>NC_041814.1:28694997-29012497 GCF_900964775.1 Scleropages formosus | reverse complement strand
GCAAGGTCCTTCCTGGGGCTTGAACCTGCAACCCATCAGTTTTCTTTCTTTCTGCTGACTTCCGTGTGAACATGTTTTGGATGTGATCGCTTGCCTTTGGTGCACAGGTACAGACCATTCTAAGAACTTTTTACTTGTGCACAAGCAACTTGGGTCTCTTCAGCTCTTGATGCATCCCAGAGCTGTGAACCTTCATGAATTTACATTACATTTATGTTTGTTTGTTTAGCAGATGCTTTTCTCCAAAGTAACTTCCAGTGAACTCTATGTAGTGTTATGAGCCCGCACACCTTATCCACTACAGTGACTTACACTGCTCAATACACTACTTACACTGGGTCACTCATCCATACATCACTGGAACACACACACACTCTCTCTGTCACTCACATATATGGGTGAACCTGAACAGCATATCTTTGGACTGTGAGAGGAAACCCACTCAGACATGGGGAGAACATGCAAACTCCACACAGACTGAGCAGGGATCGAACCCACATCCTCTCGCTCCACCCAGGAGCTGTGAGACAGCAGCGCTACTCACTGTGCCACTATACTCCCCACCTGGATGAAACATTAAACCCGGTGCTGGTGTACACCCTTTGCTTCACATGTTTATCCACACGCCATCTGCAGGGGGGGAAGCTGAGGTTCGAGCTGAAGGTTTGAGGCTCAGGTTGTTGCTGCATGAACGAGCATGGTACTTAATGTGCGTCTCTCCAGCAGGTATCCAGCTGTGGTAATGGGTTGGCAACGAGAGAGTCTTTGCGACGTTTACGTAACTACTTGCTAAGCAATTTATTATGATGAAGCGGTGAAGCTGTGTTCCTTTCAGTGCATAAATAGTCTGGTGTAAAAATGTTTACTCTGGATTAAATCATCGTATCGACTGCTTAAGCAGAGGAAGGCAGACGTGTTCCCGCACTGCCAGTTCTGCTTTCGCTCCAGATGTACGCTGCTCACTTTGGATCCGGCTCAGTCTGTGCGGGGTTTGCTTGTTCTCCTCGTGTTTGTGTGGGTTTCCTCCAGGCACTCTGGTTTCCTCCCACAGTCCAAAGACATGGGTTTCAGGAGGATTTTCAACATCGGGGTGAGTGAGTGTGTGTGACATCCTTGTGATGACTGGTGTCTTGCCCGTGATGTACCCTGCCTCACGCTCTATGCTTTCAAAATATCACCGGAACTCTCCACTGGATAAATCATTGATTAATGGATGAATGATGAATGAACATATTCGATCAAACAAATGCCCACACCTGGAATTTGGTAGAGATTATCATCTTCATTCCAGAGGTGTGCAGGTTCAATTCTTCTTACTCTGAGAAGAACGGACAGCTGAATGTCCGATAATGCTTCCAGGGTATGCTCTAGACTACCCCAACCCTGCACCGGCAAGTGTTTACTGATGATGATGATGATGATTATTATTATTATTATAAATGTGTGTGTTTCAGACTGTGCTTTACTGCTCAGCTGATGTGAGCATAGACGTTCCCTACGCTGGATTGAGCTACTGATGTTTCGTATTCAAGTGCAGAGTTCAGGAGCAGCCCAGCTTTGGCATGTACGTTCTGAAGTATGATTTGTGAGAAAAAAAAATGATAATCAACTATGATAATCATTACAAGCATCAGCAACACGTCAGATATGATTTACAAGTCTTAATCCCGAAGCCGTCCTCCTGGAGCACACTTAAAAGAAAAATTTTGATAGCTACATGCTGTAAAATGTAATGCAGATCACCTTGATTGTTAGGTTCACCAAGAGATGTGTTTTTTGGTGTCCAAATCAGAATGGCAGACAGAAACATTCTACTCTGCAGAGGTTTCTTTGGGCGCCAGCTGCCAATATCTGAAGACACCTGGCCCCTTTCAAGCATTTGGACCCCCGTTCGAACATCTGGCCCCGTACGTCGTACAGGAAAGCCGGAATCCCCGCTCCCAAGGTCTGCTCGGCCCCGCATCGCCCTTCCCGCCCTGTCGGCCTCCACCAGAAAGATATGCATTCGAGAATGAAATTACAGCGCCGTGTTTGTTGGGAAATACAGGAAAACCGGTCTCTGTCCAGCAGGCTTCCCAGCCGGCATCACGACACCGTCGATCTGAAACAAATGTGGCTGGACAGACGCTGCGTTGAGCGGCACTCTAAAGGCATACACAGTGGCTTATGAGCTACGCTCAAATATTTGCACCGGCGTTCGACTCGTGGAGTCCCAGTCTTGTGCCGAGCTTCTCGGTTCGAAAGAGGCGCTACTGTTCCAGTCAGCACTCTCAGTATACGTATATCGGTGTGTATCGGGGCCCTTGTGGAGTAAAGTGTTCAATAAAGCAGGCAGACAATCGCCTTAACGAGTGTGTGCTGATGGTATGTGTTTCTGGCCGGTTTCCAGATCGCAGCTCATCCCAGAAAAGCGAAATCCCATCTCGTGAAGCCGCTGTAAATGCTCTGGTGCGACCGAGCCTTTCGCCCTCGAGCGCAGACCGTTATTTCAGCCGCTTCTCTGACTTTGCTGAAGTTTCAGAGCCGGTTCAGTGAGTCGCATTTTGGAGGTGGAATCTTTCTTAGAACGTTATTATCCATTATGCCTAATTTCCGCAGCTCTGCAGCAGGTGGCACCGTGGTTAGAGCTACTGTATTTGGAGTAGAAGGACCGAGGTTTGACTCCTCTCTTGCCAGGGAGAATATCGAAATGATTGTATGGACATCTTCTGCACATCCTCATATTATCCTCATATAGAGTTACGTGTTTTAACATGACATATTTTACAAACCATACAGATATTTTTCAGTCTGATAAATTTTTAAAGGCATTTTTCCCACCAACTTAGGTAATAATCATTGTGTATCTTATAATATTTAAAAAAAAAAAAAAAACATTGTGGGAGGGTATCGGGATCTGTCTATCTTGTGTCTTATGCACCTACTTGAACGATGAACCTCAGTGCAGCAAGTGGTAGAGAACAAACTAGGTTTGCTTGAGACTTTCATATCTGCAGCTATGTCTCCTTCTCTTAATGTAATGCATAAATTGTACTTTTGCTCAGATGTATGTCGCATTGGACAAAAGCATCTGCTGAATGAATAAATGTAAATACACACACACATTTTCAGAACCGCTTGTCCCATACGGGGTCGCGGGGAGCCGGAGCCTACCCGGCAACACAGGGCGTAAGGCCGGAAGGGGAGGGGACACACCCAGGGCGGGACGCCAGTCCGCCGCAAGGCACCCCAAGCAGGACTCGAACCCCAGACCCACCGGAGAGCAGGACCCGGGCCAACCCACTGCGCCACCGCGCCCCCTACATGTAAATAATCAATGTTAAATGTGTCCAGAAGATGTGGATTGACACTTGTGGGATGAATGAGTCAACAATCATTCAGAAATATTAAATTACTTTTTTTGTGTCACTTTATCCAAAGTTTTTACAAAAAAGCAAGTGAATAAACTGGGGGAGAGTGACTTTGGAGTAACAAACATGAAGGAAATGTAAACATTTATGGAAAAGACTTGCTGGTCTTGCAACCAGCGTAGTAAATTGGTGGTCTTGATGCAGCGCGGGGGGGTGGAATCAGGGGCAACATATAAGAAAAAGAGTTATTGGCTGGGTGTCAACACAGTAAATGCATTCACATGCACAAGAAATTCATAAATGGCACCAATAGCACAGTAAGTACACGTGTACCTTGTGGTATGAACATCGAGTCACTTTTTTGAAGGTATGCCCTGAAGTTTTTTCCCCCAGTTTGTTAGTTTTTTATTGAATTTTCTTCACTATCCAATTTTCTTTTTTTTTTTCTACTGAAAAACTAGATAGAATGAGAACATAAAAATATAACAGTAATTCTCACTCTGCCGTGGTGGGAGAGGGAGCAGGAGTGGGCAAATTTACGGACACATTTAATTCTGCGCGTTATTAATTCATTGTTGTATCTCAGACTTTTACAGAAACTACTCAGCAAATAGTTTCGTATTGTTTTTAAACTTTTTGACTGCAAACATGTCTGTGTAATGCATGAGTCACTTCTTGGTGGCCAGTTTTGTCGAAGCTCACCACGACGCACACAGTCACCGTTTAAGGTGAAACGCTTATTAATTTGTTCTCTCCCTGCGGTGCTCCATTACAATTCAAATCTCCTTCCTCTACCCTACTGTGGCACCTGATTGCACAACACAGCACTCGTCACACTGAACAGGAGGTTGTAGATTTGAGATATTTTTTTTATTTTCAGTCATTTTTATATTTTAATGTTCCCTCATGTTAATAAAGGACAGTAAAATAAACTGGCATCCCCTGCACTTCGTACCCTATTTCACACCCGATGTTTCCAACATAGAGGAACACCGAGACCCTGCATTGTTTGAGCTGCGATGAAAATAGAACAAACAAAGTCGTACAGCAGATTTTCGTTTAATTTTAGCTTTATCTGATGTTTTAACAGAACCTAATCTGGAAATAAATTTGGGGATTAAGCTGTTGTTATTAAGTATTACAGACTGCGACGTAGAAGGTTAGGGTTATAAACAGTTTCAAGCTATGGATCAACTTCTGGTCACATTTGCGTTCATCAGCTGAGATACATGTGTACATTTGTCCCCCTTTGTTGCCCCAGGAGCCAGGTGAAGGCCAACTGTTCTCACACCATGAAGGAGTCATACAGTATGAAGGTACAACGGAAGGGGTAACTGAACTGATCCCAGGCAGCACCGAAAAACTCAGACAGATAGGACTTGTGTCTCTAGCACCATGTCATTCTCCCACATATGCACGCACACACACACACACACACACACACACACACAGATAGAGCATCGTGACTAACAGTTTCTCATGCTGAGAGCTGCGTTGCTCTCTCCACCGCTCATGCTTCTCCTCTGTCTCCCTACGGGCCCTCGGCCGCTCTGCCTCCATCCCTCCTTCATCTGTCGCTTTCACTGCAGAAGAACCCAACACCAAGCCAGAGATTACTCAGTCTGGAACAAATGTCTGCAAATCAGCCCACCGTAACTTTCCGGCACCGGTCCGACAGAACCGCTCGACTTCAGTAAACGTGTTTGAATTAAAGGCGCTGAGATGCTGTCGAGACTCGAGAACAGAAGGTTCCACAGTCAAATCCCAGCAATGGCGCTGCTGCATGAACCGCTTCCACCGTGTTTCACTGGATAGTCTTTGGTGTCACTGGCCTTGCAGTGCCGTCAAAAGTTTGAGTTCACCTGGACAACACGAGCGACCCCTGTCCTGAAGGAAGTGGACTGGAGAGTGAAAGCAAAGCGACACGCAGGTGTCCTACACGTCTGGGAGCTGCTGCAGATGAGTTGGGAGGACGTAGCGTCTCATTTTGTCATCAAACCAAATACCTTGTGGAATTAAGTTCCCTGCAAGTGGATTCACACTTTTCACTGGTGCTGTAGGTGTGCGGACTTCAGCACTGTGACACACACACCCCTGCACACACAGAAAGCACTGCTGCCGTGGTCTCAGGTCAGTTCTGTGTGCACTACAGTACTTTATGCAGTATGTCTGGCCAGCAGGTATGAGCTGACATTCAGGTGCAGCACTGACGCTGTATCCTGTGTCTCTGATCGTGACTCCCTGTCCGTTTGCAAACAGACGAGCGAATAAAGTTCTCTAGATACACACTGCCATTTGGAAGGTGCTCTGTCTTTCTCAGGCTAATTTTTCTCAGTCTTGCTGTGGTGGTGGTTTAAAACACGGTGATCTGATGCAAGAATACATTTAAATGATGCGCCTGGAAAAATATTCCTTGCATCACTGAAAAAAAACTCTGCCGGTGTCACCCTGCGTGCCACGACCAAGAGTGTCGGACTTTTCAGTCCCGCCCACATGGCCTTGCAGTGCTGTGTGACAGCAGGTCACGGCTTCTGCTTGCGTTGCTTAGCAACATGGTCAGAGCAGAGTCCTGGCCAGGCGGCCGAGAGATCCACGGTCTTGAATCCAGACCCCGTCATCCGAATGTCTCTCTCGCACCTCAGCAAAGAACCAGCGCTCAGGGCTTTGACGTTTTCTCATGTGGATAAATAAACTTTATTACAGTATTTCACAGTATGACTCTTTGCACAGTAAAATTTATAATATATACAGATTGACATATAGAACGGGGGCAATAGATGGCATAGTGGTGACAGCTGTCACCTTGCGATCAATGGACCCGGGTTTGAATCAACTCTCCTACTTTTGCTCTTGATCGAGGAACCTACCCTAGATTGTTACAGTAGAATTACCCAGCTGTGTAAATGAGTGTACAAACCAGGGTGGCGTGGTGAGTTCAGCCAGTGCCCACTATGTGGCGGGTCTGGGGCTCAAGCCCTGTTTCGGATGCCTTGTAGCGGACTGGCGTCACGTCCTGCGTGTGTTCCCTCGCGCCCTGTGTTGCCGGGTTAGGCTCCGGCTCACCGCGACCCCGGCTTGGGACAAGCGCTTGCAGACGTTGGTGTACAAATGTAACACTGCAAACTGCCTCCGAGAAAAGTGTCAGATGCACTTGTTACATACAGTAATACACTGAAAATTCATACGCTTTTGTGGGGATGAGTGTTTTGACTGCAGTGGTGGTTAACGCTCTGTTCCGGTGTATTCGGCTTGATGGCCATGTTGAATAAGTCATTCGTGTGAGCCTGGGTTTTCGGAATTCGGAAGGGTGGTGGTCTTTTGCTGACTCCTGCTAAGGATGGGTGATGTGAACTCATCGTGGTGACGGCAGCAGTGCCTGTAATCCGGCGATAACTTGTGTGGGGGGCACATGCAAACAGCTGCATTGCAGGGAAATGACATCACGTGGGCTGTCTGGTCCCCCACCGGCCCGTACGCGACAACTCATTTACACGCTAAACTGGGACCGAGGCGCTTGGCACCAGATGTGGATCAGATTTTCTGTCCTGCACCTCGAGTCCTTTTAACCTTTGCTGTCCTCGGAGTGGCCTTGACCGTGCCGGGCCTCTTCCGACCATCACGGTCCTGGTCGTGACTGCTGTAGTCCCAGTGAGTTTATCTTATTCAAAGCAGCTTGTAACTGCACAGCTCCTACCCTGCAGGATATTCACTAAAGCACATCGATAGAGAGTACAATGGCAATTCCTGCCTTGGGACTCGAACCTACAGCCCTTCGGTCTCCTCTCCTTTAAATACGATGCCGGCTCACTGTTACCCTTCCCGTCACGGGTGCCGCAAATCCAACAGCATGTGGTGACGGTGCATTTTCTGCCTGTTCTGATGGGCTGAAGTACAGTGTGAGAGTGCAGTACTGGTGTAATTTCTGGTGCACCGCTGTGTGAACTGTAAATCACAGCCTTTTTTTTTTACAGATCAGAGTGAGAGAGGAGCTCAAAAAGAGGATCAGTCATTGCTGTGAATCGGTGATAAAAATACATGAGTGGTACCGCGGGAAATGGCAGTAAGCAGCTGTGTGACACGGGGCAACGACAGCAAGGATGCACAGAGGTTATGGCAGCTGTTTTTTTTGTGTGTGTGTGTGTGTGTGTGTGTGTGTGTGTGTGTGTGTAAAGTTTTTCCCAAGCATGAAACTGCTTCAGGTTGTAGATCCAACGGAACAGTTGGACTACGATACCTACCTGAAGACATTTTTTACTTCTCTTTGTCTTCTTTACAATCTTCAGCCCAGATTATTCACAATACTTGATATGCATCTTTGCAGTGATTTACCCATTATGCACAGGGTAATTTCTACTTATGAATTCATGGTAAGTACATTGGTCAAGGTTACTACTGCAGGTTTCTCCCGTGTCGCTATATCCCTCAAGACCGTCTCATTTCCTTAAACTAGACACAAAGGCCTCCAAAAGGTCCCTCTTTCACTCCAAATTCGCTGGAAAGTACCGGTAGCAGAGGATCTGTCTTCTGGAAACTTCTACAGCAGACCGTATCGTAGGCATAAAGGAAAAGTGTAAAAGTGAAGTAAAAAATAAAAGAGGAATATCATAATGGGAATAATATAATAAAAGATTATCAAGTCGTGATAATCGTACTGTCATGGAGAGTAAAAAAGTGTAAAAAAGAAGGTACCTTCCATCACTGCGGACGAAGGCCATTTCGCCGCGTAGAGACCCCCCGCGGGTTGCGGGTTCAAGGCACCGCAGCCAGGGGGCAGCAAACTCCTTCTCCTCCCGCGCACATGCCCCCACCCCCCTTCACGGTGCGTCTGTCTTAGTGGACGCAAATTAGAGCCGAAAACCATGCAAAAAAATAAATAGCCACCGGTGCGAAAAGGTCAACGTGGTAATTAAATTTTGACGTCTAACAACGTGCTGGATTTGTTTTAATTACCTTCCGAAAATAGAAATGATAATGAAGCCTGCAGGTTTGTCACTCCGCCGCTTTATTTATTTATTCTCGTTGGAAGCGTCGGTTTCAAAGGAACCGAGGAAACCTGACGTTTTCTTTCATCGCTCGGACTGAGCCGAGGCGAGAGGCGCACCTTGCGGACGGCGGCGCCCGTCTCGCTGTTTGATCGCCCGCGATCCACGCAGACAGGAAACGCAGGAAGTTGACTCGTCGGCCTTGTTCTCCCCCCCTCCCGCCGCCACGGGTTCGCAAGCGTTCGCTTCTGAAGCATCGTCTCGGTGACGTCCCGCGACGCGACGAGGAGACGGGAGCCTTTGTGTCTTAATGGCGGAGAACATCGATGGCCATCGATCCGCGCGCCTCCACCTTGCGTGTGAGCGGACGCTGAAATCGCGCGCTGTGCGCGCCTCCCACCTCCGATGTCAGTAGATCGATGGCATCGACTCCACGCCGACGTTTTTTTTTCCCTCTGCCTCTCCCGTGTGTCAAATTACGGGTCGCAGAGCGGGGGGCCGCCTGGGGGCCGCAGGGGTCACGTACCTCAACGTATCGGGCGGTAGGTGGCGTATTGGCTCGAGCCGCCACCTTTGGACTGAGAGGCTGCGGGTTTGAATGACACCGCCTGCTGTAGTACCCTCGATCAACATATTTACCATGAATTGATGCGGTAAAAATGTCCCTGCTGTCTAGATGAGTAAATCGCCATTGGGACCAAACCCTCCAAGTTGCTTTGGAGGAGAGCGTCAGCTAAATTAACACGTAATCAGTACAGTCATCCTTCTCCTTCCTGATGGAACCGTCTCTCTCAAATCAGACCTCTGAGCACAAGTGTGACACGTGAGGCCTGAATACACCCGCGTGACCTTTGACCTTAGCAGTGCTCTATTTCCCTCAGTGAAGAGATTTGACCATTTGCCCACGTGGTGATTTTGTACAATTATTCATTCGGATAATTTTTGCGTGCTGGAGTAACGGAGGGTAAGTACGGTGCTCAGTGGTACTATAGCTGGAGACGGGAATCAAACCTGCAACGTTGGGGTCCAAATGCATCACTACACTACCAGCTGCCCCTATGCTGTGTTGCGCTCGTCATTCACACACCTACACGGTAGTTTGTTGTGACACACATTCACACTATGGACGCTTTAGTCACCAGTCCACCTGAAACACTCTTTGGACTGTGGGAGGAAACCAGAGCACCCGGACGAAACCCATGCACACAGGAGAACTCGACACAAACTGATTCGAACACCAACCCACATCCAAACCCAGAGCGCAGGTGCCGTAGGGCACCAGTACCACCTGCTGTGCCGCCATGCTTACTGTAGATTTTACTACGGTGAACAGTGGGGGAAGCTGTCTTTCGGGAAATCGAGCCAGTCCATGTGCGCCGGTCACCTGGGATGTTGTTTTTTCATTTACATTCACATAGTGTACATGTATGCATTTATCAGACACTTTTCTCCAAAGCGACGAACATCTCGTAGAAAATACAGTGTGTTCATTACATTAGGAGAAAGAGACATAGTTGCAGACGCGTGATTCTTAAGTGCAGTTAGTTTGTTTCTTTCCACCATATGAACCAATGTTCATCACACGAGTAGCTGCGTAAAACTTCATCCGAATCTCGACGATTCCTGATCATCTTCCTAGTAATATTTTTTTTTTTGAAATGCATATAAACATTTACGTTACATTACAGGAGTAGCTGTGTAAAGGTTGATCCGGCATCATCTTAAAATTATGATGCACGAACATTTACACCTTACATGAACTCAAGAGCTGATGGGCGAAGGGAGTCTGGAAGAGGTGAGTTTGAAGACCCCTTTTAAATGTGGACAGAGATTCAGCAGTTCTGAGTGGGAGGGGGAGGTCGTTCCACCGCAACGGAGCCTGAACCGAGAACCTTGTGCTTTACCTTTCGTGCACGGGACCCCCAAGCGGGAAGATGTGGAAGAGCGTAGCAGTCTGGTTGGGACTTTTGGAAATGGAAACCTGAAGCGACCAGAGTCAAACTTCGGGGAAACCAAGTTTGCACTCGGGCTGCTGCACTTGATGTCCCACACCTTGTACTACACTTGTTGTCGTGACACTTGTGTCCTATTAATGCCGATACCGGTCTGCCTGCGGAGCCACGCCTTGAGGCGTTCTTCTCCTCTCTGCCGTGGGATGTTTGTGCCGCTGCGGGTTCGAGCGGGTGCGTGCCGCCTGTGTGACGCGTGCAAGTGCGAACGCTTCCCCTGGAGAATAATGGCGGGTGACAGTTTCATTAAGGCGCCGCTCGCCGCCCCGGCCTGCACGGCGACGGGGGCGAGGACGGGGGCACCGGCTAACCAACCGTACGTGGCTTTGTCCTCGCCGGACGATCGATTCCACAACGACGAGTGTCAGGGAGTGCGCACAAGAGCTGTCCCGAATGAGCACGCTCTCTCTCACACACACACACACACACGAAAATACATTCCCATTTTTCATACAGTGGGCTGATTACTGAGTACAGCAGCGTTTTTCCCATTATTCTGACATTTCACTTCCGCACCAAGTGTTTTATTCTGCGTTATGACTTGGATCAGATGCTTGTAGCAGATGTTTTGGGACAAATACTTGGTGCTCGAACCCATAAGGTGTTGCCCCTCAGTGGCGTCAGCCTGGCTGGTTTCCTTGAGTGTTTTACCGCGGTTACCACGTACACAGGTGCAGCTTGACTGATGAGGAGCTTTTTCAGGTTAGCTGGTAGTGAAGTGATTACAGCTGCTGCTTTTGGACCCAAAGGTTGCAGGATCAAATCTCACCTCCAGCTGCAGTGCCCTTGAGGAAGGCACTTACCCTAAATTGCTCCAGTTGTATAAATGGGTAAATAATTATGAATTGCTTCGGAGAAAAAGTATCAGCTAAATGAGCAAATCTAAGTGAGAATCTCTTAATATTATATAGAGCTGTTTGACAGTATGTGGAACCCTTGTATCCCTTAGTTTTACCATGAAATGGTTCCTTGATGAGAATCAGTGTTGCTCATGTGACAGAATAAGTGCGTAATGACCAGTTCCATATGTTTCTTTTGGGGAAATCATGTGTAGTAAAACGGAAGTAGTGCAGGTGTTAAAAACCCAGTAGGTAAACAGAGTCAGGTGTGTTAATCATAATCATTTACTCATAATAACCACCCCTATAGGTCTCACGTACTCTGAAGCAACACTGTAGGCTGTGAACCATGTCAATATATAAACATGTAATACTCATGAATGCTACATTGTATAACAGGGCTTTGTTGTGTTTGTTCACTAACTTCACACATTTTTCACGTTGAAATAGTACTGATGTAGAATAACAATAATAATATAAATACCGTACTATATATGAATCTGGAGTTCTGCCTCTACGGTCTTTCTACGGAAAGGGCCATGAGGTTTACAGGGAATTTTAGGCCTCGCGGTCCAGATTACTGCATTGCGGTCCAGGTTACTGTGCTGCTGTCCATTCCTGCCACTTTACAGGTAATTCTCAAATGACAACATACTGCGTGTGACTTAATGGGGGTGCGGTGGTGCAGCGGGTTTGGCTGGGTCCTGCTCTCTGGTAGGTCTGGGCTTCCTTGTGATGGACTGGCATCCTGTCCTCGGTGTGTCCCCTCCCCCTCCAGCCTTGTGCCCTGTGTTGCCGGGTTAGGCTCTGGTTCACTGTGACCCCTGCTTGGGACAAGCAGTTTCAGTCTGTGTGTGTGTGTTTATATATTATCATTATTCTATGTTAGCATTATTTACAAGTAAACATACAAATTATTATACACTGTATGAAAGGACTTTGTTATACAGTATATTTGATATATTTCGTTACATACAAATAATGTGTGAAATGAGTCATACAATGTTGTATTCACTCATGTTAATTGTTTATTATCCTTATGGTTTATAAACTACGGTATAAGGGGGTTTGCCACTAAAAACGAAATCGACCTGTGATGAGGTCGTCGGAACGGAACCCCGTCAGTCGCAGACCCCCAGCACAGGGTGCCCGACATTGCTGTGGCGACTCTGCAGAGCATTTCCGCGTCATTGTTTTGCAAAACTCCTAAATCCAAAGCGCTCCAACCCCCCCCTCGTCCGCGTGTACAGCTGGCTCTGCGTTCACAAGTCAATCCCGGCGAAGTACCTTTCTCAGGGGTACAACAGCAGGGCTCATGCCGAGGCCCAGACTTCGTGTCGGGCTTCGGTCGCCATGTGGCAGTTGGATCGCTGAGCGTTTGCCAGCTTTAGGCTCGGAAGATCTCCAGCGAGCAGCTGCGCTCCCGTTCAGCGCTGTGCTTCCGACGTACAAACGTGGAAACATGCGGTCGTTCACGCGAGCTCGCGCTCCTCTTTTCTGGGGGGGGCTCAGGTGTATTAAGAGGTCATGCGGTGCTGGTCCACTACAGCAGGATATTAGAGTGTTACCCCGAGTCCTTGGAAAATCAGAGTACGGCTTGCGTGGATGGGATGGAGGTGATCGGTGACCTGGGGTGCCCCCCATCAGCACGGGTCTACGGCAACTCGATATCACACATAACCTGGACATCTCAGCCCCAGAAAGGCTGAAAGCGTGAAACAGAGAAAGAGCGTCACTCTATACTGGTGTGTATCTGGTGTATATAGTGTAAAGGTTGTCTGTATGAGAGAGCTGGTAGTGTGGTGGTGGTGAAATCTGCTACCTTTGGATTCAAGGGTTGTAGGTTTGAATCTCATCGCTAGTTGTAGTACCCTTGAGCAAGGCATTTACCATAAATTACTCTGCTGTATAAATGGGTAAATAGTTCTAGATAATTTAACAATGTACATCATTAGCTAAGCAAGTACTTCTGTACATGCATAAATATTTTTTAATTTCATGGTATTTGTTATTTACATTTACATGTACATCGCTCTTCTTCAAAGCGACGAACATCTCATAGAAATACAATGTGCTCATTATATTAGCAGGAAGAGACCCTTGGATGTAGGCGTGTGATTAAGTACAGTTACAGTTAGTTTGTTTCTTTCCAGCATATTGTCACGTGGAACCGAGGACTTGGGGACGGCTGGACCCGAGCGCGGGGTCGTTTTGCAGGAACCGAGGGGTCGGGCGAGTTCTCGTTGTCGGGGACGGCGAAGAGTCGGTCGATCGGCGGTCGGAGCGAGAGCGAGAGCGAGGATCCGCGGACGTAGTCGGGAGACGAGGCGGACGGTCCGAAGCCGGGGACCGGAGCGCAAAGGGGGACGGTTGTCTCGGTGAGATTCCGCGAGAGCGAAGGGGCTGAGGAGGGTCTTTCGAAGGCGAGCCCTCTGATTGTCGTTGGGCGCTTGATTGGCATCAGGTGCCGTTGACTGCGGTGCGTTCGCGGATGTGACACATATGAACCAATGTTCATCGCACGAGTAGCTTCACAAAACTTTATCCGAATATTGACGATTCCTGATCACCTTCCTAGTAATAGTTATTTTCTGGAGATAAATATAAACATTTACGTTACATTACAGGAGTAGCTGTGCAAAGGTTTATCTGGCATCATCTTAAAGTTATGGTGCATAAACGGTTATACCTTACATGAACTTAAGAGATGATGAGCAAAGTGAGTCTGGAAGAGATGAGTTTTCAGACCCTTTTTAAATGTGGACAGAGATTCAGCAGTTCTGAGTGGGAGGGGGAGGTCGTTCCACCACAACGGAGCCAGAAGCAGCCATTGTTATTTATTCACTGAGCGATTACAAGAAATTGTTTGCAGGCAGGTTCATGATGATAGCTACTGTTTTTGTTGCGTACCACGAGGTTCGTAACAAACAAACGATTAATAAACGAGGTTTATAACGTGAGCTGGTTGCGCGTGACTTTTGGCTTGACGGTCGGCATCAAGTGGAGACGCAACTCCGCCGTTCCCTGTAGATCTGTTCGTCGGACAGGTGACGACGTGTGTGTTTTTTCGTCCCGGAATTTGGCTGGCGAGGCCATGTATGCCAGAGCACGGAGCCCACGGTGACATGATGGAACTGAGGAACGGGGAGCGTTGCGAACGATGACGCCACCGTCCGCGCTGCACCGACAGTGACTAATATGTCACGCCTCGCGAGCCAAATTGGGCCGAGAACGCGGCGGCTGTTTTGTCTTGGCGGACCGTGATGACATTTAAACAACACCCCTGCCGTTTGTCACGTCCAGGCTTGTCGAAACTCCTCGGTCGTCCATCATAACTCGGGCCCCGCGCCCGTTTGACACGAGGACCGCGGGAAAAAAGACGCGCGATAAATTATCTAACGGGAGCTCAAGACGAGAAACAAAGGGTTTAGCTGCGTTTTGTTTGCAAATCAAATGTGCATAAAATGCACGATGTTCATACTTAGGCGGTTTTATGTCCCGCAGCTTTTGCGTTTTTTTTTTTTCATCCTGAAAACAGCAGACAGTTCAGGATATGAACTTCTTCAGCAGAGCAGAAGAGCTGTGAACCAACAAACAGAGCTGCAGCGCACAGCCGTCAAGCCGCTTGCATGGAACATTTCATTTTGCTGAACTTGCTAATTTGTTTGTTTGTTTGACGACACAACAGCACTGGGTCACAACAATCAGTACATGGAGACAACACACACACACACACACACACACACACACACAAAGATGCAGGTACAAAGAGGACAAGGGCTAAACATTGTCAAACAGAAGTTCCAGAACAGTAACCAGGTCTTCCAGAATTCCAAAATTACGATGACCACATGAGTTTCTGGTGTGGACCATAGCAAGAAGACACGTTTCCCAGCCAAATATCTAAGAATAATCGGTATACCTTCTGTACATTCGACAAAAACACTTTTTTCAACTGTTCAGGAAGCAGTTTCATAATTGACCGCTTTATGTGTGGTGGTTTTTTTGGACTGTATTTAACATCATACATATATTTATTTAATTTGTAATTTTTTCAAGGCAGCATACAATGTTACATAATCCCCTTCACAGTGATTTACCCATTTATACAGCGGGGTACTGTTTCAGTGCACAGTACACACATTGATCAAGGGTACTATGTCAGGAAGGGGATTCAAACCCAGAACCTCCGAGTCCAGAGGCACCATCTGCATGTATGGGTGGTACACTTTGTACAGGGATGACATTCAGCTGCCCTGAATGGAAGGAGCGGCTCGGTAACGCTGTCCTCATAGGAGTGTGTTGAAATATGAAGGCAGAGACCAGCCTGTGTGGTAAAATGAGGGGTACCATGTTTCCGTTGCACTTCAATGCCCGGTTTGCCTCACACCCACCTCGGTCCTGCCCCTTCTTCATCACCAGAGGGAGCCAACTGTCCGTGGTGCTCCCTGGGGTGGGCAGAGCCACAGTGGAAGCCACGCCTCTGTTTTAGGCCACAAGAGGCGGGGCATAGGGTGCCTAGTCGATCCAACGGCCGCTTGGCGAAAGGGTGACCACGGTGGCGAGGTAAACTGGTCTGAACGCAAACCTGCCGCTCTGGACGTGTCATCAGTAGCCACTGATGGGCATGGGGGCTGGGGGGGCGCCAGGACAAGAACAAGGGAAGAGCGCAGTTTGTGCACAGCTGTTCTTCCCAAGTCTTTATAGTGCATCACATGCTGAAGTGGCACTTAATCGGTTCTAGTAATAAGGCTGAAATTCATGGTGTCATTGCGCTGTCCCCACCCCCGGCCTAGCCGTTCCCCACCTCCGGGTGCCGCTAACATCAATCGGAGGAGCATCTGCATTTCAAAACAACTGGATGAAACAACGGGATGTGACACACGAGCCTAATGGGTGCTGAATACTGAGCAGGGCGCCGCGTCGCGGGGCCGAGATCTCCGGGCAGATGGGTGCGACACTGGCGGTCACTCGCTAATTAAAGGCAGCGGTTCACTGGTTGCACGGTCTCCGTTTTAACGAGCCGAGACCTTCTGCGTGGGCGAGCGGATGTTTTTCAGAAGACATTTTTTTGTCGAAATTAGACCCTTTGGTGATGGAAAAATCGGCCACTGCCTTCGTTACGGGGCCCTGGGATCCGATGCGCCGCAGTGGTTGAGTACCAGGACTCGAGACCAGCTCTTTGCCATTTAAATTCGATGACGGAAGTCGCCGCTGTACCCTTGGGTCACATTCTTTACCTGATATGTTCAAGAAATTTACCCTTTTGGAAGTGAAGAGATGAGGATTTCAGATAGAGGGTGACCAAGAGCCCCCCGCGCCTTGAGAAGCCTTCTGTTAAAAAATCTTGCCCTTTTACCCTTAAGGAATCATTGATGGTAACACTGAGATACATTTTGGGCTCTGTTTACAGTAGACTAAGCCCCTTACAGTGATTTACCCCCTTACGCAGCAGGGTAACTTCTACTATATCAAATCAGGATAGGTACCTTGATGAAGGGTACTAAAGATGAGATTTAAACGTGGGCTTTTTGGATGGGTAGTGAACAGCCCTGACCACTGCGCCACCTGTTGGCCCCGCAGCAGCTGAGGTGTAGCAGTTGGGAGTGTCAGTTGACAGCGAACAAGATGGGGAGAAGAGGGAATGTATTCTCGTCGCCTTTGAAAGGGAAATCTTTGTGTATACTTTACACAACTGAATCCCCGTCTAATCCCAAGAACTCGCCTGGTAATTGAATGTCGTTCCTTTTATTTTTTTTTATTTTTCCCGAACAGATGAATGTTTCCTCTTGAATTTGTAGGCAGCTGCTGTATTTTAGGTGCTTTTCTCACTGCGTGGTCCCGTCTGTCCTGACGCACAACGGTGGCCTCGTGTTGGGTGGTCCCGGCTGCTTCAGCTCTCCGCGGCACGATCCGCCTTCCCGTGGACGTGTCGCACCCATCCGATCGTAGATGCAAGTACCCCGATGACGCTCTGTGGAACGTAACTCAAGATAACTGATGGGACTGGAATTGGGACTCCTGCTACTTTTCTTTTAAAAATAGTCTCCGGCCACCAGTGCCATAAATCCCTTCGCTGTCATCTCAAACCGAGCGTCGACCTCACAACGTCCTCCGTCCCGGTGACACTTGATCGCCCACTGATCCGCCCCCTACCACCCAGGGCGGAAGAAAAATGAAAGCGAGTTCCACTTCATGATGCCGTGTCTCCGGGACCAGCCCTTTTTCACCGCGTTTGGACTGACGCAATGCGAGCCTGTCCCTCGGTGATGTTCTCGAGCTGTTCTACAGCCGTGAAACTGGAGATATCAAGTGTTTCTAATAAAATCCTACTCAGCTTTTAAACCTTGGAGCACACTGAATGTCACGCTGTTTTGGCGTCACGGTTTGCAGTGGTGATCTTTTAACCGTGTCAGTTTCCAACACCATTTATTTCATTGCGGTGCACGATTTATTAGGCCACAACATGCTGCTGCTTGCAGGCTGTCGCCTTTTCAGGTGATCGTGTACATACACTCATATACATCTCGTTGTGTGTGTGTGTGTGTGTCTCTGTGTTGTGATGTTGCAGGACCAAAGTTTGTATGGAGAGCAGAGGTCAAGGACCAGAGTGGAGGAGGGGCCACCTTATTGGGGTTTCTGCAGAACCCCATCCTCCCACCCTTGGCCCAGGGGGTGCAGTGGACCTTCTCAGTTAGGTAAGAACTCCAGCTTGATCAGGAACGTGAAACAACTTGCAAACAACTGTTAACTCACGATGTGCAAGATCATGAACACAGAGATGGTGAGTATGTGAGCTGTGCCTGTGTGATTCTCACAGCACAGCTCAGTGTGGAGGTGGCAGTGTGATGCTATGGGGCTGATTTGCCGATCACACAGTTGGGGATCTTTGCCAAGTCCATCACAATCTCACCCACCATGGGTATCATAGCATACTTCAGTGCATTCAGTTCATAGCATACAGGGCAGTGGGGGGGTGGATCTCCCCGGAGACAGGAAGCTCTGAACTCCTACCTTCCTATTCCAAGTTATGCTTATGACAAACAGCATATTATCTGAGCAAACACTAGCTCTGCTCTTGTAGAAATTTAATAAATGACTTTCCCCATCCTTTTCACAGTCATTATATATTACCATTTTCCCTTAAAATGTAATTTATTTATGTAAGATCAACATATGTGCAGTGCCAGTCAAAAGTTTGAGCACACCTGCTGGAAAATAGCTTTTTTTCCCCAGGTCAACTTTGAGTTGTCCTTTACTTTCTTTTTATCCTGATTGTTCGTAGACAGCTTTGAGGTGTGTTTCAAATCCCGATCTTGCTGAGGAGCAAGCCGATTGAATGGCCTGTCGCTGAAGTATGCTATGATACCCATGGTGGGTGAGACTGTGGTGGACTTGGTAAAGATTCCCAACTGTGTGATCGGCAAATCAGCCCCATAGCATCACACTGCCACCTCCACACTGAGCTGTGCTGTGAGAACCACACAGGCACAGCTCACATACTCACCATCTCTGTGTCTTACATACACTCTCTGGTTGGACCCTGGTATTTCAATTTCTGGTCATGGAAGCAACACCCACTGCTCAAACGTCCATTTTTCTGGCCTAGGCAAGACTGGTTTCAAGCAGGTGTACTCAAACTTTTGACTGGTACTGAATGTTCAGAGAAAATGAAGCGCATTATGCAAAAGGAAAAGAGGTGAATGTGAATAAATGAATGAGTGAGTGAGTGAATGGCGAGGAAACAATGAATGTGCAAGAGCGGTGCAGTCCCTGAAGAAGACTAAAAGGCCTTGTCTCCTGGCAGGAGGTTGGGATTATTGATGGGCCGGGACCCTCTTGTCCACACACTTGCTTTGTTCTGTGTTTTAACCATACCACGCCTGAATTACCCCCGTAGAGAGGCTTAATGTTTTTGTGCCCCGTGTCATTGTTGGCTACAGCGGGACACCTGGGGGCCACACGGGACGGCCCCTCGGGACCCTGGGCCATGCAGTTTGCCACCCTGCTGCAGCATTAACGCTGGCACAATGCGAGCCGGGGTAAGGAGTTCAGAACCCTAATTAATCACCACGCCTGGGGGGGCTTTGTTTTATTCACTGTGGTGGCTCGGGTGGGACTCCCTGCTGTGCTGGTGGCATTGAGGCCCTCCCCAAAGACGGACGGGCAAGCGGATCCTGGCTGGCAGGCGCAATGGCCCTCAAACTGGAATGTAAGCAGCTCTATGAAATCTCCTCCAAGTCCTTTCCGAGGCAGCAGGTGGTGCAGTGGTTCAAGCTGCTCCCTTGCACTTTAACCCAAGGGCAAATCCCACCTCCTGCAACTTGATCAAAGTACTTACTCTGGAGTGATACAGTAAAGATTATCATACCACTTTCGTGGATGTAATTATTTAATTTGAAATTAACATGTTGTGGTCTTGTACACAGAGAGCAGCTGTGACTAAGTGCGGCCATCCAGGCAACGTTTGTGTCATTGTCATCTGGCACATTCGTCATTCTTTCTACCTCTTTCCACAGGGCTCTGCTGTGGTTTCAGCCACTGTTTAACTCGTAATTTTTGATTTAATAATTAAGTCAATATCCACAGCCCACAGGTCATATTACCGCACCCCTCAATCGAGTGTTCCTTTTTACTTAGCCTAATAATAGTGTATGGCTGGAAGACAAGGTTCGTTTTATTTTGAGCTAAAAAGGCTTAAATTGCACAGTACGGCATGGACGGTGACAGTAAAAAGCACAGAGTGGTAGCATTTTGGCATAAAGCAGAGTGCTTTGCTTCTTTGTAAGGAAAATTTGACATTTTTCTGCTTGTTCCTGTCAGTCAGCTGTGCTGCAGTGCGAATGGTGAATTAGTGCTATTGCACGGCAACTCTTAACAGCGGCGCGCTGCAGCATTCCTCCCCTGCTACATGCCGGTGTGAGGTTCCGAATGCACACAATGGCTGCCCGTCGCATACTCAAACGCATTTGTTCGCCACATGAATGGCTCAGCGTGTGGCCGATACGCTGCCTGTGGTCCCTTCAGCAACGGTACGAATAGGAGGGATGACGTAATGCCAAAGGTGCATAGACCTCTGTGTTCTGCGAGCAATAATGGTGAGAAACGTGTTGCTGGGCAGTTGAGGATCTATTCTGAAGACCTGAGGCTTCTGGTTTGGCCACCTTCTGCGATACATTCCTCCAGAACCCCTGACAGCTTGGGACGGTCTTTTCTAGTATGGCATCCTCCCCTATGGATTGCAAGGTGCACCGGAGTGACTCGTGGCACCTCGGCAGCACTGCAAGGCATGCACCAGTCTGCATGCTTGACATCCATTGGGAGAGGATGAGTCTAGTTTGACTGACAAGGTGCTTAGCTGTGATTCCCTGCAACAGCTGGATGGTTTACGGCACTGGGTAAATAGGAATGCCAGCAGTGATGCTGTAAATGTGGCAGACCCAGCGCGAAGGCTTCATTTGAACATGTCTTTGAACCTTTGAAGTGTCTCGTAGAGGAAAGCTAGAATGACATTTTCACATAGGCTTGGTCTGAAAGAAAGGTAACGTTCTTGACGGCACGATTGTAAAACAAATAGTCTGAACATGGAAGAAAAATAAGTGAACGACAGACCTTGCACACGCTGTCCGCACCTTGTATGAGGCGATTTCTCAGTGAAAGACAAAAGAATGAAGATACCTTATGCAGGTATTCCAGAGGGCTGCTGTGCTATTTGAAATTGATATTTGAATCTCCTCAGTAAAGTTCTCAACCGTTCAGATCGGTAAAACCTAAAATTACGGTAAATGTACCACATTTCTCAGTGGGAGCTCATCTTTACAGAAAGAAATGAATGACCCTGAGACCCAGGTGCTCGCAGTCAAAGTTCTGATGCACTGTAGACAAAATCAAAAAAGTGTTTAACAGTCTTGGAGCAGAATGGAACCTCTAAATAGAAGTTGGAAGGCAAGTGAAAATGCCGTAATGCATTGGACCGGAAGTGAGTACTTAGCAGGTGGTTTTTTGGTTAGAGCCATCATCCTGCGAGCAAAACACCCAGGTTTGAATCCTTAGTCCCGTTGTAGTCACCTTGGTCAAGGTACTTACCCTGAATTAATGCAGTAAAAATGATCCAGCTGTATGAATGGGTAAATAACTGTGGGTAGCTTAGTGTACAGACCTAACATTGTAAGTCACCTTGGAGGTGGGACACTGCAAGATGCGTTACAGAAAAGTGTCAGATAAATTAATAATCGGACAATAATGGAGAAAAGTGTCAGTTAAATGAATTAATGTCACCGTTAAAAAAGTGTATGGCCACAAATATCTGATTAAATGCCATGTATATGTCACGCCTACGTGATGAATGCACTTTTCCCAGTGTATCAAAGAGCATCTTGGGTAATAGTGGCTTCGAAGCTGACTGGGACGTTGAGTAGAGGCAACTCTTTGGACAGATGTTGGTGGCTGTGATTTATAACCCCTTCTCTGTGGCAGCAGGGGCACTGTCAGCCTGCTGTCCTTGGCCTGTCCCCGAGAAGGAGTCCTCTCGTTTTCATTCAGCACACTCGTGGCCGCATGTGTCCTTGGGGTGTATCGGGGGCCAGCTCCCTCCCCCCACCGAGGCAACTTTCTGACCCGCTTTCTCTGACACATCTCATTGCTGGAGGCGGTTGAGGATCTGGAGAAAAAGAGTGGGAGCGGTAATCACCTCCCATAACCCCATCGCACGGATCCCCGCTAGTTTCACCACTACAGGATGCCAGTGCTAAACCATGACTGTGCATCTTACCGGAAGAGCTGGACATTTCCAACGTTGGACCACAAAAATAGAAGGTAAACAGGGGTGGCGCAGTGAGTAGCACTGCTGTCTGTGTGAGAGGACATGGGTTCAATCCCCACTCAGTCTGTATGGAGTTTGCATGTTCTCCCCGTGTCTGTGTGGGTTTCCTCTGGGTGCTCTGGTTTCCTCCCACAGTCCAAAGACATGCTGTTCAGGTTCCCCCATAGTGTGTAAGTGACAGAGAGAGTGTGTGTTCCACTGATGTATAGATGAGTGACCCATTGTAAGCGGTGTATCTAACAGTGTAAGTCACTGCGGTGAATAAGGTGTGTGGGCTGATAGTAACACTACATAGAGTTCATTGGAAGTCGCTTTGGAGAAAAGTGTCTGCTAAATAAACAAATGGAAAAAATTACAGTAAATATAATACTGTAGAGTTATAAGTAAGGTTTAGCGTTCCTGCAGAATAATTCACAGAAAGACTCTCAAAAAATATGTCCTGAAGACACCGTTCTCCCCCAACACACACACACAAACTCAATGTTTGTGAGACAGACAGCACAACAATCCCTAGTGGAGGTTGAACTCACTTTCGCTATTCTTAGCGCTTTTTTTCCCCCCGTCATATTTGACAGCTTTAATTTGGTGTCGATTGTGTTTGCTCTAATGACAGTCAAAACAAGCCCTTTGTACAATATTTAATAATTACATCCACGAAAGCGGTAAATTAACATGCAAGCTCCCAGCCCTAATCTAACTTGTGCCCTGACACCCGCGCTCACCATCACTCTTCAACACACACACACACACACACACACACACACACACACACACACACACACACACACACACACACACACACACACACGGGGTTTCTGATGCATTATGTGCTTTTGTTTATAATTTGCAGTTTTTTTAACAATCCAGACGGAAGTGGCTCGTAATACAGGCCCTCAAAGAGGAGACTAAATGAAAAAATCGTTAATGGAGAAAGTCGTGTCGTTTGTCACATGCTTCGTTTCTTTGTTAACCCGATGCTTGCATCCAAGGTGATGTTCACTCTTCGCTTTGTATGTTGAGCTCCTTATAATCTTTTTACCAACTTACGCAGCCAGGTGAGTTATACTGGAGTGAACTGGGGTCAGTGCATTGATTCGAACCTGGGACTTTCTGACTGTAACAGCACTCTCTGCCCTCTTTTTGTTTTTTTTTTCACCTTCCTCGCAGTGTATGACTCATGGGGGAACGGTCTTTCTGCCTGACTGTCCTGTCCTCTGAGATGGGGGGGGGAGTGTGCTCAAGGGGCTGTAACGTGGGGGCTGCGCATGTGCGGCGGCCCCCCTGGGGGAGGCTGTTGCATCTCCTAACAATTCCATTTGCACCTCAGCATTTGCCGTGTTGCTGTGAACCTCTGGTGGTTCGTGGTACATGGAGGAGCACCTGAAACCCCCCTCCCCTGTACCCCCCCATCACCACCAACAGCACACTGGGAGGCATGTGATGGAATGAATCACTGTGGTAGTTGCTCTCTACCTGTGAATACTGATCTGGGATCAGTTTATCTTCGTCGATCACGACGGTCCATGTCGTCAAAACTGATCCAGGATCTGCTTTTCGGGACGTTGAATTGAATGGTGTTTTCTGAACATTTTTTAAAGTGACGCCACCTTTTTGTATGACTTCTCCGGCGTAATTTAAGCTATTTGAACAAAGCGGCAGTGCGCCGTTTATGTTTAGGGAAATGAAGGCGGGGAGGGGGCATTTCGGATGTTCCGATCCCACGTCAAGCAGATGGGCTCTGAGAGCTGGTTTATACTGTACCTACGCTCGGTGAACTCGCTCCACATTTTGTTTTGCATACACGGCATTACCGTGCTTGATCGCTGCCATCTCGGCTTTTGATTCTTTTGGCAGACTGGTACCGGGACCGGAGGCGCCCGTGTCGGAACGGGGCTGGCGAGCCGGCGTCCGGATCCCGAGGCGTGGGCGCGTTCGCTCCATAATCAGGCTCCATCGCTCAGGCTCAAGGAGGTTGACTCACGTACGGGTCAAGGCCCTCGACGCCTACCTTTTCCAGCAGCATCACGCACCGCCTCACAGGCACATGTTTCATCGGCCTAACCGAAAGTAAAGCGTGTTTACCGTTCTTTCCGGACAGCCGAACCGGCGGGCGGGCGGGCGGGACCGTGTGCGGCGCGAGTCGCTTTGGGCCAGACGCTCCATACATCACAGAGGTGGCACCAAACACCAGGCTAGACGGTGTAAATCAGGCAATTGCGATGCGGCTTGTTTTCAGCCGCCGAGAAGATAGGCGAGAGTGTGTGTCTGCGCTGACCCGTGTGTGTGAGCGAAGGCCAGGAGGCCTGATTACTTCGCAGCGTGGTCACCGGCGCGGTACCAAGTGCGTGCGCTGCTTCTGATGAGCTCGGTTCACCAAACCGCTTTGTCTCCTGGGCACTTTAACCCAGCTGGTGCAACAACTTTAAATACTACAGTGCACCTGTATGTCTGTTCGCTGTTAAGGCCGTATTTATACAGAATCAAAGTGTAAGATGCAAACAAACACACACACACACACACACACACACATTCTCTAATCTGACGTGATGATATAGCATTTTCCTGGAACCTCAGTAGCTGTTCCATATTTCAGGAATCTGCAGCGCGCCAATAAATGCAGAACACAGCGAGGCTTCTGGAACTTTCCGAGGGCTGCGGGATGCTGCAGCGGGGTGATTATTTCCAACGTGCCGGGCCGCTCGTAGCGGTGGTCTTGGAGGCGGGTTCCCACTCCGAGCAGGTCCAGAAAGGCCTCGTTGGTAATCCACTCTGATTCCAAGTTGCAGCCTGCCAGAGCTCTGCTGCCTGCAGGGGGCTCAGCGGTGATGGGTTCATTTCTTTACTGCCCTGTAGTCCTTGTTCCATTGTGCCGCTTTATTCTAAGCAGGTAGCCATCATGTCTGCAGTCTTAGAATTTAGTTACACTGTCCCAGTGTTACAGCATATTAATTTTGGGGTTCCAGGGTCACAGGTTTCCTGTTACAATGTTACAGTGTACAATTTTACACTGGTGCTTTTACAGTGCTGCTGCTGCAGTGGTACAGTATTTTAGTGTTGTCACTGCGCTGTTACCAGCTTCCTGATCCAGTGTTACAGTGGTACATCCAGTATTACACTGCGACTCCTTGTTTATACGCACGGTCATAGAGTTGTGGTCACTTTGTTGTTTCCTCTTTACTGTGTTATAGATTCAGTGGTACAGTATCACTGGTATAGTTTTACACCCTTACTAATACAGTGTTACAGCGTTCTGGTGCTGCTCTTTCATTCTTACAGTGTTGACTTTCATTTACAGTGTTATAGTGTTGACATCAGAGAGTAATAATGTCATGTTGTTGTTATAGTGTCACGAGGTTCCCAAACCAGTGTTACACTGTTGCTGCATCAGTGTGACATTGTTACAGTGCCATTGGTTCAGTGTTAGTGTTACCAATCCAGTGTTACGGTGTTACCGATCGGGTCTTACGGGGTTGCCGACCCAGTGTCACATTGTTACGTAACGATGCGACACTGGATCAGTAACGCTGTAACACCAGATTGCTGTATCAATGCGACACTGGTGTTACAGTGTTACCTATCCAGTGTTGCATTGACAGCAATATGGTGTTAGATTGTTGCTCATCCAGTGTTATTATGCTGTTGATCTAGTGTTACAGTGTTATTGGCCCAGTGTTGCATTGTGACCGATCCTGTCTTACAGTGTCACTGATCAAGTGTTACAGTGTTGCCAGTCCAGTGTTACAGTGTCACAGTGTTCCCACATTCGTGTTGTATTGTTATACCGCTATAGATCCAGCGTTCCATCAGTGTTACCAAACCGGTGTTGAGGATCCAGTGTTGTGGTGTTACAGCGTTCCTGTATCGTTGTTGCATGTTTGCAGTGTTGCGCATCCAGTGTTACAGTGTTATTGGTCCAGTGTCACCGTGTTAGACCGTTCCTGTTTGTGTTACTGTGTTACTTGGTTCGAGTTACAGGGGTACAGTGTTTCATTGTTGCAGGGTTACAGTGTATATACAGCGTGTTGCTTGGGAATTTACCGCAGTTCCTGCACATTTAATAGAATTTCAGCAGCTCCTTGGTTCGATAAGAAGCCAGTAGAATGAGATATTGTTGCAAGAAACATCAAGCAGCAACAAGCTGAAGGTGTTGAAGCACCTCGAGGAAAAGGGCTTTTTCGTTCTTCTTTTGCTGTGCTGCGTGACAAAAGGTAAAAAGTAAAATGCGCAGCAGCCCTCTGGCAGTTCGAGACGGAGACTCGGTGAGCAGCAGCCATCGCGACCCCAGAATCAGCAGCTTCGCTGCCCGTGGGGAAGGGGTGAGTGTTTGTACCTCGATCACAGCCTCGGGAAGGAACGGACACGGACTCCTCGCCCCCCGGGCCGTTGAGCGGCGAGGTTGCGCCGACGAGGACCCCGCAGTGGGGTAATTCAGGGTAAAAAGCGACTGCTGGACTAAGCGTTCGGAGAATAGCCCATAAATGAGCTAGCTGACGGCCAATCCCAGAAGCCCGCCTCGGTGCAGTTCTGCCTGTGAACTTTCCATGCGGCGAGTTTTAAAAGAGCCGTTTTCATTCTGCAATCATTCGACGTTGGCCGAAGGGTCTGTCTCCGAGCTCCCTCCAGGGGGCGCAAGAGAGCCACACTGAAAGGTTCATAGGGCTTCGACATAATTTGCAGGTTACGGGTTTGGTCACACGCGCGCTCCGACTACTTTTTCTCCAGCGGGAGAAAAGGTGACGTGACGTCTGGCGAACGGATCGCTCGCGTGGACTTGGCAGCGGCTCGCCGCGGGGCGTCCGACGCGCCGGAGCAGGGAAGGTTCTGGAAATGATGGTGCTTTGGCCAGCAGAACTGGAAGCTTCGACATTTTGGCGTTCTGGGAGGGAAGTGAAAGTTTAAACAGAGCCTCTAAGGGAGGCCTCCATTCGTTTGTACGTTTTTGCACGTGTGTGCGTGTATCTCTGTGTGTATCTGTGCGTGTGGGTGCTCTGGACTTGTCTGACGCCCTCCCCCTCATCGTTTTCCTTCTCCTCCTCCTTCATCCTCCTTCTTTGATACACAGCCGCTAGCATTGCGGTTAGAGCTTTTAGAGCCAAAGGTTGCAGGTTCGAATCCCACCTCCTGCCGTAGTGCCCTTAAACAAAGTACCGACCCCAAATTACTCCAGTAAAAATTCCCCAGCTGTATAAATGGGTAAATAGCTTAGCATGGCAGGTTGCTTTGGGCAGAAGCGTCAGCAACATGAATACATATGATATACACACCCGAACATGTGTGATACACACATCTGAACAGATGTGATCTACACACCTGAATCCAACCACTGGAGCTGGAGCTGAACAAGTGCTGGTAACGGTGATGGTAAATGGATCTGCGAATACTGGTGTGAGAAGTAGGAAGTGAGCGTGTTGCAGGGACGAGCGAGTTTAAGTTCACGCTCACGCACAAACATAAATTCCGCGGTGAACTTCGGTACCTCTTCTGGACGCCCACCTCGTCAACTCCAACGGCAAAGGAAAATGTCAGTGAACCGCGGTAACTTTGAAATGTGTCATCACAAGTTTGCGCTCTGAAACTTTCTAGACATTTCTGTTTAATTGCCCCCGCGCGGCGTGGCCCCTGGTGCCGGGCGGGTGGGGGGGGGGGGTCTGCCCCCACCGCGGGGCAGTCGGGCCCGTTTGATCGCGCGTCCTCGCCGCAACGCGGTAAACAAGCGCCAGAGCTTTACGCGCACATCCCGCCGCTTCTTTTCATGTTGACCAGAACCTCGGAATCCTGCCCCCCCCCCCCCCATGGTCTTAACTCGCCCGCTAGAAATCAAGAGTTCATTGTACATCTGACAGCGGCTATTTTAACAATGTGTGGACTGTCGGGTGAAAAGCAAACAAGCGTTTTTTTTTTTTTTTTTTTTTTTTTTTCTTTCTCAGGGCTCAATATAGCGGCGCTTTCATGTTTTGTACTCTTGGAAAGAAAAGAGAAGTGAGAGACAGACAGCGGGTGGAAAAAAAAAAAAAAAAAAAAAACGAAAAACAAAAAGCGCCCGTGCGCCATAAAGGATGCAGCTGGCTTAAATTAGAGTGTGCTGTTTTTTGTGTGTGTGTGTGTGTGTGTGTGTGTGTGTGTGTGTGTGTGTGTGTGTGTGTGTGTGTGTGTGTGTGTGTGTGTGTTTTTTTTTTGCATTTACAGTCTGCTTACAGAGCGCCAGGGCTGTCCGTGGCCTTTACAACACCCCCCCCCGTCTGGTCGGCCAGATCGACAGGTAGGGTCGAACCTGAGTCCAGCCCTCCACGGGGGATCTTGGCGGGGATGTGCTGCGCGAGGATGACGGCTCCTTCTTTTCTGTTCAGCACGTCTCAAACATGTAGAATTTTTTTAGCAGAACTGTAACATAAATGTGGTATTTTTCATGAGGAATGTTCTGGACACAAGGTGAATGCCAGTAGATAAGGTGGTCTTAAGTGCAGAGTATGAGTTATTATTATTATAATAATAATAATAATAATAATAATAATAATAATAATAAGTGACATTCAAAGGCTACAGAAAGTCCAAAAAGTACAGGACTGTACTCTAGTCGTAGTGTTGAAACCATTACGATGCTGGCTTCTTGTGTCATGAAAGGTTGTGTTACGAATATTCAGTGATACAAACATTTTCCGGGGGTGCGGTGGCGCAGTGGGTTGGACCGGGTCCTGCTCTCCGGTGGGTCTGGGGTTCGAGTCCCGCTTGGGGTGCCTTGCGGCGGACTGGCGTCCCGTCCTGGGTGTGTCCCCTCCGGCCTTACGCCCCGAGTTGCCGGGTAGGCTCCGGTTCTCCGTGACCCCGTATGGGACATGCGGTTCAGAAAATGAAAAACAAACATTTTCCACTTTATTTACTTATTTACTGGGCGCCTTCTTCGCTTTCCTTTCTTCACAGCGTTGCGTGCGTAGCGGAGCGAATGCGGCCGGTGTTTCTCCACCGGGCCCGTAGGTGGCAGTAGAGGGCAGTCGGGCTGAGTACGGGTGTGGGACCGCTGTCATTAAACTCATTTCCACAGTGTTTACGGCTCGTGTCCGAGGTCCTCGCTGCCGGTCCGTGTCGAGAAGAGGAGCGTTGCGCTCGTTCATGGGGTGAAACGTGTGAGCCGAAGCAGAGCGTCGGAGGCGTTCGTGTTAGCAGGCTCTGCGGCCCCTCTGCTTGGGGTGAGCCGAGAACTTCCGTTGCGCCCTTGGAGAAGCCACACGCAGCCTCCGCGAGGTTCTTCTCGACGTGCTTTCGAAGTGGAACCGGTGCTTCTCCTCTCGGATGAGTCCAGCGGGAGCCTTGTCGCCAGGTTTTGGGTGTGCTCTGGATGGGGGTGTTAGATGTTCTCCGCGTTCCTCAGCAGCACGAACATCAAGCATCGGACAAGGTGGAGGAACAAGGTCAAGATGACAAACATTTTAAAGGCAGATTAAAAGTATAACCTTTTTTTCCGAGAAGACAAGGCCATCCTATTTCCTTGTTTTGTAAGACAGCCTATTGTGCGTTGCTGATGAAACTATATTTTGACCGTGGTGGTACACCCTTTTCCGTGTTCTTCTTGTAGGGTTAGGGTTCGGGTGGGGGAGGGGTCGCGTTTTGTCGAGTGCTTTTTTTGAAAATCGAAATGCATTGTGGAAGGAGGCATGCGACCCCTGGCGACCTCCGGAGAAAAACCACTCCGATCCCTCCTGCACTCCCGTGAGCGCGCTGCACACTGAAAGGCATGCTGGGAACTCCTGCTGTGTCCCTCCGCCTGCTTGCTCTCCGCTTGACTGGAAAACCTGGGGACAAAGTCCCGCTCGAAATAATCCCGGTCGGTGGAGGAATAAAGGGTGAACGGACTCGGCTCAAGCCTGTGACGGCACGCAGGTGCGGCAGCAGGGAGTGTAGTGGTGAGAATCGCCTTGGCCGTCACAGGTTCGATCCCCCCCGTTGCTGTAGCCTTGTTCCAGGTATTTACCATGAATTGATAGGGAGAAAATTAGCCACCCGTGCACCAGGACAGCTGGTAGCCTAGTGGTTAGTGCTGCTGCCTTTGGCTCTGAATGTTGTGGGTTTGATCTCCACCCCCAGCTGTTGTACCCTTGAACAAGGTACTCCTCCAGGAGTTGCTCTTGCAAAATTACCTAGATGGGTAAATTATTAAAAATCACTCCATCTCACTCTTCTCAATAGGAGAAAAGCTGTCAGGTGAACGGTGCCTGGGACCACTGTGCTGGATGCTGAGATGCCGAGGCCTTTCGTGCCAGGCGTTTGATAAGAACGCGGAAATAAATGTATCGTTGACCGAACATTTGCCTGTGTTATTATATGTTTCAGGACCTTTGCTCCAGTTCATCTTGGTCCCCGGACCTTGAAGAAGTAGCAGCCGAGCGCCGCGTTGCATTCCATTCAAAACATGTCCCGTGAAAAGGTTCTGGTGCGGCGCTCTGAAAAAAGAGTGTCTGTGGAGGAGGTGCGAGGTGGTCTGCTTTTATAGATACCTGGGGGGCAGGAGATGCGTCCTCAGACGCGTCAAGGTGACGGACGACCGGGTGGTATTTGATGCCGTCTTTCCTGTTTTTTAATGGGATATGTGGTGCTACAGGGTAGCGAGAGGAGACGAGGTGGCGGATAAGGGCGTGCTTAAGGGTGGTGTTAAGGGTATGGTAAAGAGTGTATTTACAGGCCAAAGCGTTAAAGTTCTGGTTGAGGATGTAGTTATGGGTGGAGATCTTGTGTAATCAACACTGCGTTGAAGGATGTGCTTTTACGGTAGTAACTAAGGGAGGAGTTATGGGTGCGGACAGGAGTAGAATTAAACGTGGCTTCACGGGTGACGAAGGCTAAACGACACGGTTATGAAGTTTAATTGTGTGGTTGTGGGTGGGGCTAAGTGTGCGGTTAAGGATCTGCTCAGGGACTCAAGTCTTGTGATTTTTTTTTTTTTGGAGATGGCTGTCGATAAACCTGAAAGTTGGAATGGCAGAAACGGGGGAAAATGGTTCTGAAGATGTTTTTAAAGCCCCACAGTCATAACTCCCTGGTATTTGTGAAGTAAACGAATAGAATAGAAGTACATTAAAAAGGAAGCGACGAGGGACGGGGGGACCAGTGAGTCTTGCTGCCGGGTTTTGTTTTGTAAAAGGGCAAATGGGCAGGTCGAGTCGCTCCGATGTGCGCCGTAAAGTGGTCTGTGAATACTAATTAATGTGTGTGTGTGTGTGTGTCATAGGCTTGCCCTCAAGCATCGTTCCTCTCCTAGACCTTCTCTGGTTTCTCTTCATTAGAAGGAGTGGAAAACTCTTGATTTTTTCCCAGGAAACAGTTCATTTCTCATCGGGTTCACGGTACCTCACCTGGGGGGGTCCAGTCTGCTGCGTAAGTGATGACTGCAGGAGTCCCTCAGGAGTGTGGGCAACCCCTCATACCCTGGTCAGTGAATGGGGGGGCCTTGTGATGCTGTTTAAGATGCAGAGGAGACTGGGAGTCACATTGGTGGGGAGGTCTCTCTACCCATGCCACCTCGCACACCTGAGACAGCCCAACAAACTCACACACGTCACCTGAACCGCTTGTCCCATACGGGGTCGCGGGGAGCCGGAGCCTAATCCGGCAACACAGGGCGTAAGGCTGGAGGGGGAGGGGACACACCCTGGACGGGACGCCAGTCTGTCGCAAGGCACCCCAAGCGGGACTTGATCCCCAGACTCACCAGAGAGCATGACCCTGTCCACCCCACCAACAGTACCAGTCATAACACAGTACCAGTACCACACTGTTAATGGTAATAACACGGTATTGATACCTCATGTGTCCTGTAACATGGGGCCACAGCATCAGGTTTACTCTGTTAATGGCGGCTATGAACTATGGATCGTGTCCTTGCCGGTGTCGCGGGTCCGAGCGCCACGGTTCGGCAGTGATCCTCGAGAAGGACTGGCCATTAGAGGGAGTGTCGCGCGATCTGTCCGAGCGCCGCCGGGGCCCCCGAGGGCCAGCTCCCCTCCCCGGTTCCCCGGGAAATCCTGTCGGTCCTACAGGTGTACGGTGACTCGGCTCCTCGGCCGCAACCTGCATTTTTATTAATCGTCCATTTATTTCGCGACGATTGTGCCGCTTCGGTGGTCCGGCCCACGTGATCCCGGCGGTACGGGATCCCCGAAGAAGGAGCTTTTTTATACGTGTAATATATTGTCGCTATACACTGTATATATGCGATATGTCATATATACGTATATATGAATACATGTTATATGATGAGGGGGTGCGGTGGCGCAGTGGGTTGGACCGCAGTCCTGCTCTCCGGTGGGTCTGGGGTTCAAGTCCCGCTTGGGGTGCCTTGCGACGGACCGGCGTCCCGTCCTGGGTGTGTCCCCTCCCCCTCTGGCCTTACGCCCTGTGTTGCCGGGTAGGCTCCGGTTCCCCGTGACCCCGTACGGGACAAGCGGTTCTGAAAATGTGTGTGTGTGTGTGTGTGTGTGTTATATGATGCTGTGCAAGACTAAATAGTGTGTGTGTTTGTGTTTTTCTGCCTCTTTCACTGTGATCATCTGTGTGTTTATTTATGCTTATGTGTGTTTCCTGGTCTGTGTGTCTATGTGTTTATTTGTTTCTCTGCATCTGTTTGTCTCGCCTGCATCCGTGTGTGGGAAGATCAGGCTGTTCCTCGGCCGTCGGTGCCGTTGCCCCGAAGTCGGGCCCGTCCTCATTAGTCACGCCGCTCCGAGCCCCTCCCCCGCCTCGCACCCGTTCCGCTCCACGCGGGATTTTATCCAATAAGTGTAACAGCTCTGATTTTCATTCGTATTGTTGTTTGTTGCTTGACTGAGGGTCCGCTTTGGTCCAGATTGTGCTCGGGGTCCAAGTACGTGTCCTGCTTCCTGCCAGACCCCTCCCAGACTTCAGGGTGATGGAGGATCTCCGTGAACCGCACCTTGCCCTACCTTGCCGCTCTTGCGCGGTCGTGCTGCGACGGTGTCGGGCCCTCAGCTACTGCTAAATTCTCAAGGTTCCTGGTTCGACCAGCAGTCCCAAACCCCCTCTGGGGTGGCTGACGTCAGGTGTGTAGTGCATTCGTGTGTGTGTTCCCGTGTGGAGATGGGCACCGGGCTCACCGTGCTGCATTTTGATGAGGGTGTGACGGGTTCCTCTCGATCCCTTCTCCGGAAGCCTCATCGGAAAACGAGGGTGAACGTTTCATCGTGAATTTTTTTTGTTGACGGACGGAATTGAGCGACAAGGGCCGGAAGATCGATCGGGGCAAAATCAAAACAAAATAAAACCAGTGAAAGTCGGGTGGAGAAAAAAGGGAGGGAAGATTTGTGCTGAGACATGATCGGTCTCACAATGATTTACTGGTTTTGTACAGCAGGGTATTAGCTGTGTCGATTCAAGGTAAGTACCTCGGTCAAGGGTACTACAGCAAGAGGCGGGATTCAAACCCAAGGTCTTCCGAGGGCACGGTAACTGACTGCAGTGTTAAGCCACCTGCCGCCCTGGCTATGGAAAGTGTTGGAGGTACGAGCTCTGTGGGGGTGAGGGTGGGGGTATTATAGCGGTTGGAGCGGCTGCCCTTGGACCCAAAGGTCAGAGGTTCAAATCTCAGCTTTAGCTGTAGTGCCCTTGAGCAAAGTACTTACTCTGAATTACTCCAGTAAAACTGCCCAGGTGTTTAAATGAGTAAATAATTGCAGGTAGATTGTGAGTCGCTTTGGAGAAAAGTGTGGGCTAAACGAATAAATGCGAAATGCGGAAAATGGGACTGGGAGGCTTGAGTCCTTTCGTCGTACGGAGGTTTGGTTCGGCCCTGGAGCTCCTTGTTGTGCTGGACCGGTGGAAAGGCGAGGAAAGTGTAGAAATGCACATCGGCATGTGAGGGGCCCCCGGATGACGCTCCGTCGGAACGGCCGTTTCGCCGGTCGAAAAGGAAAGAGGATGAAGGCGCAAAGTGGCGAGATCACACAGCGACGCGCACACACAAACATCCTTAGATGCTGCGGTCACAACAATGTGTGGTGTTTGTGTTTTTTTTGCCCCGCTAGAGAGAAAAATCACACCTGGCTTCAGGTACGGATGCACGCCGGGAACGACAGAGCCGTGTGCGTGTTCCGCTCACGCCGATGGAAACGCATTTCGGTCCCAGTTGGAGAAGTCTCGGGTGTCTCAGGCGGCAGGTGGAACAGTGGTTAAAGCTCTCACCTTGCGGTTGCTACCTCTTGGATTTGAATCCCACTCCTGCTTGTACTCATACTTACTGTGAATGGACATAAACTATCCTGCTGCACGAATGGGTAAAGCGTGGTAAGTTGGCTAGTGCACAAACTTCACACAGAGACACTAAACTAAAGCACAGATTCCCATTATATTAATTATTGAGGTGATGCTTTTCGCCTAAGTACTTTACTATGTTTTACCTACGTTTACTATGTTTTACTCTGTCCTTGGTACTACAGCAGGAGGTGGGACTTGCACCTGGGTCCTTAGACTGCAAGGGGGTGCCTCTAACCACCACGCCACCTGTTGCCCACTGCAGACCTCTCACCCAGCTGAGGGGACAGAGACAAGTGAAGGTCCCTGAGCTTCGCTGCTGCTGTGCAGCCCTCCGGGATTCGAACCCCAGACCCTGATGTGGAGCACAGAGCAATTTAACATGAACTACTGGGGGGGGCGGGCAACGATGCCACGTGCTCGAGCTGCTGCCTTTGGACCCAAAAAGGTTGCAGGTTTGAGCCTCACCTCCAGCTCCAGTGCGCTTGAACAAGGCATTTACCCTAAATTGTTCTAGTAAAATTACCCAGCTGTAGAAATGGATAAATAATTGTGAGTAGCTTAACATTGTAAGTCACTTTGGAGAGAACTGTCACATAAATGAATAAATATATAGAGTGTGGTACAGGCGCAGTGGCACACAGTGGCACGGACCGGGTCCAGTTCTCCAGTGGGTCTGGGGTTCAAGTCCTGCTTGGGATGCCTTGCAATGGACGGGCGCCCTATCCTGTGTGTGTCCCCTTCCCCTACAGCCTTTCGCCCTGTGTTGCCGGGTTAGGCTCCGGCTCCCTGCGACCCTGTATGGGACAAGTGGTTCAGACAGTGTGTAGTACAGGGCCTTGAATGTGAGTCATTACTGACATGTCAGTCGTTCAGCTGATTGAATACAGTAACTGAAAGGGTCACACTGTACAGAAGATGCAGGATCTTGTAGGCATGGAGCTCCGTGATCGGACCGACGGGGAGTCGAGTTTTGGGAAAAGTCGGGAAATTAACATCGCGCCCCGTGCAGCTCAACCCAGACATCTCGAACCCGAACCGAGCTTGAGGAGTATGATCGCCCCGTCCCAATCCAGAGGTCCCTCACAAATGCTGTGTCCCTCTTTCATCGTACTCATTATGATACACGTGAGCAGTGCCTTCTGCGGCTGCACTCTCGTAACTCTCTTATAGACAAAAAAGTTTGGCCTTCGCCTACGATTTTGAACACTTGGCTCCACTATAGACACTCCGGGGAAGGCCAACCTCACTCTACCCTGATTATTTATTAAAAACCCACCTGTGCGGTCCTCGGGGGGCACACTTCTCAGAACCGTGACCGACGGGTGAACGTCCGGGTTACTTCTTCGTTGAGTTAAAACAAGTTTCCTTTCCAGCCCCTTTACACTCTTCTCTGAACACTCTTGTGTTTGTTTACCAGCGGAAAGGAAGTAAACCCGCTGGTAAACAAACACAAGTAAACCGGAACGGACCTTCACGTACGCAGTCGTTTTGATGTCTCACTGCGTAATGAAGGCGACGAGCCCATAATGGCCATCGCACATGAACTTGGGCTTTGGCAATCGACGATCGTGACCATCTTAAAGGATTAGAAGCGATGATGTTCGCTAGGTTACGTGTATTAAATGTATTTTCGACTTACGGTGCGTTTATCGGAACGTAACCCCGTCCGTATATTTGTCCATTACAGGATGGATCTTTACTGTCGGTGTAATTTTTTACTTGCGATGCTCGTTGTGTTATTCCTCTGCTGTTCACCAGTTTGCTATTTGCTGCTCGTACCAGGCGGCAGGTCACGCGGTTGTTTAGGTGTTCCGATGTGGCTGCTGTGCACTTTGGGGTCTTTTTCACCGTGGTGTAACTCCGCCGAGAGGGTCCAAGAGCCCCTTTGCATCACTTCATCCTCTCAACCACACGCTATTGGCAAAGACCAGCAAAGAACGAGGCTTCCCCAACCTCGTCCCAAACGCAGCGTTGTTGCCATGGAGACAGGGAGCGGGGGGGCGGAGCTGAAGGCATACGTGGAGGGTGGCATCCAGGCATATACACAGGTTCGTCCACTTAACAGGCCCGAATAGTTCTTTGAAAGGGTCCCGTTAGGAGGAGAGTCCATTATGAGGGGGTCAAATTACCATGACGGCCTTCGTCCACCTTACAAAGGTTAGTCGTTCTGAAAAAAGCCCTTCGTGAGGCGAATGAAACATGGACATAATTATCCTTAGTTTCAGTTAACAAAAATATTGTGTTCCTGACTCCCAAAACTGACAGTTTTTGTCAGTTCGGGAGAAAAGCTGTAAAGTGAGAATGCTTCCAAAAATAATGCTCTTAATTAATAAATTTCCTACAAAGCTTAGTAATCATCTATCGTCGACAGCCACTAGTCCCGAGCGGGGTCGCAGCGGATTTGGCCGGGTTCCGCTCTCTGGCGGGTCTGGGGTTCGAGTCCCGCTTGGGGTGCCTTGCAATGGACTGGCATCCCATCCTTGGTGTGTCCCTTCCGCCCTGTGTTGCTGGGTTAGGCTCCGGTTTGCCGCGACCCCGCTTGGGATGAGCCGTTTCAGACAACGTGTGTGTGTGTGATTACTATGTATGACTACTTTTGTTCTACTCTTTTTCAGTGAATAAATACTGTGCACTTAAATAATACTCACAAATAAAACATACATGTGATACCCAGTGTTTCATTTGGACTTTAAAGCGAAAACAGAACAGCAAAAACAGAATAAATCAATGAAAACAATATGCAAATTCCTTCGCACTCACCAAACAGGTTGACATGGGTGACGAGCAGGAATTTTAGAAAACAAACGATGGAAGAAATCGCTATGAAAAAATGAATAATTTGGGAAAATGTTTGTATCTTGTATAAATTTACAATGTCCATCACAAGGATCCAGTGTATCATTATACCGAATTTTCGGTGTGCGGGACTTGTTCTGCAGGGTATGAGCGTAATACCTGGATGCCTGCTGTCTGATTTAACTTCTGCCCCATTCCGGTGTAGCGGAGTTTGATTTGATTTGATCAAGCCCCCCGAAACATCTGGAACATCAGCTCGTGTCGGTCTGGTTCCACCTTGGGTGCCTGGGGGGAGGCGGTTTGAAACAGACACGAGGTTCAATGCCGAGTCCAGTCTGCTGTGGTGATGCTGTATCCATGGCAACGCCTGAGTCCTCTCACTGTCTGGAAAAGAGAGACGCAGCAGCGCTAAAACAACACCGTATCGCATTTATTCCCAAGACCACGACTTTCGTAGTGCTGCCAGAGAGACGCTTTTCGAGTTTTGCACCGCTCGCCGGATTTGTCTGTCGCACCTTTGAAGCTCGGTGAAACTGCAGTGTGTCTTAAAGGGTGCGTTGTCTTGAGGCAGCATGGTGGCACAATGAGTGGCGCTGCTCTCTCTCTCTTAGTGCCTCGGTGGTGTGAGAGGACATGGGTTCAAACCCCAGCCAGTCTGTGTGGAGTTTACATGTTCTCCCTGAGTGGGTTCCCCTTTGGGTGCTCTGGTTTCCTCCACATGCTCTTCAGGTTCCCCCATAGTGTGTGAGTTACAGAGAGTGTGTGTGTGTTCCACGGATGTATGGATGAGTGACCCAGTGTAAATAGTGTATCTAGCAGTGTAAGCCACCACGGTGGATAAGGTGGGTGGGCTGCTAACACTGCATAGAGTTCATTGGAAGTCATTTTGGACAAAAGTGTCTGATAAATAAGTGTAAATGTGTGCTCAGCTGTGGAACTTGCCTTGCTCTGTTGGGTCCCACAAATGAAAGGAGAAAAGTGACTTCTTGTGAAGCAGCACCTTAATCATCTGCCTCTTGCTCATGTGTCCATAATCTGGCTGCACTCTTTCTTCAAAACACAGAGGTCATCCTGATGAGGCCTGCAGTACAGCTACGGTAGAAGGGGGTGAATCACTGTAAGTAGCTTAGTGTTCAAAAATAACATTGTAAGTCAGTGGAAAAGTGTCAGAGAAATGAATAAATAATAACAATGGGGGGGGGGTGCAGTGGCGCAGTGGGTTTGCCTGGGGTTCGAGTCCCATTTGGGGTGCCTTGCAATGGACCGGCGTCCCATCCTGGGTGTGTCCCCACCCAGCCTTACGCCCTGTGCTGCTGGGTTAGGCTCCAGCTCCCCGCATCTCTGCATGGGACAAGCGGCTTCAGATGATGTTCAGATAATAATAATAATTGTGACAATTGACTTGTAAGTCATCTTGGATAAAGGTGTCGTGATAAATGTTTGTAGGTGTTTGGAAGGTCCTGGGTTCGTATCCTATTGTAGTACCCTTGAGAAAGGTACTTACCTTGAATGGATATGGTATAAATGGTTGTATAAATGGGTAAAATGTTGTGAAGAGACTTAGCATTGTCAGTCTGTAATGGAGGAAAGTGTCATTAATAATAAAAATATAGTATTAAAGAGACTAATAAGTCACCGTGGAGAAGGGTGTCAGATATGATAAATAAACAGTAAGTGACATGCGGTCGGAAGGTCTTGGGTTCATATCCTGACATGGCGCACTTACCCAGACTCACCCAGCTCTATTCATGGGTAAATCGCTGTATGTAGCGGGAGTTTTGGAGGAAAATATTATCAGAATAAATAATTAAACGGAAATGCAACGGGCCGTGGGATCGGGCAGAAGGGCCGCCTCGTCGTACCCCGATTCGGCCCGTGCGGCGTCGCGGCGGGACTGGATCCAGCCTCGGCAGCGGCGGCGCCGTCCCCGGACGCGGCAGCTGCGTGACCCACCGCACGGCGCTTTGTGAGCGCGAGACAAAGGCGGCGGGAGACTTCAAAGGGCCCCGGTGACATTTTGGGCTCTCTATCTTCAAAGCCACCCGCGCTTTTGTACTGCCTCTCCCAGTATAATTAATTTTTTTATACTGGGGATTATAGGCGAATTAAAACACAGCCCTGGAACTCCTTGCAGTTTCATTAGACCCTAGTTTTAAAAAAAGATGCAATTCATGAAAAGATGTGTTTTCATTTCCTTTAACTCTTTGAGTGCGCCGTCGCCGCCGTTGGTGCCCTTTGTCACACACACACACACACACGTGCGACGGCGACAAGAGGCGTCAGCGACGCGCTCGTCTGATGGAATATTTATGGCCCCCATATAAGATGTAAATAGATGAACGGACCAGTTCTGCTGTTTCGCTCTGATTGAGTTTCAAGCGGTTTGACCTCATAAATATGGATAAGTCACTCGGAGCGTCGTTTACAGAATGTCGTTCCCCGTAAAAACAACGGGCGCCGCTCTCGGCGGATCTTCGGGAGAACCGTGGCGTGGCCGGGTTGCGGCATCTCCTCGTTATTTACCGCGTCGTCCGCGCTTGTGGTAAATGTGGTCTCGGCAGCTTTTATACAGTTTACGTCACGTTGTTCCGGAAAGAAAGCGTCGCAGCCGCCTGGGACTTGAAGCCGCAGTTTTCGCACATTTAAACGGAAGTCCTTAACCGCTACGCCACCTGCTGTACATATTCATATATTCCTCGTGAAGTTTGGATTATCAGTTTAACTGACAGCTGCGCACACTCCGGCACCATATGGACCTGCCTTTGGTCCCTTTTGAAAACGGCGGTTCTGACGCGACGGGACCGGCGCTCATTCGCATTCAGGGGGTGCGCGTCTCAGCATCCGGATGACGGTTCCTTCTTTTATTATTCATCAATCCGCTGGCAATGTCACTGCGTTGCACCAGACTGGGAGACAGACATCGACGGCACGAGGCTTGTACTGGGATCGCAACTACGGGATTGGCCGAGCCATGCGATGTTATCAACCGGTGCCATGAGCCCTACTTCCAGTAAGGGGGCGATGTGGCTGAGGACCAGCGGACCAGAGGCTTGAGGCCCCGGGGCCAGGAAGGTGCGGGTCGAGCCTCTACAGGAGCGATACTGGGGCATCGGGTTGTATACCTAAGATGACCTCTGTCGTCATGGAGACGAGCGTTCGTTACAGCCTAATGTGGATGCTCAGGGAGGGGCTAAATGAGAATTCTGATGACACAGTCAATATTTTAGCAAGAGCAGCGTGAGGGAGACGTTAGTAAAAGGCAGGTGAGTCGATCGTCCCGGGGTCTCTCGTGCGGAGGTGGGTCTCGAAGAAGGACCTGAACGTCAGGGGACTCTCAGTAGATGTGTAGTAAAAACTTGTGAACGGCGTGGGGACAAGGAGCGGGAAGGACTGGCCCTTCCCAGGGCGCATGGAGAGAGGATCATGACCACGGTCTTGTGGTGGACGCCTCTTTTGGCCGTGTTCCAACCGGAGATTCTTCCAGCGTCTCACGTGGCGATGGCCATCATGGATTCTTCAGTGAGAGTCTCCTCACAGGTGTCTTTACTTTTTACCTATTGTTACGGAGTCATATTTTACAAGCAGGTCGTGTACGATCACCCTCATCCTGAAGTTTGAAGGTTCCAGGTTCGCACCACATGCCTGCTGTGGAACCCTTGATGAAGATGCTTATGCTGATACAGTAAAAATTACTCAGTCGTATAAATGAGTAGTGAAGCGTGCAAACCGTATATTAGACACTGCGGAGGAAAGGGTCAGCTAGCTGGTGAAATAAATGAATAAATAAACCAACAAACAAATAAATACAATTCTCTAAATTTCCAGCAGTCGCTCTGTGGCATCGACGTTGTTTCCTCAAGAAAAAAAAATCACAGTCACCTCACAAAAAACATCACATCTAAAGTCCATCTGCTCGCCATAGTGTGTTTTATGTTAATCGAACCTACAGTCTCCTCCTTTCCTTAATTGTGTTACGCGTTCAGATCCTCTCTCTAGGGTACCACGGTACGGTAACGCGCTGGTGGCTGAAACCCGCCGATGCTCCGTGACGGTTCAGTGGCTCCGCCTGTGAAATATGTGCCTTTCGCCCTCAGCCTCATTGACTCTGTTTGCCAGTTTGCCTTTGCACAACGGGCCGTTTTACAGCTTCGTTCTGTAATCCGGAGGACACTTAGTGGCCCATAAAATGCGAACACAGGCAGTGCGGTGGCACAGCGAGTAGCACGGCTGTCTCACCGCGCCTGGCCGGTGTGAGAGGACGTGGGTTTGGTCCCCGCTCAGCCTGTGTCAAGTTTGCATGTTCTTCCTGTATCTGAGTGCTCTGGTTTCCTCTCACAGTCCAAGGACATGCTGTTCAGGTTCCCCTGTAGTGTGTGAGTGACAGAGAGAGAGTGTGTTCCACTGATGTATGGATGAGTGACCCAGTGTAAGTTACTATGGTGAATAAGGTGTGTGGGCTGGTAACACTACACAGAGTTCATTGGAAGTTGCCTTGGAGAAAAGCATCTGCTAAATATGTAAATATGGTCAGAACTGCCTCAGTATGCAAAACAGAGGAAGAAAACCATTGTGATTTTCCACCGCTCATTTTGCCGAGAGTGTGGTTGTGTAACCTTTTCTGTCTTGGTTTTCCCTCCTCTGGTTACGTAACGGAGGTCTTTGGGAAAAAAGAGCGTTAACAGGTCGTCCAACGGGGAGCTCCTCGGGAGCCCAGAACGCACCGCAAATATATAACATGAACAAAAAGCCTGATAACTACCAAGGCATCTTTTGGCACAAAACGTTTGCGAGGTGTGTCTCAGGTGAACGGGGTAATGGTGTGATTTGTGACACCTGGGCCGACGGGGGGAGCGGCAATGAACTTAGATCTCGCTATGTTGCTGCTCTTAGACTTTTTGAAACAACCTATTTGACGAAAGGCCAAATACATCTTTAACAGCAGGGGGCGTATTGGTTAATATGTTAAGTTAAGTTACTGCATTATGTGGTCAGCTGAGGTTCGGTCATGAGCACATAAAATATTATAAATATTATACAATACTGATACTGGTAAGTAAAGGTTGTTTTAAAGGTGAATTATATTTCTTTTTTGTAAATACTTTGAGCTTCAAAATTAGTAAGAAAGATGCTATATGCGTAAAATTATTTAAAAAATTATTATATTTAAAAAAAACGATTGTACAGTGATGTTTTTTAAAACTGAAACATTGTGCTTTCTGAGAAGAATGCCTTGTATCTCAGTAAAGTGATTCAGTTCTTTAACAGATTATAAAATATATCGATTAATACTATGGCAAAATGATTTTAAGAAATCACATATACACTGATGGCTGGTCAAGCGGTCGTGTGAGGGTGAACTGTATTAGAAAAAAACTGCAGATTCTTTAAGGTGCTGCTACTGAGAGTTTTTTTTTTTTTTTTTTACATAATTTTAATCTTCAGAAATCATACCCCTTTTTTTAGAGGAGGGCTTTTGCGAGGGGAGAAACGGCAGCCAGCGATTCTAACGGCCGCTCCGAGATGAGGTCGAATCGTTGTGCAGAGTCCGTTGTGCAGAGTCCGTTGCGAATGGGTCACAACCAGTCGTCAAGTGCCAGCGCTCTTCCGCACGACGGCGAGGGCCTCCGGTCGTGAATTATTTACGGGCTGTGAAGAGAAGGTGTCCTGCACGAACCGTTCTGAAGCCCTCCTTTAAATCGATACGTACGCGACCCCACGGTGAGCGCACGGTCCCACCTGGGTCCGGCGGGCTGGGATTTGTAGCCATTAGCTACTGACCCTGGATCAGTGTGGTCATCGTAGTCTTAATGACCGAAGTTGGGAGTGAGCGAGGGTACGCTGACCAGCAGCCAGGTGTGAAGAAGAAACCAAGCGGAGGATGAGCGGTGATCCTGCCTGAATGAGCTGCATTGGTGGTTACAGTAAATGTGGTAACGCTCGGTCAGTATAAACCGAAATTGTCTAATATGCTCTTCCCGTTGTACAGTCATCCTGAAATACACCTGTCCAGGTTATGAGAACTCAGCCTTTTGAGGAGTTTGTTTAAAACCCCTGCTTCAGATTATGAGACCTTTTTTTTTCTTTTTTTAACATTTATGAGGACCGAATTTGGATTCTGCATCCTTCCCAACAGTTGAGCAGCCCAAGACCAGAGCGACCAAGCGGTCTCATTTTCCGCTATAATTTGGGTCGTGCTCCGTTTAGTTCTCAACCTCCATTAGCCCTAGTCTGCTAGTTCCACCCGTAATGTTGGTAATCATTGCTCTGCTTGGACTCTCAAAACCATGTTAACTTGTTCAGTGAATACAGATGGTCCCCAAGTTGCGATGGTTCGACTTACGATTTTTCGACTTTGCGATGGTGAGCTGGCGATAGACATTCAGTAGAAACTATACTTTGAATTTCGATTTTCTCCCGGGCGAGCGGTGTGATACTGTCCCGCGATGCTGGGGAGTGTCAGCGATCCACATCTCCCAGTCTGTCACACAGCTGATAGTTTACACAACCGATACTCTACAGTGTTCTGTGTTTCCGGCGGTTTTTTGGATTATCCCCCCCACGTATCTACGTTACGTTTTGTGCATCCATCATGTTTATGAAATGCCCATCTGTGTCTCCTGCTACTGGTGAGAAAAAGAAGAGGAGGGCTGTTACTGTTGGGGAGAAGTTCAAGATAATCGCCCGGCATGAAGACGCCAAGCCCATAACGGCCATCGCGCGTGAACTTGGACTTTCGCAATCGACGATCTCGACCATCTTAAAGGATTAGAAGCGATGATGTTCGGTAGGTTTGGTGTATTAAATGCGTTTTCGACTTACGATATTTTCGACTTACGATGGGTTTCGCGGAACGTAACCCATCGTGAGTCGGGGACCGTCTGTATGAATTACCTTTCAACTTCTTTGACTGATGTTTCTCTCCAGAGTGACTCACAGTGTTAAGATGCTTGCAACTATTTACCCCGCTTGTACAGATTATTTCATATTTATCTTATTGAAGTCATTTTTACTGTATCAATTCAGGCTAAGTGCCTTGGTCAAGGGTCCTACAGCAGGAGGTGTGATCTAAACCGGGGTCCTCGGAGTCCAAAGGCAACAGCTCTGAACACTACACCACCCGCCGGACTCATTTTATTTCTTCCACCAACTTAAAGAACTGTGGTTTTACGGGAAAGTAATAGCTTGTAGGGCATAAAGATCATTATCTACAGGCTTTGAAGGGGCAGGTTTGGGGGTTTGGGGTTGGGGGCTTTATCGTCAGGCAGCTACTTCACACTGCGCTCTCCTTGTCCACAGCGGAGACAAAACAGCCCACCCTCCCCAAGCTCCAGCAACACACGTCTCGAGGTGTTGCATTTGCACCGTGAGGTGTTAATAGTTTTCGGCTTCACCTGTTTCTACACACCCTCACGGGCCCCAGAAAGCTTTCTTCACGCAGCCCGCCATGCCCATCTCCCCGATTTATTCAGCCACTTTCGTCAACTTCCGTCTTCTAAAGGCGGTAGACGGTATATCCAAGAGCGGAACTACTGTCGGTCGCAAGAGACGCCACACACTTTGTTCCTTTGTCAGATGTTAAACTATCTGCGACTTTTGTACATAAAGAATATTTTTCACTGATTTCACAATATAAAGCTGGCAGTGCAATTTTTTTTTTTAATAAACCGCATGGCCTGTTATGTTGCGATGAAATTTTTGTAGGTGTTTCGGGAGAACGACCGAAAGCGTATCGACAAGTATCGGACAGGGGCGATGCGATATTTGTAATTAATATGTCTAATGAAGAGGTTTACAAGGAAAGTGAGAACAAGCCTTCATTTTTGTAACCTGCAGGCTGTTGGTTCAAGTCCTGTCTATGAGGGTTGGTGTTTCATATCCATGGGGCAGTCTGAGCGGTGGGACAAATGACAGAAACATTAATGTCATATTAACTTCCACTGTGCCAGTGGAGATGAAGCCATTTTTCAACTATTCCAGTATGAAAGGCTGCAGCTGTTTTCGGGGCAGTCCCCGTGGAGGACAGGAGGACGGTTCGATTTTCAGCCTCCGACTTTACACCGAACCGCAAGCGGCACCCAGCAGGACAGACGGCCCCCACTGGGGCACCATCACGTACCACATCGCTTCAAGCGATCCCACAGTTATTCTGTTTTGTGTTGCATCTGGCGAGGCCTTCACAAGGAGTGGTGTGTGTGTGCGTGTGTGTGTGTGTGTGTGGTGGGGGGGTGTTAGGGATATGTCACATGGGTCTTGCGCACCTCACAGCAATTTCCTCCCACCCACACCTTCCGCTTCACTTTCACACCGTGACAGGTAGAGATACCCGCTCCAGCTGGAATATCACAATATCACTTGCTATGATACTAAGGTTTGAAAAAAAAAAAACGTTTTTTTGACACTTACATCACAGGTTGCATTCTTGCAGAATGTTAAACCAAATAGCAGTATGCTTATTAGAACTGTAAAGGCAATCGTAAATGAAATGTTATATGTCTTAATCTGACACCTGTATCGTTTTTTTATTACACTTTCATTTCAGACTCGTCATTTTACTGCGTACATAGGGTGAAACATCTGGCCACATTATATACAATGTTGGGCTCCCCTGTTCACCGAGATAAGACGTAATGTAAAAGTTTATAATGAAAGCTGTCGGGCTGAGAAATGATGCAGCCGCAATGGGAAAAAAGAACAAAAAAAACAAAGGATCCCCTGAGGTTTGTCAAAGGTTGCTTTAGGGCTTGCTGTAACGTTGCGTTAATTTCTCACGGCCGTTGTCACGAGTTACACATAGTTTCTTAAAACTTTACGTCAGCTACTGAAACAGTGGGGCGTTTTGACAAAAACATCTGGAACGACGCAATCGAAAGTAATTCCGTTCGGTCTAAAAATGCACCGTTAAATAAATAAATTAAGAGCTTTATTAACGTGCCAACAGCTGCATTATAACTGCGTGTTTTTGATGCTAAATCAGAAGCACTGAGCTCCTCAAGCTGGTGAAAGCAGGTAAAGGAAGGTAAAAGTCTGCGTTTCCGTTTGTCTGGCGCCCTTGTTTCTTCCAGCTCTGCTGTTGTTATTACTTGTGGCTGGTTGTAACGATGCTGCCTAAGAAGCATTTAATTTCACTGTGTGTTATGAGTGATATTTTGTCCCTTGGGATTAGCAACACTTTCATCAAGAAGCGGCTGAAACACTTGTTTAGTCAGTTTTGGTTAAAAATTGGTAAATATAACTTATCCTTGTCACTAGAATATATTTTTGGAGCCATTTGAGTGTAAAAACAGTACTGTCAGGTCATGGGTTTTTGTGAATTGGTGACACTTTGATAAATAAGTGTTTTATAGCATTATTAAAAGGTTCAGATGGATAATTCATTAGTTTTAGTATCTTAGCCAAGAGTACACCACCAGGGTCAAGTTATTCGGCATCACTGACCTGATGGCCTCTTCATATAGAAATCTTCCAAAATGTTCTGCCCTCAAATTTTGTCCTTTGTGTAGTGAGTAGGTGGTACTGCAGTGGTTTGAGCTACTGATCCAAAGGTTGCAGGTTTGATCCTCACATCTGGCTGTAGTATCCTTGAGCAAGCTACTTACCCTGATTTGTTCCAGTAAAGTTACCCAGCTGTCTAACTGGGTAAGTAACCTTAACAGTGTAAGTTGCTTTGGTGAAAAGCATCAGATAGACATAGTGTTGAACAGGGTAAATTGTTGCTATGATTGAATTCATCCATCTGGTTGCTGTACATCTCCTTGTCCTCCTCTCTTTTTCCTCTAGCTTTTGCAAGCATTACTATCTGTTCCAGGGAGTACAGTGCCCCCGTGATATGTCCAAAGTGTGATAGCCTAGGTGCTGTCACTTGCACTTCTGATTAGAATTCTGGTGGTTGGAACTGTCACCCTATAATTTGAATTCCTTAGGTTTGAGTAATACTCCGGCCGTCGGACCCTTGATCAATGTACTTATGCTGAACTGATACATTAAGAATGCCCCGCTGTACAAATTTCTGTATCTAATAATGTCAATAACCTTTCACGAAGGCACCTGATAAGTGAAAGTTAATGATTTTGTTCAGTGTGTTAGTGAGTTCAAGAGACTCCATATTTCATTCAAAAATAATTTAAAAGATACCCTTCTGCTTACATAGTTTTATTCTGTGCCCCAGTGCTTTTCCTCTCATTTAGTTTTTTTCTCCCTGGGTCGTGTAGTATTTTATGAGACGGTGTCTCCACTCTGATTCACTCTGCTGCAGCTGTCCAACCTCTGAGCAGAAAGTTATCGACAAACATAATTTGTTATTATTATTATTACCCTTCCATTCTCCTTAGATTAAGCTGGTGTGCCGGAATGACTCCAGGCGTAAAAGCACAGGTCTCTCTCTGGGTGGTTTTATTAGTTACCACTCTGCAGGAAGTGGAACTTCATATCTCCAACACATACTGTGTTTTTTTTTTTTTTTTTTTTTTTTTTTTTTTATAAATCTGGGGGCGGGGGATGGGGGATTAGGAAATAATGTTCTCATTCTGCCACAACCAAATTAAACAGAGTAATGCAAAGTGTTTTTATTCCCCTCTTTTATCACATTTATCTCTGTGGGTGAGATCAAAATGAGAAACTCAAATCAAAATCACCCAAATTTACTGGGGGATGCGTCACTGGAGCACTTTCGAGTTTTGATAGCCAGGGAGAATATGGGAGCTGCTCTTCTTACATTTTTGTTGCTCTGAAAAACTGTGCTTTTTTCTTGTTGGGGAAAATGTTGGAAACAAAACCGTCCCTTATTGAGTTACGTTAATTCATTTAGCTGATGCTTTTTTCTAAAGCAACCTACAGTGTAAGTGTACCTATAATTGTTTACCCATTTATACAGCTAAGTGATGTTACTGGAGCTTTTTTTTTTTTTTTAAAGTGTTAGTATGTTGCTTAGGGGGCCTACATTTGGAGTGGGGCATCAAACCTGTAACCTTTGGGTACAAAGGCAACACGTCTAACCACTATGGTACCATCACTCCTCTATTAGTTATTTCATTTTAGTTTTGTTTTAGTAGAGTTTTTTAGTTTTATTTTAGTTTTGAAACCACAGTATTATTTTTTATATTTATGATTTTACCTATTATGGGGGTGCAGTGGCGCAGTGGGTTGGACCGCAGTCCTGCTCTCCGGTGGGTTTGGGGTTCGAGTCCCGCTTGGGGTGCCTTGCGACGGACTGGCGTCCTGTCCTGGGTGTGTCCCCTCCCCCTCCGGCCTTATGCCCTGTGTTACCGGGTAGGCTCCGGTTCCCCGCGACCCTGTCTGGGACAAGTGGTTCTGAAAATGTGTGATTTTACCTGATGCTTTTCACCAAAGCAATTTTCAGTGTGAGGTTTGCATGCTTAGCTATTGATTACATTTTATCCATTTATATAGCTGGGTAGCGTTTGCTGTATTGATTCAGCATAAGTGCTTTGATCAAGGGTTCTGTAGCAAGAGGAGGGGATTCGAACCCAGCTCCTTAAAGTGAATGACAATCACTGATTACTGCACCCCCCTGCTACCTATACCAAGTGTGGTGTAATTTAGGGTGTTAATTTGGTGTCCTACTCACACTATAGTACCCTAAACAAGGTACTTACGTGACCATGGAATGGGATGCTGAGTACCACTTGTTACCATGGCGCCTTAATTGTTTCCTGCTGTCGCAATCGCCTTTCCTCAAGACATCATTTCATCTTTATAGTCAGCTTTAGTTTTTTCCGTTTTGGGTTGGATTTTTGTTTTATTAATCCTTCTGGCTCCTTCTGTGTGACATGGTGGCACAGCAAGTAGCTTGCTCTGTGCTGTTTCACAGTGCCTCGGCGGTGCGAGAGCGCGGGGGTTCAGTCCCTGCTCAGTCTGTGTGGAGTTTACATGTTGTCTCTGTGGGTTTTCTCTGAGTGCTCTGGTTTCCTCTCACAGTCTGAAGACATGCTGTTCAGGTTCATCCATAGTGTGTGAGTGACAGAGAGAGTGTGTTCCACTGATGTACGGAGGAGTGACCCAGCGTAAGTAGTGTATCGAACAGTGTAAGTCACTGCGGTGAATAAGGTGTGTGGGCTGATAACACTATGTAGAGTTAGTGTCTGCTAAATCAATGTAAGAGTTTTGTAAATCTCTTTAAAGAGAAAGTCCAGCTGTAAAGATGGGCTAAATTTAATTGGGATGATTGGTTTACCAAAGTGAGAAGCTGATTTATTCAGTAATCTGATTGATTAGGGAAATAGTGTGCATGCTGTGGTCTCTTCTGTGCTTTCTGTCAGTGTCGGGGAGGTTAAATGGCTGCAGGGCGGTCTTCATCGGCTCGGGGCCGGGGTCACCGGCGGAGCGCGGCGTGCGAGCGGCTCCCGACGCAGCGAGCCGAGACGAACCGCCGGTGTCGTCCTCCGCTGCCTCCGCGCCTCTTCGCCCGCTGCCGGTTTTGAGTGACGGACCGTGTGATTCCGACTGGCAGCTGGAACAAATCCCCGTAATGAGGTCACCTTGGGCCTCCGTCCCAGTCCGGCGCGCTGCAGCCCGCGCCCGTCCCTCCCCCGAGCTACAAACGGATCTGTTGGACAACAATCTGCGATTCCGTGGGTGACAGTGAGATTCCTCGAATGCTGGGTCACGTGACGGGGAATAAATGAAAAGCATGTTGACTCTTTCTGGCCTATCCCCCTCCTTTCCTCACTGAAACACCTTATTTACTTTATTTACTTATCAGCTGCTTTTCTCCAAAGTGACTTTCAATGAACCCTATGTAGTGTTATGAGCCCACACACCTTATTCACCATGGTGACTTACTCTGTTAGATGCACTGCTTACACTGGGTCACTCATCCACACATCAGAGGACCACAGTCATGCCGTGGAGTGTGGCGCAGCAAGTAGTGCTGCTGTCTCACATTGCCTTGGTGACGCATTAGGCCATGTGGGAGGAAACCAGAGCACCCGGAGAAAACCAACACAGACAATACGCAAAATCCACACAGACTGAGTAGGGATCGAACTCATTGTCTCTTGCACCGCCCAGGCACTGTGAGATGGTAGCGCCACTGTGCCACCATGCTGCCCTCTGCCATCTGGAGAGTTGCTGGTTTTAAGCTGGGAAAATGGACATGCAGTCGAAATCAGTCCTTTGGCTTTGGGACTATTGTTCTTTTCCAGCCTTGTGCTGCTGCAGTCACGGTGGGGACAGCAGGGATGCGGGACTTGGGGTCGAGAGAACTGCTTTCTGAACAGCAGTGGACATTAATACCGTTTGGAATAATATTGTCACTTTACATTTCCAAAGCGATACACTGAAAATTGAATAAAAAGAATTCATTAAACAAGCTGCTCACAAAACAAATGTGGAGTAAGGGTTAAATTACCTTATGATTTTATGTGATCTTAACGTAAATTTGAGGGCCGCCACATCTTTATCAGACCATTCAATAATGGGGAAGAATTTTTTTCATACTGCGAAATTTCAACATAACGAATAGAATAAGGAATTTCAGCCTCTATCTATAAAATTAATATACTGCTGTTGGTAATATTTTTCTTTAATCTTGAAGTTTTATTTTACCTCCTTTTCTTCCATTTCAGTTGTGGTGGTCAGTGATCCAATTCTTATACCTTCCCCTTGAGATATGACACCCAAGGCCATACAGAACATGTGAACACAGGCACGCACCTCCTCCAGTGTGTGAGCTATGAGACTCCTGCTGCCATTCACTCCGTGGATTCCTTCACCGAGGCATTATTCCTTATAGTTGTAATAGCAGTCTGGAACAGTAGGTGGTGCAGTGGTTGGAGGCGTTGCCGTATCGGCCTTCATCAACGTACGTATCTGGAATCAAAAAACTAAAAATGACCCCTGTGTACAAATGGGTAAATTGTTGTAACAGCTTCAGATTGTAAAGTTTTTGGATAAAAGTGCCAAATAGTTTAGTAATAACGTAGCGTTATGGAGGTTTGCCATGCTGTTGTGGTCTGATTGTGTCTTTGCTTCCGATGCTAACCTGTGCATGTGCATTATGAAATGTAGCTTTCAAAAGACAAAGCAAAGTGCTCTGGATGGAAATATCAGCTGAGTAAAGGAATGACATCATCTACAGGTGTGAGAGCGAGTAGTGACTTTGTTTGCCGAGAGCACTGGCGGGGAGCGCCCCCGGCACCCCACGGTTCCCCCGGCCCTGCGTGTGTCCTCCTCGGTCACGCGTCCACAAAAGAGGAGAGAGAGGCAGTGAAAGATCATTTATAGCCCTCATGGATTTGGCAGGTGGCCGCTCCCTCAACCGTTCCTTTGACCGTAAGGGGTACAGATGGAGATGATGAGAGTGGGGGGCAGAGAAGCGATGCCAGCTGCCCAGCTGCAAAGAAATGCAACAGATGCAGTGGAAATCGGGAAAAGAAACTACATTGGGTCATGTTATAAATGTCTGAGGTTCAAATTTTGAAGGATACAACCATTTTTCAGTTTATTTATTTGTAGTATGAGGGGGATGCAGTGGTGCAGCAGGTTTGGCCGGGTTCCGCTCTCTGGTGGGTCTGGGATTCGAGTCCTGCTTGGGGTGCCTTGCGATGGACTGGCGTCCTGTCCTGGGTGTGTTCCGTCCCCCTCCAGCCCTGTGCCCTGTGCTGCCGGGATAGGCTCCAGCTCACTGTGACCCCACTCAGGACAAGCAGCTTCAGCCAATGTGTGTGTGTGTGTGTTTGTAGTATGCTCTTTCTTCATTCAATTTAAATAATCAGAATTTCCGGAGAAAACATTTTTTTCAGTCATTTAATTTTGATATACCTTGAGATTACTAAAAACCTTAGAAGTATTTCAGAATATTTTTTATTTATTATAGCTGTATCCGAGACTTTTACAGAAACCTAAAAGTGAATAATCAGGGCATGTCTCTGTTATTACTGTTTTTGAATACAGACGTGTCACGCAGAGGTGTGTATTACGTGCATTACCTGCATTTTGGACTTTCGATATTTTCGCCTCGTGATGGGTTTTGCGGAACGTAACCCTATCGTAAATCGGGGACCGCCTGTACATAGATAATTGAGCAGAGTGAGAGTGGAAACTGTTGGTTGAAGTTTATAAAATTTAAGAAAAAGTTCATTGATAGATTGAGACGCTACCTAAAGTGTACCCTGACCCCCACTAGGATATACTCTGGAACACAGGGATCCTGTAGACAGTGATAAATGTTGAATGAATAAAAGAGGTGTTTTTTTTAGGATTAAACCAGAGAATAAATTGAGGGATGTCTGAATGGATAAGCTTTTATTGATTGGATTCGGAGTTATGAACAAATCGAGTTACATACAAATTTCTGTTCCCAATTTCTAAGCTTAGCACTTAATCAGTTAAGAGTTCTGATCCTCTCACTCTTACTCCATTCCGCAGATATCTGTGCGTCTTGTGTTCCATTGTGAGGCATAGGTGCCCATGCAGGCTGGACAAAGGCCAAGGACAGCAGTTTTCCCAGCAGAATGAGCCTTTTATTAACAATACCCAAAACAAAATGGGGATATGGGCCCTTCAGGTTTAACAGAAATAGCCAAAAGCTATCAGTCACGAGACCAACAGCAGAAAGCGTCCATCGGAATCCGCCTGCTCCCTTGCTGCTCGAGTCCTCTGGCCAGCGGACTTGTACGTCCCGTCTGATAGGTCTTCAGCAGCTTGCCTTCATGATCTTAAACGTGGCAGAGACGGGCAGCGGAGAGCTGTCCATCATGCTCATCCCCGCCGACGTTGCTCGTCCCTGCTCTCCACTCCAGTGAGATTTGAGATCTTGGAGATAAGAGCCCACAGTGCAAACGGAAGCAAAGCAGCAGGCAAGGAACAAAATAAAATATGGTTGCTGCTCATCTTCCTTCCTCCAACTTTCTCCCCAAAGTCTCATATTAGTACCGTAGTAATGGCTAGCAGATAGTAGTAATATCGTAGTAATGGCTCTTGAGGTGGTTGTAGTGCCTTATAGTGAAACCGCAATATGCCTTTAAAACATCTTTGAAAAGGAAAGGTCCAGAGGAAAGTGCCAGGTATGTGTGCGCGCGTACGTGTGTGTGTGTGTGTGTGTGTGTGTGTGTGTGTGTGTGTGTGTGTGAGGACGAGGGCTTTGTTTACACCTTCTGCCTGCCCCTCATTGAACTGCATCACTCCCATCATATCTCACAGGCTCATTTCCTTGCCCCCCGCTGAACCCAGTAGACCCCTGGCCCACCCACGACACCAATTTGTACCACACGCCACAGTCAGCTGACTTCTCGAAGACCTCTTTGGCTATATTTAAACGCTACTGCGCCTTTCGTATGTACTTCTTGTATTTTTTTATTACAATTATTTGTCCGTCTGCCACCTCTCCCCAAGGCACTTACAACGTTAGGTGACCAACTTTACAATGAAGTACACATTTATACAGCAGGGTCACTTTTACCGTATCAATTCGGCAAGTAGCTGGGTCAAGGGCGCTAGAACAGGAGTTGGAATTCGAACCAGAGACCTTCAAAGCAAAGACTCTGACCTCTATGTTACCTTTTTTTAAATGAAGTTTTAACTTTATTCTGCTTTGAATCACTTTAAATTTTCCCTGTTATTTTGCTACATTTCTGTGTTTATATTTTTTGCATTTTGCATTCGTTCGGGGGATGTTTTCCTCCAAAGCCACGTGCAGATGAATGTAAACGAAAGTGCGCTTCATAACAGAGAGATGCAGACACGTGATTTTTGCTGCACAATTGGTACAAAACCACTGTTGTCGCCAGTATACATTGCGGATTCAGCTGCACATAGAATTAATAGGGGTGTCGTTTTCTTAAGTAGACAGGGTACTGAAAGTTTATTGAGCAGATAGATGGTTCTGACAGAAGTTGGTCTGAAAAAGGTGTGTTCTGAGACCCTTAATGAGTGTTGAGAGGGATTCAGCAGCTCTGAGGGAGAGAGGGAGTTAATTTCATGTATTGGCTTGGTTTATTTCCTCTGCATTATGTATTTATTTTTTGTGCATCACATTCTCCCACCTTGATACTTTGTTTCAAATTAATATTGGAAGTCCAGTAAACCACACCATACAGTCAACGTCTCGCTCCATCTCACGAGCATCTTAACGCTTCCGTCTCTGTCTTTAGGAGCTGATGCTCAGCACACGTCACATCATTTTCACTTTATCCAACACGTTGCGCTCACCGGGTGGGCGATCATTAACGTTCCACTTTTTTGACACAAACCAAACGAAGCGAACGCTAATCCCCATAAAGATATCGAACAAAGTTCGTTTAATTGCCCTGTCGGCGCAGGGATGAAGGTATCAGTTATTTGTCGGGCGCAGGAACCGTTCTGCCGGGGTTGACCTCTCTGTGGAGCAGGCCTCGGCGCCGGCACGGTCTCACGCGGCGCTCCCAGCGTCACCGGAGCCATTAGAATTCCCCATCACAGAGTCAATTAAAAAAAAACCGATCCTGTCACCTTTTTGGAAGATCAATGTGCCGTCCTCCCGTCTCACGGAGCCTGTATGTACTACCAAATAAGGGCGAAGTGACACGCGGTACATCCCTTTAAATCACCACTGGGTGTGTGTGTGCGCGTGTGTGTTTTTTCTTTTTCACAGCTGTGATTTGCCATCCAGCGATGTGTAAAAATGCACCGCGGAGTCCTAGCGCTCGTCTCAGACATCTATAAGAGTCTATTTGATCAATTCCCGGCATGAACTTTACTAAAGCTCATCAAGGCTTACCGTTTCATCATGTCAATTATTTGTCTGGCACCTTTTCAGACGACTGCGTGACCGGCAAGCAGAGGGGGGCTGAGCACGCTTTCCGTACACAACCACGCCGGGCCAGCGCGTGAGATTGCGCCCGGACCTGGGGTTCGAGAGCTCTGCCTCTTCGGGGGAGGAATGAAAAACCTCCACAATGGGGACAGCAGGTGGCTTTGGCCTCCAGGCTGCCGCCTTGCAGTCTGAAGGCTGGTTTGACCTCCTGTAGCGCTCTTGATAAAGGTACTTACTGTGAATCAATGCAGTAAAAATTACTCTGCTGTGCAAATTGGTAAATCATGGTAACTAAACGTTGTAAGATGCTTTGGAGAAAATTGTCAGCTTATAGAAATATTTATATAAATATTTTAATGCACTCGGTTTTAAATATGCCAGTTGAATCTATTATGAATCTATTATGATTTATATACTGTGTATTGTAAAAAAGAATACAGTAAGAATGGAATGCTGTATAAATGGGTAAATCATTGTAATGTTGCTCATCTAACACCGTAAGCAGAATTGGACAAACAAGTCAGTAGAATGAAGGCTAATAATAGAGACATAAAGGTGCATATTGAACATAGAGTAACAGTCTATTTTTGTATTTATTGGAAACTACTTCCAGTAAATTGCGTCTATGTGGAGATGAAGGTATCGGTCATTTCCTGCTTCCACGAGGCATTTGGGAAACACGTTTGATGAGGAAGTGAGGCGCCGTGTCCCCCCAGCTCTTCTGCAGCGGTTCCACATATAGGACACTTGTGTCCCATACAGGCCATCTAGGTGTACTCAAACTTTTGATAGGTACTCTAACTCTTTAGGTGCTACAGTATCACCCTCAGCATTATATTCTGGAACAGTGTAAACTTGGTCACACTCATGGACAGAGATTTCACATTATTATTATTGTTGTTTCTGCATGAACTGAGGACAAGCAGGCAAGAAAATGGATGGACAGACTGTGAACCTTTTGGTTACAACTCCATGCACTTAACCTGTAGTCTGCATCAGACACTGTATGTAGACTGTCTGTATAGATACTCTGTACATATGGTCCATCTTTACACTGTGTATGAGTACAATCTGAATGTATTTATGTGACACTTTTCACCAAAGCAGCTTACAACATTAAGGTTGTAATTACAATAAGCTTGCAGTTTTTTTTTTCCTTACCCATTTATGCAGCTGGGTTATTATGATCCTCAAGGGGGGGATTAAACCTATGGAGCTTAAGAAAGTAGCTCTAACCCCTATCCTACCAGCTGTCCCCATGGGGGGCAGTGGGCACATCTGGACCATCCAAATTATAGACATTACCAGGGGTGGGGTTTGAACCCACGCAGACATCTGTCCATTGGATCTTAAGTCCAACGCCTTAACCACTCGGCCACCCTGGTCTGCTATAGCCCTTCTCTCCTGTATAAACAGGTAAACAATTGTTGATAGTTTAACAATGTAAGTTGCTTTGGAGAGAAACACCTCCAAAGTGTCTCCAGAGTAAATGAATGTAGTTGAGAAAACTGCGGTTCTTGAAATATCACTTTCAGACTGAAGATACGGACCGGTGTGCAATACGGTGGTTCAGGACATGGACCTGGAACCTCAAGGGTGCTGGTTCACATTGCACCCCCTGCTTTTGCTGCAGTGTCCTTGATCAGGGTACTTACCTTGAATTACTCCTGTAAAAATGATCCACCTCCATGAATGGCTCAGGTATTAGATAAATTGGATTAAAAAAACATCAGCTGTGCACTAAATGAACAGTGAAGTTATCCAAGATGGTAAAGAAAGTTATTACTGCAGGGACGGCCATGTAAGCACATTCTGGCCGAACAAACCGGACAACTGGACAAAGGCCACCAAACACAGCAACATAGAGAGGGAAGCTCACACCCTGGGAGGGGTTCAGGTCCAATGCTGGACACACGCATGTCCACGTGTAACAGGCAGGTAACCACAACACACACTCACAAAGGCCCATTTAGAGATACCTGTCATTCTAGACAGCATGCTGGTGGGATGGGGTGGGACGGGACGGTGTGGGGGTGTGTGGGTCGTTCTGATTGCTCCTGTCAAGAATGATAAAAAGGCGTCTTCATCTTGCTGCCTCCTCCCATCTCACTGAATTCTCCGCACCTTTTGGGGGTCAGTGCTGAGTGGAAGTTCTCACAGCGTTATGGAGAGGTTCTGGAAAGGTTCTGGACCACCATTCTCAGTCAGCCTGAGACTGAAACTAAAACAATGCAGGAGTCCCCCAAAGTGGCCTTTCAAGTAATTTGGTCTACAGTTACAGTTACAATTATAGTTACAATTACAGTTGTAGTTACAATTACAATTACAGGCACAATTACAGTTGTAGCCAGCATTAGGGTTACAATTATAAGTACAATTACAGGCACAATTACAGGTACAATTTCAGTTGTAGTTACATTTACAGATACAATCATAATTACAATTACAGGCACAATTACAATTGTAGTTACATTTACATTTATGGTTACCTTTATATTTATATTTATCCATTTAGCAGACACTTTTCTCCCAAAGCGATGTACATCTCAGAGAAAAATACGCAGTGCGGAACATCGACAGGAGAGATTCGGATTAAGACACGTAATTCTAGAGTACAGTTAATTTGTCACATTTCACCATATGAACCAATGTACATCACACGAGTAGCTGCATAAAGGTTTATCCAATTATTCAACAATCTCTTAGAAAAATTATTAAACATAAACATTTACACGATTAGTTACAGTTGGTTTTGTTTATAGTTTGCTGCACCTTTAAACGAGATATTCAGCCAGTTACTCAATTCAGTAAATACAGCACTGCTAGAAAGTATGTGATCCGCTCGTGTCCCGTACTTTTACCACAAAATGGTCTTTAATGAGAATCTGTTTCTCATGTGACATAATCGGTGTGTAATGACCAATTCCATACGTTCTGTAGAGGAAATCGTGTGCAGTAGAAACATGGTAATAGTGTCGGTGTGAAAATAAGTGAAGCCCAAACTGGTTAAACTTAGTAGGTAAGTAGAATCAGGCGTGTAAATCATAGTCATTTATTCATTTTCTAACTGTATTTCAACATTTATAATTTAGATTTAGATTTCTCGTCAGATTTCTGGATCTAGATCAGCTGGTAATGTAGTGGTTAGAGCCACTGCCGTTGGAGCCAAAAGTTGCAGGTTTGGTTCCCACCTCTGGCTGTAGTCCCTTTGAGCAAAGTACTTATTGTGAATTACTTCTGTAAAATTATCCAGCTGTCTAAATGGGGAAATAATTGTAACCTTAATCCTCTAAGGTGCTTCGGAGAGAAGTGTCGGTTAAATGTAGATGTGAATTTTATATGTTTATTTTAATATTTCATACAAGAATAATGACATCCCTGTAGGGTTCACATACTTTCAGGCAGCGCTGCATACAGCTATTCCAACACGCGTGTATTATCGGAATCCGGGAACATGTGAGAAAAAAACTACGGCACCTTTCCACTCTTCCGCTCCTTTTTTAAGACGGTTCCTCTTCCTCTTATCCGGGTTATTGGAGAGGCGACTCGGTGCTCCGCGTTGTTTGAATTTCCATCACGACTTTATTGATGTTGAATATGGCGGTCGTCTTTGACTTTTCATATCTGAAATAGCGGAGTGAAAACAATAAGCGACCCCCTTTGCCCCCCCTCCCTAAACCCCAACTATGGCTCATTTGACATGCGGAGAGCTGGGGATCCGGACCACCGCTGGGATGGCTGATACTTGCCCGCATTCGGAGGCGCTCCTGCAGCCCGTGGATAATTGGCATGGCGGCCTATCGGAGGAGAGCGCCAGCTGTACACAGAGCGCCACGCAGCTCTAATCTATTAATCTGCACCGAGAGCCGGGACTGCTTAGCATGCAGAGCGGGACCTCGGAGGTGCCGGCGCTCTCGATGGCCGCTATCGGTGAAAAGGCCCCGGTATAAACGTGTCATTTGCCATTTGTCTGGACTGGAGTGGGGATGGGGGTAGGGGTAGGGGGAGGGGGAGGGCACGGTCGTCCGCTGCAGACGGCCCAGATTACAGGATTTACAGACATCCGTGGACATCGGCGTCCTCCATCCTGAAGGAGGCGGAGGAGCTTCTGCTCAGAGGGCAGATTATGTAAACGTGAAGCAGACGGGCCTCAAAGTGCTTCCCGTTATCGGCAGCGCTCCGCTTCCATCTCCGACTCTCGGCCGGCGCGCTCCTGTTGCCTCTCGCGCCCGGAGGTGAGGCCGCGGCAATCTGTCAAGCCCATCCCGTATCGATCGCGGTGACATTTCGCCGGGGGCTCTGGAAAGAAAAGCGTCCGCTATTTGAAACGACTCTCTAGGTAAACATTTCCCTGCCTCTCGCTGGGTGGGCCCGGGCAGGAAGAGACCTTGTGCCGAGGGTTCCGGCTCCTCGAACCTTCAGACCTCTCCCCCGGACCGGTCCATGTCCGCTGCTCTTGTAAACGGCGAAAAGTACTTTAAATTAAAATTCTCAGCGAATACGAATCTTGAAATCGGAATGTTCCGGGGTTCGAGTCCCACCTCCCGTGCCAGCGCCTTTGAGCAAGGTACTTACCATACAATAGAATAAGCATTCCCTGCCTCAGAAGTGGGTAAATCGTTGTATGCCTTCATCTTCGGGTGAAGACTAGAGTGTGTGTGTTCCACCGATGTATGGACGAGTGACCCGCTGTAAGTAGTGTATCTAGCAGTTTAAGTCACCGCGGTGAATAAGGTGTGTGGGCTCGTAACACTGCATAGAGTTCATTGGAAGTCGCTTTGGACAAAAGCTTCTGCTAAGTAAATTAATGTAAATGTAAGACATCTGGTAAATATAAAGTAAGAATCACGGTAAACTAAACCAGGCTGTACCAGTGACAGGTCAGAGCCTGTGAAGCTAAACAGCTGCAGGTTCTTGTACCTGTGGGAGTCCGCACATGTGTCGGTGAGGCACCCGAACAAGCGCGGCGTTTCTTTCTGGTGTTTTTCCTACATTTCTGTGTGCCTCCTGCCCCATCTGGAGAGAACTTTCTGTACGGAATATTAAATAAGCGCAAACGGTCTCATTATCGTTGTCAGTCTTGTATCCTTCCTTATCGATCAGCCCGGCCCTCAGCCTTGCGCTGCAGCACACTGTGTGCGAATCAGAAACGTTGTTCTTAAAAATTAATTGATACAAGAATCCATAACCATGCAGACACAGATTGGATGACTATGCAAATTGAACTCTTGTCTCGGGGAATGTACGGACCGGTCCGGGTGCCTGGGATTAAATTAGTGCGTTATAAGCGACAACACAGGGGGTTCGTTTCAGGTCAGGGTTAGGGAAGGGTTTGGGTGAGGACAAGAGGAAGAGCAGTTTTTCAGAACAAGAAGAACATTTTAATAGGGAGGTTGTTTTGTACTCCTGAGAACAGCGCTAATGAAACCATTTAATAGGACATTTAAATAGGACCCTTGGAACAGTTTGCTAGGGTAACCCTAACCCTAACCCTAACCCTAACCATCAAACTATCCCTACGCCTAGCTGTAGGGAACCGAATTTGAAACGAAACATGATTAAAACAAAGGAAGAGTTGAGATTCCCGTGTATTTTCAGGTTTTCGACAGTTTTGACATTAATCCCTCGGGTTTGTCTTTCCAGTACAATTTATGGATCGCCTTATCTAGAGACGTGAACTAATCTCTTTTGGGGACACGAGGGATTGCAGAGAAAAGATCATTGACTCCTGAGGACTTTGGCGCTAATACCTCAACTGTGACCACCCCCCCAACTCCACGGGTGACACTACTTACTCTGTTAATGTCTTGCTATTTCTCACCAGAGCATCTACACACTTTTACTACAGTATGTCTTCACCCACATCTTCCTCAGACGACAGCAAGATTTTGCTCTCTCGGTATTACCTGTTCACGTAGCTGCCACTTTTCTCCGAAGTGACCAGCAGTGTTAGCTTTGTACATTGTCGCTTACAGTAACTGACTAATTTATACAGCAGGGTAATTTTACTGTATCAGTTCAGGGTTTTACCTTGATAAAGGGCACTGCAGCTGGAAGTGCTGTTCAAACCCGGGTCCTTCAAGTGGAAACTGATGCCTTTAACCACTACGCCACCTGCTGGCCCCACTGCTCTAAAAGCTAACGTCATGTGACCGCATTGCGTGACAGGACCAGAGGAAAAGCTGAAACCTGGTGAAGAGAGTAAAAAAAAAGTAAATCAAAGCCTGTTTTGGTTGGCGTGACCATACTGAGTGGACATTTTCCGTGGAAGTTGGACACCGTTGGTCTCTTTGTGAAAAATGGGAGAAGTTCAGTTTCCAAAACAGTGAGAGAAAAATGTGCAGAAATGAAATAATTTTTCTCATTTGGATGCAAAACTGTGGAAACGAAAGGCTTTTGAGTCTGTTGGACTGTGTCCCCCTCTTGTTAGGAGTCTGTCGTCTGTTAGGCTGTTGTCTCGTTCCAATATGGCTGCGAGACGAGTTCGTTTTCACACTGGTCCTGGCTGATGGGACTTCTTCTCTTGTGTCTTCGTCTTTCACTCTGTTTCTGCAGTTGATCATTTGCATTAACCCACCCGAAATATGTTCACATTACATGTTTCATTGACACTTTTCTCCTACACAACCTGCATTTACACAGCCGTAAGTAATTTTAACTGTATCAGTTGAGGGTAAGTACCTTGATCAAGGGTGCTACAGCAGGAGGTGGGATTTGAACCTGGGTCCTTCAAGTGGAAGGTAGAAGCTTTAACCACAACAACCCCTGCTGAAGCGGAGTGAAAGTTAGATATTGAACTCAAGCTTGGTGGCACGGCGAGTAGCGCTGCTGTCTCACAGCGCCTGGGTGGTGTGAGAGGACGTGGGTTCGATCCCTGCTCAGTCTGTGTGGAGTTTGCATGTTCTCCCTGTGTGTGGTAGTTCCCTCTGGGTGCTCTGGTTTCCTCCCACAGTCCAAAGACATGCTGTTCAGGTTCACCCATAGTGTGTGAGTGACAGAGAAAGTGTGTGTGTGTTCCACTGATGTATGGATGAGTGACCCAGTGTAAGTAGTGTATCTAGCAGTGTAAGTCACCACGGTGAATAAGGTGCATCAGCTGATAACACTACATAGAGTTCATTGGAAGTTGCTTTGGAGAAAAGTGTCTGCTAAATAAATAGGTGTAATGTAAACGTAAGCCAAGTCAACTCAGTGAATGGGTGCTTCCACCACGAAACATGTCATATCTGAGGTCAGAGAGCAGCTCTGTAAGGATGCCAGGCCCATGCAGTCATCTGCTGAGGACCACCAGGAAACATGGATTGATTGTAGGTCACATTCCTGTTCTGGGTTTTCCTCTCTAAAAGCAGCGGTGCGATGGAAGCTCAGCCCTTCGGAGCAGACGGGCGGGCCGCCGCTCTCAGACACGCGTCTCAAATGCTTGGGGACGGCCCGCAGACTGACGGCTTTAATAACAGAGCGATCCGCAGCCGTCCCTCTCTTGAAATAAGCGCTTTCATTTGGTTTGTGGAGAAGGGCAGAAATTGACTCGGCTCACGCCTGACCCCCGTGCGTGCGGGACGGAGGGAAGAAACACCCGGTGCCAAGGTGACAGAAAAATTGCATTTGGAGGCGGCCCGGGATTCATTTCGTGAAATGAAACGACGCAAATTAGTGTGGGCTTCGCTGCTGGCCTTGCGCAGCCCCGAGTGAAATGCATTAGAAAGCACCTCCTTCACTCGCCGGTCGAGCGAGGATTTCTCTTTTGGGAAGCTATGAATATATTACAACATTTAATCTGGCGTAAGCTACCATCCACGGTGCGGGCTTGTCGTCGTCGTGAATTGACGTAATTGATTTCGCAATATAGTATTTTCCACGTTATTTTGTCTCTGGCCTGGCATCTGTTTTATATTTTTTACCATCGCACGGTATTGACCCATATGTGGGACATTGTAAGGTGGTTATATTCCGTCCTGTCTGTCTCCGCATTTGAATCTGAAGCTTTTAACGTCGACTGAGAAGTTGTTTCTTTTTTTTTAACCGATATTTCAGGCTGTTCACGTTTTCTGTAACAATGGCAGTAAACTCAGACATTCTCATTGATATGGAAGAGTAAAAGTGTGGAAGCAAAGAGACATAGCGAGAGCCAGTGCTTATAGCTGATAGCTAACAGCTAAGAGCTAACAGCTAGCTGCGCTCCTCATCTTTGAGCGGCAGGGGCTGCTTTCTTTCATAAGGACGTTACAAGCTAGTTTCTGACTTCACTGGCCTACAACAAAACATAATTTTACGGGTGCGTAATATCCGCTGTGTCACGTAAACTGTACTACAGAAGCTATAACAATAATTCACAGAATTAGCATATAGCAAAAAACCAAACAGTGTACTGTAACGACCTGAGTTTGGGCGGGAAAATTGTTTCACTGTAAATAGTTGGATTGTGGGTAAGATGTGAATGAAGTGTTTAACTGTTGTGGGGATTCACGGGGAATATGAGGGGGTGACTGTGTTTGGCAGCGGGAAAAAAAAGAAAACTTGAGGGGCGCTAAGCAGACTGGGAAGGCTGGTTTGAAGTACGGGTCCTTGAGGAAAAGCGGTCCTTGTACCGAGAACATTATTTTCTTGTGTGCCGGTGTTTCGATAAACATTCGTAATGAACGCTGTTTGTGCGTCCTTCTTCGCCCCGTCCGAACCCAGAGTGCGGCGTGCCACGGTGTTATGCGAACATGTTTTCTGTCTACACAGAAACGAATCAGCTAAAATGAAACAAGTGGAAATTAATGAATGTGGTTAAAGGAGTCATTTGGAATGTCGCGCAGTGATGGATTGCATGAATCTACAGTTTAAGGACTCATGTTACTCGTGTGAAGTAAATGCTTGTTAGAAGTTTGTGAGTAGAAATCGTCAGTTAATGTGTTTTCCTTTAGGCAGCTACTCGTGTGATGTGCATTGGTTCATTTTGTGCAATGTAACAAATCAGTTCTTGGTTCTGGCTCCATTGTGGTAGAACAACCTCCCCCTCTCACTCGGAACTGCTGAATCTCTGTCCACATTTAAAAAGGGTCTCAAACTCATCTCTTCCAGACTCACTTCACTCATCCTCTTTAAAAGGCCATGTAAGGTATAAATGTTCATACACTATAACTTTAAGATCAACCCCGGATAAACCTTTATGCAGCTACTCCTGTAACGTAACGCAAATGTTTATATGTATCTCAAAAAAAAAAAATACTAGGAAGGTGATCAGGAATCGTCGATTTTCTGATACAGTTTTATGCAGCTACGCGAGTGATGGACATTGGTTCATAAAGTGGAAAGAAACTAACTGCACTTAAGAATCACGTCTGTATCTAAGTGTCTCTTTCTGCAAATGTAATGAACACATTGTATTTTCCATGAGATGTATGTCGCTTTGGAGAAAAGTGTCTGATAAATGAATACATGTACATGTAATGGAAATGTAAGGAAGATTTGAAAAAATGGACATACAACAGTTTGACCGTATGACGGTATGACTGTATGATGCTGCCGACGTCCTCTAATGGAGTTCTGTAGGTTGGGAGGAAAGTTTACTGTCCGATGGTGTGCTTGTTTACTGTGTATTGAAAGCAGGAGACAAAGCCCGACTCCTTCTCCAGATCCCCACTCCATCCAAGGACAGCTGAAGGCGTGCTGATTAAAACGACCGCCAGTGCTGAGTTCGTCTGAACATCTTGACTTTAGAGGCCTGGAGGGACACGGGGGAGGTGGGAAAGGGAGGTTAGTGCACTTATTTCGGTGACTCACTTCTCACTGATGCTTTGACTCTGTCAGGGCCAGGCATCCACAGAACTGAGAATCCACAGACCCAAGAATCCTCAGACCATGAATCTGCAGGATAACAAATTCTCAGAACTGACAATCATGAGGACCAAGGATTCCCAGAACTAGGAATCAAACCAAGAATCCGTAGATCCAACAATCCACAGAGCTGAGAATCTGCAAAACCAAGAATCTACAGAACAAAGAATCTACAAAACCAAGAATACACAGAACCAATAATCTGCCATTTCAGGAATGCACCGGACACCGAAACTCAAGAATCCACAGACTGTGAATCTACAAACCGAGAATCCTCAGAACCAAGAGTCTACGAAGCCAGTAATCTATAGAACTAAGGATCTACAGAATTAAGAATCTAAAGAACGAAGAATATGTAAAAGCAACAATCAGCAGAACAATGTTTAGAACCAAGGATACACAGAACTAAGAATTTAAAGAATGAATAATCTATCAATCCAAGCATCCACATACCTGAGGGTCCACAGAGCATGACTCAGAATCCAAAGAACCAAAAATTCACAGGATCAATAATCTACGGAACCAAAAATCCTGAAGCTTTGAATCTTCCGAATCAAGAATCCATAGGTCCAAGAGCACACAGACCATGAATCGACAGAACTGAGAATACATAGAGCTAACAATTCAAGAACGAGGCATATAAAAATACATAATTTTAATTTTTTGTCATATTGGGGGCGGGGTTCACAAGATTTGCAGCCTAGTTGCACTTCCCTCTAAGGAGCCCTTGCACCTGTGAGGCTGTGGTAGCTAATATGCCATTCTGCAGTTCAGATGACACATGGCGATAAGGCAGTGTGAAGAGAAAAAAAGAATCACTTTAACAGATTGAACTGCAAAATGCAGCTATCAACAGCGTAATTAATGCAAGTGAGACCAAAACAATATCTCATTAAAATCATATGCAAGATAACCTCACGTTCATGTCTGATGTCTGCATTTGCACATAAGGGAGCTGGTAGTGGAGTGTAGTAGTTAGAGTTGCTGCTTGTGCACCCAAAGGGTGAAGGTTTGAATCCCAACCCCAGCTCTAGTACCCTTGAGCAAAGTGCTTCCTGTAAATTGTTCCAGTAAAATTACCCAGTTGGGTCAATAATTGTAAGTCCCTTTGTGAAAAATGTCAGCTAAATGAAAAAATGTACACATCGGGTTATGATTATTATGGAGTGGCACAGCGAGTGGCGCTGCTATCTCACAGCGCCTGGGTGGTGCGAGAGGACATGGGTGGAGTTTGCATGTTCTCCCCGTGTCTATGTGAATTTCCACCGGGTGCTCTGGTTTCCTCCCACAGTCCAAAGACATGCTGTTCAGGTTCCCCCACAGTGTGTGAGTGACAGAGAGAGAGTGTGTGTGTGTTCCACTGATGTATGGATGAGCCACCCGTTTTAAGTGGTGTATCTAGCAGTGTAAGTCATCACGGTGAATAAGGTGTGTGGGCTGATAACGCTACATAGAATTCATCGGAAGTCGCTTTTGAGAAAAGTGTCTGATAAATAAAACTAATCTAAATATATTATTGTGCTGTCATGGCATTCCAAACGCAAAAAGGTATTGCCAAAGAAATCTGAATGAAGCATCTCCCCTTTCTTAGTTTTGGCTGGTCAATTTAGCTTTCACCACTGCTGATCACACAGTATTTTCTGATTGCAGAGAAAGGGAACGGTGGCGTGTGCATTATAACAAGATTTGTGATAGATTATCATTTTCTTTCATTTACATGGGAATTGGTAACATTATGACTGCGAGATCCGATTATATCAGCACAGTTTGTCGTGAGCAATTGGCTTGCCTTCCGAGGGCCGTGCTTTGATGCATTTTGTGTTTTGCTTTTTTTTTCTTCTTCTTCTCCTTCTTCATTACTCGAATCGGAGAGGTCTGTAACACGGCGGCTATCAGTCCTCTGCAGCTGACATCCGAAGACCAAAACGGCTCGCGTTTGTCAGGGCAGAAAAATGGCGCTTCTTGAAAGACGGCCACTCGTTCCCCCCTTAGGGCCCCGGTAACGGCGTATTAACATAAAGTCGAGGGCGAGACGTTTGTGGGCGGAGTGACTAATGGAAGCCCAGTGGTCTTCAGAGAGAGCTGCGCCGTAGCCGACGATTAGGTGGGCCGAGTCATCGACTGCAATGCCGCCGACTCCCGCTCTCACACTAACAAGAAATGTCCAGGAAAACACAAAGTTTTCATGCACCGAGCAAATTCTCTTGCGTTCGCACACTAAGGAGAATGTTTCAGAACGTCGGCGCTCCCGAAGTCACCGGTGTGCTGAAGTGAATTAGCCCAGGTAGCCCTCTTCTGCGTAGACGCCACGAATCTCCGGAATCCCACACCTTCTGACGCAAAGGTCTCATTTCAGGCCGACACCATTTATAGAGGCAAAATTACACCTTGTGCTCACTGCTCCTGACCTCAGTTTGTTTCACACAAAGTGCTCAAAAACGGCTCAGATATTTTCTTATTCTTGTTCATTTTATACATATATATACAGTAGTTCCCCCGTATCCATGCGGGAAATGTTCCAAGACCCGCAGCGGATGCCTGCAGCCACGGATAGTACCAAACCCTATAGATACCATGTTTTTCCTATACAGAAAAAGAGCATAAGAGCACTGATATGCACCTCATTAAGCAATTAAATGAAAGCGAAGAATTCAGAAAGCAAAGAAACAAGAAAAAGTTTGCCAGTTACCAGTCAGCTGGAAAGTGAGGATGTCAGAAACTAATAAAAGGGTTAGGAGTTATACTGAGAACCAATGAAAAGGAAGATACCAACACCAGGAACCAATTAAAGATTTTTTGATATAACAATATAAACGGAAGTAAGAACTTTAATAACCTGAAATCCCTCTAATAGCTAAGAAGCTAAAAACAGGAAGGAAGAATGCTGGAACCAATCAAACGGACAGGATGAACACAAGCAGCCAATCAATGGGTTAGACAAAATAACGGTAACAGTCTGAAAGGAAGCAGAAACACCAATGACCAAAAAAAGGGGATGTAAGAATGCCAGGAAAGGATGAAACCACATGTAAAAATGCTTAAACCCCAAAAAACAGGAAGTGAGGGTGCTTGGAACCATTCAGACAGGAAGCCAGAATATGAGGAACCAATCAAATGAGAGGGAGGAATACTGATAGGAATCCAATAGGAATAAAGTTAATAACCAATGAAATGTGACGAAAGAACACCGGTAACCAATGAAACAGGAAGGATAAAGGGCGTGAACCCATCAAATTTCAGTTGTTTTTGGATTCATTCCAGGAGGAACTAATGTTAGCCAAGGATAGACGGAGGTTGGAAACCCGAAAGAGCGACCGGAAGCGGCTCCCGTGTTCGTCGACGCGGCCGTTGAAGGTGTCGCTGTGTTCCTCCTCTCTGCTGTCCGCCCTGACGTGCATTTTTCATAAATGAGCAATGCTTCGCCCCTGAATTTTCATTACATTTGAGCTACTCGCATTCATCTACTAGACCTGTGAGAATGGATGTGTGTGTGTGTGTGTGTGTGTGTGTGTGTACTCATCTCATCGCAGTGCAGGTTCTCCGGTAACCTTGACAGCACTCTCCAAAGGTGGCCTCATTAGGAGGAAAACACTTCTCCTGGCCTTTGGATGGAGGCCTAATTGCTGCCTTTGTCGTGGCCTCCTGTAAATACCGCGGTCGGACACCTTTCCCCAGTTCGGGGGACGCTCGGCGGAACCGAGAGAACCGCTACCACGCCCAGCCGCCTCCGGATCGTGCCGACGGCTCGTTTCCGTGGCCGACGAACCTCACGTTCGATTCGCGTCTCGGTGCGGGAACCCGTCCTGAGTGACAGGCGCTCCTTTTCCAAACACCTTTTGTTTTGTTACGCCTTTAATTCAATCAACACTGTCTGCTTTCGGCATCTTGTGGGAAAACACTATCCGCCGTCACTCATTATTGCCCTATTTATTACATGCCTATCTGTTTGATTGACAGGTTCGGAGTGATCTCTGAGTCCTGTCCTGAGGTGAATCAGAAGGAGGAGTACAGTTTTCTTCACTTTTTACTTTTGTAGCAGCTGCTAGCATAATGAAGAGGTTATTATTATTATTATTATTATTAGAGGAATATTAACCAGCAACTTGAACTTGACCAGCTTCATAAATCTGACTTGGATCTCAATGTGCTGGAAATCAGCTGTATTGTTTCAAATGGAAATAATTATTGTCACAGATACGTTTACATTGCATCACATTTACACTTACATTTACTCATTTATGCGACACTTTTCTCCAAAGCGACGTGCATCTCATAGAAAATACAATGTGTTCATTACATTTGCAGGAAGGGGCACTTAGATTAAGACTTGTGATTCTTAAGTGCAGTTAGTTTGTTTCTTTCCACCATAGGGAATTTAAAAAATCGGTAATTTGACCGCACATATAATGGGCCACCTCCTAACAGAGGTGAAATCACAGAACTGATTACTGGAGGTCTTACTACTACTATTGTTATTAATTATAATAAAAAGACATCCCTTAGTGATCTTTTAAAAACTTCGTGTGATGTTTTCACTCGTAATGTGTTTTACTCGTCGGTGTCGACAGTCACTCAGAATCCACTTTGGAAGTCTGCGTTTGACCTCCGACCTCCGGGCCGGTTCTAGGTTCCAGGAAGAGCCGTTCGAACCCAGAATGATGGCTCCTCTGAAGTGTCGCTGTTTAATTCCAGCGAAGGCGACATGAGTACGAGGAGTCATCCCACCACATTAATGTAATAATTGAGCGACTGGGGAATTTGGACAACATTGTGTGAGCGTGGTTCGGAGGCAATTTCGATATCGCTCGTCTGGGGAGCGCGATTTAAAGGGCTCCTCCATTCCGCTCCGATGCCTTCGCACGAAAACAAACAAAATGTAATTGCGCACGTTTCTTTTTTCCAGCGGCGCGCGCTGTAACCTGCGGTGTCACTAGATTCCGGGACGAAGCGCCTCTCCTCCACTAACGCCTGCCAAGCTAAGAGGACAGAAAATTAAGTGTCTTCCCCGTGTGTGTGTGTGCGTATGTGTGTGTGAGATTCTGAGTGTTTTGCATCCCCTTTGTGTTTGACAAGCAGTCGCACACACCCCTGATTAAGACCTCACCTGTCACACACTTTCTTATGACGCTTCCTTGCAGCAGTCAATTACCGTTCGCAAAGAACATGGTAAAAACACGGTCAGAGTAACTGCTACAGACGACAGAAGAGGTATTTCTGCCAATCCGCAGATCCAGAACGACCCAGGTTTGAATCCCACCCCTTGTTGTAGAACCCTTGATCACGGTGCATACCCTGAATTGACACAGTGAAAATGACCCAGCTGTATTCATGTGTAAATCATGGTAAGTACCTTACTGCACAAAGGTAACACTGTAAGTCACCTTGGCGAAAAGTGTGCGACGAATAATTGGAGAAAGTGTAGTCATGGCTGAATTGACCCAGCGCACCTGTGTCCTGCGCTGAACGCCCTCTCTGAAACCGAACCGCAGGTGAAGAGAAGGTGACATTTACTCAAAGTGAGCGGAAATGCCAGCGGAGCTGCGAGGAGCCGTGTCCCATGGTGTGTGTGTGTGTGTGAGGCCCCCCCGTTTACACAGGTGGCTCCGAAGGCGGCGGTGCAAAGTTGAGCTGGGAAGGCAGATGTAGAAGTGTTGACTACCGTAAACGGGTGTCATTCTGTGGAGTAGTACATTTACATTTATTTATGAGACACTTTTCTCCAAAGCCACTTTCAATGAACTCTATGTAGTGTTATCAGCTCACACACCTTATTCACCGTGGTGACTTACACTGCTAGATACACTACTTACACTGGGTCACTCATCCATACATCAGTGGAACGCACTCTCTCTCTGTGACACTCGCACACCATGGGTGAACCTGAACAGCATGTCTTTGGACTGTGGGAGGAAACCAGAGCACCTGGAGGAAACCCACGTAGACACGAGGAGAACATTCAAACTCCACACAGACTGAGTGGGGATCAAACACATGTCCTCTCAGTGCCACTCGCTGTGCCACCAAACTAGTATGTGCGAATGTGGACGTACAGCACCTGAACATCATCGGTTCACGCTCCAGGATCATCCCTCTAAATGCTTTCATTTTCACAGCAAGCCAGATGACCAAATCCACACTCTGTTTTCAATAAACAGCTTCATGTAAACAGGTGTTGTACTTGTGCACAACACAAGGTAGAGGGTCACTCCCAAATGGGTTGTTATTGTTTATCTTGCATTTTTCTCCAGCATGAATTACACCGTTCTATTTGTACACTAAGCTACTTACACTGATGTACCCATTTATACAACAGGCTAAGTTTTATTGTATCCCTTTAAGGTAAGTGCTGTGATTAAGGGTACCTCAACAGAGATTCAAACCCAGGCCCTTGGAGTGCAAGGCAGTGTTTCTAACTACTGTGCCACCTGCTGTCCCAGTAGTCACTTCCGCTTACTATGGTACATGATATATGAAGCAATCTCTCGATGAACAAAATCCATCTGTTCTTGAAAACAGTGTGGATGCTGAAATTTCGGGTACCAAAAGTCTGTTTCCCATGTTTTTAAAAGGGGAAAATAATAATGCGTCCCCAACCCATGTAAAACCCAAAGCAATTCCCCAGATATCACTGGAACACTGTGAAACACTGTGAAACACTGTGAAACGCTGTAAAACATGCATATAAACCCATGACTTTGGCACAATGTAAAACATTTGCATTTGTTTATTTAGATGCTTTTCTCCAAAGTGACCAATAATGGGTTTTGGTTTATTATTTACAAGTATGTGACCTGGGGTTCGGTTTGGGTTTGGGTTCGGTGTCCCGGTCGAATCTGGAAAGGTGAAGCGTCACTGTATTCAATGTGTGTCCTAAGGAGTGGTGCCACCCTCCGCTCCAGGGAACACAAGAGAAGGGGTGACTGGTAGTGTGGTGCTCAGAGCTGCTGCCTTTTAACCGATAGGTTCAAATCCTGGCTGTAATATCCTCTAATGAGATACTTACTCGAAATTGTTCCGGTAGAATTACTCACCTCTACAAAGTAATTATAAGTCTGTTTGGAGGAAATCATCAGGTAAATGGAAACGGTAGAGAAACATCCTTGTTGGTCCTCCTGTAAAAACCGTTGCATGAAGATTTGGAACCACCCAACATTTAAAAAAAAAAAATGAAAGTTTTGTTGAAAAGCTCCTTAGCTTCAGTGGTACTTGTCTCGTGTCAGTGATCGAAAAATGAGGGAAAAAGGAACAGTGGCTCTTAGTGGCACCGCTACTAAACAGCGCCGAGCTGCTAGGGAACGGGGGATAACATCACATTTTTCTCCTCTGCAAAAAAAAAAAAAAATTATCCACAGCAGCGGAGAACATTAAGATTCTGCACAGTTTTTTTGTCTTGCTAAATAGACTGTTGAGACCAACTCTCTGTCATTGATTCAATAGTCGTCGTGCTCCGGTGGCCGTGCGCCAAACGCGAGCTGTCAGTCAAATGGTGGAATCCGTGACTCTGTGTGTGTGGAAGGGGACTCAGTAGATGTGTAAAAAATCTTCCTCCCGCATGATCCACGCGACGACGGAGTGATGGCTGCCACATCTGGATTTCAGCCGTTTATTATTGTCAAAGTAGCTGTGTTCTATCATATAGACTTCCCCATAAAAAAGAAAAAAAATTTTTGAGTGTAAAATCTGGTAAACAGTGAAAACTCTTTTTTTTTTTTTTTAAATAATCAAAATGTATTTTCTTTTTAAAAAAATCTCAAATTTTCATGGGCCTCAAAAACGTGTGAAAATTTAAAAATGTTTTCTGAATGATGTTTTGACATAAATTCCTCCCGGGTTTCGGTTTCCACTTCAGAACTCGGTCCGTATTTCTGACTTGAGATGTGACTTCAAGACAGAATATTACATTTCTTCTGAATAGATATTTATACTTTATTTATCTGACTCCCTTCCAAATTTCCAATAGCAGAGAAAGTCGGGATATACGTTTCAGTAAGTTTTGTCATGGATCCGTTACACAATTTAACAAAAATTTTCTAAGGATTTTTTTTTTTTTTGCATTTTCCATTCAGTTCCACTGTATTAATCATATTTATGCTCTTATTTCGTACTATATGTCAGTTTTTAGAAAATATTCCACATTCCTGAAATTATCAAATTGTGGCGAATTTTTCGCACCGGGTTCCAAGCATCGAATATTCCAGTATCTTTTAGGATCTGATTCTTTCTAGAATGTTCGAAGGTAGAATTTTTTTTTTCTACAATCTTCCAGTGCCTGTAAAGTACCAAACTAAAACCGACACACTCTAGAAGAACTAGTGGTATTTTTGAAATCAGTAAATTTTAACTAATCATAATCAACGCAAAAATCGATATAACTAAGAACTTTAAAAAAATGTTGTTGCGTTGTGTTATGTATCTAGGGCTGCTTGAAAGTACGTGAGGCCCTTGTGGCCCTTGGTGTTACCGCAAACTGGTTATTTATTGAGAATCAGTCTTTCTCATGTGACATAATAGGTGTGTATTACAGACACCCCTCGATTTACGCAAATAGACCATTCTTCGACCCCTTATGTAAGTAAAAATTTACGTATGGCGGATTCCCCTCCTGCCCACCATTCAACATAATAACATTAATAATTTTTCCATCTCAGTTATTGCACTTTGACGTTCCTTCGTTATTGGTGTTGTTTTCGTCCTTCACTATCCTATTTATAGTCGATACGGCTAAACCTGGTTCCCGTGCTCTGGATGATAATCTTTGTCCGCCTTCATACTTTCTTATTATTTTCAGTTTCATCTCCAAATCGATGAAAAGGGTAAAAAATGTGGGAAAAAAGCACTACACGAATGAGAAGAGATGTGCTCACAGCTCAAAACAAGCAGGAAGTGGGAAAATGCAGCTTCCCGCCTTGTCTGGTTACGCTGACTTGCGCGTAACGTATTTTAGATATTTTGCGTAAAACGAAAGCGCGATCCGTAAATAACGTGCATGTCGGGAATTTTTTTAAGTCGAATTTATGTAAGTAGAGGGGTGTCTGTATATGTATGATAGCTTTTCTATCTGTCCATCTGAATAACTGATAACTAACAATAAACTGCAGTGAGTTTATTACTCACCAATAGCAGTGAAGGTCATGAAGGATGAGTTGGTGTCTCCTCCATGGACATAGTTTCACTGACAGGTTCCTTTCATCAGAATTCTGCATTTTAGTGTCTATTTGGTGCCATTTATGATGATCTTGTCGAGCAAAAACAGTGTGTGTGTTGCGTTCCCTAATGGACAGCAGTGTGACACATCTAGGTTCGCACCACATCCTCGCTTCACGCGCCGCTTATTGGAGGTCCGATCTCAGATCCAGGTGGACATCAGATCCCATTACTGTCCTCAGTTTTCTTTATTCAGTCTATGAAGATCACTGGGTCGCTGCAACAGAGATGTTGGACATGCATACAAATACATATATAGACAATATTTCACACATATCATCATGTCACGCTATATATAGTTCCAGAGAGGTGCCCTGACATTCCAGAAGTACTCAAATGCTAATTTTTCGAGTGGAAGAAAATTAAATCCTTTGCTGATCCGCATATTTACTGAGGGAACAGGTGCACAAAATAAAAATATAATTCACTTTCCATAACTTCTCCCAAGAAAGGATTTGGGTTTGGTTGAACAGTAAATCAGAGACAAATCCAACTTTTTACTAAAGATTTTTTGAACGGATTGTTGACCCCAATTCCTGTAAACTTCTATTCCATTACATTCCAGGAATAAATGCAGTAAAATACCCAGAACAGCCTCACATATTTTTTTTTTTTTTTTAACTTTTATTTTTATTTTTTAAGGTCATGTCATGTTGGTGCTACTGTTGCTGTCCATAATGGGTTAACGGTCCTACCAGCAGGAGGTGGGATTCGAACCCAGAACCACTGAGTGGACATCAGCAGCACAAAACACTAACATAACACCACTCTGCAGAAACATTATGTTGTACAGTAATACAGCTGAATCTCACACACGCACGCATTTTCTGAACCGCTTATCCCATACGGGGAACCAGAGCCTATCCCAGCAACTCAAGGCCAGAGGGGACACACCCAGGACAGGACACCAGTCTGTCGCAAGGCACCCCAAGCGGGACTCGAACCCCAGACAGGCTGGAGAGTAGGACCGGGTCCAACCCACTGCACCACCGCACCCCCGGTTGTCACAGCTGAATCAATAAAAACAAAATAATGGAACATACACAGTTAAATAAATGGATAAAGGCTTCAATCAATATGATAAGTGCTGTTATCAAAGTCCTGCTGCCTCTCATATATGTCATAATATTAGTGTCTCACAATATGGTCATAAATTTGGTCAACATTTCAAAACTGACTGCAGTTTCTCACAGACGTGGTGTCAGGTATCTAATAATAAAACAGTCTTGTGAGAAAGTATATGAGTACAATGCGGCCGCAGGTATGAAAAGGTCCTGGGTTTGAATCCCTGCTCCGGCAGTAGTACTCCTAATCAGGGCATTAACCCCAAATTCATACAGTAAATATTACCCTGCTTTATACATGGGTAAACCACTTTAAGATCTTTTCTGGGGTGATATGAGTCAGACTTAATAGTGGAACTTTGTAAGCTGTCCAAGGGTTTCGGGGAGAAGGGAAATCAGAACAGTGGGCAGAGGTTCGAGCTCTCAACCTCTTGGTGTCTCCTTCTGTTCCATGTTGCAGGAGAAAAAAAAAATCTCAGCTAGGTGTTTGTTTATTGTAACCACAAGTATGTGTCGGGGGTGTGTGGTAAGCAGTATGGCAATCAGGTGCAGGTTTTCATACGGACACATGTTCCACGGGTGCTCTGTGCAGTGTGTGCCTTCTGTCATAATGTCAAAAAAAATATGAAATCGTGAATGTACGATCCCATTTTGAAACACGTCGGGTTTCTTTCCTGACCCCGGGCTCTTCGATCTCTTGCAGGCTCTGTCTTCAATCAACACGTGTGACCCGTGACTTTTCACATGTGGCTGCTGTTTCCTCCTGTCGTCCATCATCATGCCAACCTTAAAAAGGGGAGCAGGTTTGTGCCTCGTGTGTAAATATTGCCACATTATAGATGATGCCAGCTGTGGGTCGTGCATGAAAGTGTGAATTTTGCCTTTGTCGTGCTGTTCGCGGGCAATAGGAGGCGTAGTGGTAAGAGCTGCCACCTCACATTCAAAACAACACAGGTTTTAACCCACCTCCTGCTCTACTGCCCTTGATTAAGGTACCTGAAATGGTGCAGTAAAAATTACCCTGCTGTGCAGATGGGTTTACTCGCTTTGAATCACTTTTATCACTTTTTTGCTTTGGGTGATTTTGGAGAAATGTGGAAAAGAAATGAATAAACGTAAATGCGTTACAGTGCAGGTGAGAAGTTACAACAATCAACTGTGTCCTTACATATATGATGGCCCTGATTTATTTCATCCCCACATAATGTTAATTAACATTTTGGCATCAGCGCGCACGTACACATTGTCTGAGCCACTTGTCCAGGTCAGGGTAGCGGGGAGCCAGAGCCTAACCCGGCAACACAGGGCATAAGGCCGGAGGGGGAGGGGACACACCCAGGACAGGACGCCAGTCTGTCGCAAGGCACCCCAAGCGGGACTCGAACCCCAGACACACTGGAGAGCAGGACTGTGGTCCAACCCCCCTGCGCCACCCCGCCCCCACATTTTGGCATCAGCGACTTCAAAAAATTACGATTTCACCAATGCTTATTAAATAGCAAATTCCATCACATTCCAACTCCACAAGAGGAGGGAATTCAGCTTCTGGCAATGAATAACACACAGAGGACAAGAGTGTCACGTGAACTTCCTGTGTGTGTGTGTAGGGGGGTGGCAATGCATTTACCCTTTAAAGGCTCTGCTCCAAACTGTCAGAATGGACCACTATTCCGGAGAGTTCAGCATTAGCATAAGATCTCATCACATGTTAAGTAGGAGGAAATGTCATCAAATGCCATTTTCGAAAGTGGGGCTGGGGGGGGGGGGGGCTTGAGATCCCATAAACAGTGCTGGAGGTGTGTGTGTACACACATTTGGTCGTAAGCATAGGACACAAGAGGACCTGGACAATGACAGGCAAAGAATGAAAGATACACATTCATAATAATCAATATGTCTATATGTCACCAACATTTTTATAATAAACTTTTTCTCAGTTTTTTTCATTTTTTTTTTAAATAAACTTACTTCCCAATCTTAGGACTGTTTATGTTACAAATTTTCAGCGACATGAAATTTTCTAAGCTAAATTGTTAAAATGTCCGAAAATGTTCATCTTTTTGACTTTGCAAAATTTGAGTTTGTTACGGAGAGACTGCACCCTGTTTCTACCTGCTGAGCTGATAAATGGCGGTAGCGTACGGATGTTTTACCACCTTAGTTCAACTCACTGCCCCGGTGTTTACAGCTCACGTCTGGTGTTCCTGAGTGTCGCTGATCGATAACGAGATGGTGAACGTTGGAACGTTGCACATGTTTAAGAGTAGAATCGATCAAAAATTAGGAAATAGGAGATAATAAACCGCATATTTATTTTCTGTCATTTTACATTAGTATTCACTTTGATGTTGTGACAGGTTAGTAAAAATATTTACACAAAAGCATCTTTAGAGCTGTTGTTTTTATTTGTTTTGTCCCGCATCCAAAGTTTTTACAGAACATAGCAAAGACTGTATTATTAACCTCTTACTGAGTGTGATGTAGAGCATAAACCTGAGTTACAAACAAAGCAAGTTAGGAACAGCCTTTTGGTCCCAACTGTGTCTGTACATTTTTTGTGTTTTTTTGTGTTCTGTATCACTGGAGACCTTCTCCCCTGGTGCAAGAACATGTCATGAACTGGTTTAGTTTCAGTCCAGTGCTCAAAGTGAGGTCTGTCAACACCAGTGAGTTTTCAATGAACCCGTATTTACACTTTCTGGGATGACCAAATAAAAACGTGGGAATGTGTGTCCTGCGCTGTCGCCATGGAGACGGAAGGCCTGGCTCCCGGCCAAGTCACCCGTGCTGAGATATGTAAATTCTCAGGGCCGGGGATTACTTGCTGCTTACTGCTTCGTGGTTGTTCGGCAGCTCCAAGAGCCGAGCGTCTTCAAGCACATCTCCATTCCCACCAGGACGACGGGTCACTGTCACGGTTCAGCAGCCGCAACTGTGACTCAAAAACAGTGAGTTGGACCTCGAGAGGTTTGAAATGCTTTTTACCTGCCAAAACAGAGCACTTTATTTTTCTATACGTTCTTCCACACAACACCAAGCAATGGCAAGTTTTATGGGTTTTTTTGTCGAGTTTTGAAGACAGACACATACAGTGAGTATAAAACAAACTGACACACACCTTGATGAAGTTGCTGCACCATGAACTCACCTATTATCCACATCGAAACTGTAACCCCTAAAAGAAATACACACACACACATTTTCTGAACCGCTTGTCCCATACGGGGTCGCGGGGAACCGGAGCCTAACCTGGCAACACAGGGCGTAAGGCCGGAGGGGGAAGGGGACACACCCAGGACGGGACGCCAGTCTGTCGCAAGGCACCCCAAGCGGGACTTGAACCCCAGACCCCCCAGAGAGCAGGACCTGGTCCAACCCACTGCACCACCGCACCCCCCCAAAGAAATAAAACAATTAAAAAATAAATAATTAACATTTACATTTATTCATTTAGCAGACGCTTTTGTCCAAAGCGACGTACATCTCAGCAAAAGTACAATTTATGCATTACATTGAGAGGAGGAGACATAGCTGCAGACATGAAAGTCTCAAGTAAACCTAGTTTGTTCCCTACCACTTGCTGCACCGAGGTGCATCGTTCAAATAGGTGCATAAGACACAGGATAGATAAATCCTGATACCCACACCAATTTTTAAAAATGTTTTTTTTTTTATTAAATATTATAAGATACACAAATGAGCAGTACAATACCAGAGTAATGGCTGAATAAAGGTTTTATCTGGGGATGCTTATGGAATTACGATGCGTGAACAGTTACACCATACATGAGCTGGAGAGATCTTGGGCGAAGTGGATCTGGAAAAGGTGGGTTTTCAGACCCTTCCTGAAAATAGACAGAGTTTCTGCGGTTCTGAGTGACAGGGGAAGATCGTCCCACCACAACGGACCCAGAACCGAAAACCTCTGAGCTTTGCCTTTCGTGCGCGGGACCACCAAGCGAGCAGAAGTAGATGAGCGAAGGGGCCTAGCTGGGGTGTACCGGTTGATCAAGTCCTGTAAATAGCCGGGGGCAGTTCTATTGATGCATTTGTACACAGTAACCAGGGTTTTGAATTTGATTCGGGCAGCTATAGGAAGCCAGTGCAGAGAAATGAGAAGAGGAGATACGTGGGAACGCTTTGGCAAATCAAACACAACTCGTGCAGCAGCATTCTGTAGAAGCTGCAGAGGTTTGATGGCATTAGCAGGAAGGCCACACAGGAGAGAGTTGCAGTATCCAGAGAGGATGTTACCATGGCCTGGACAAGCAGTTGGGCGGAGTCAGTAATGAGGTAGGGACGGTTCCTATGAATATTATGCAGGATGTACCTGCAGGTCCGGGTTGCGGCTCTGATGTGCTGAGAGAAAGACAGACTTGAGTCGATCGTCACTCCCAGACTCTTAGCCGAGGAGGTAGGCAAAATGAGTGAGTTGTCCAGTTCGATAGATAGATAGATAGATAGATAGATAGATAGATAGATAGATAGATAGATAGATAGATAGAACACATGAATATATTTTCCAAACACTGTAGACAGACAGTATGACAAAGGGTTTGAGTTAGTGTTGGGAGGCAGAGAAGAAGAAGAAGAAGAAGAAGAAGAAGAAGAAGAAGAAGAGGAAGAGCTTTATGTTGCTTTGGAGAAAAGTGTCTGCTGGCCAGACGAAGGTCATTTCGGTAAAGATTCGCTCGAGAGAGTGGCTTGAGTTCCAGTCTGGAAGAACAGTTCTTCCCCTTCTCTTCTGACCTTGTTGGCTTTTATCAGCTAATTACATGTGGAGAGATTGCATCTTGTCTTTGGGGACCAAAATATTTGTTCGTCTCTCGACAAAAGAGCAAGGCATTGCTTGGCGAGGGTCGAACCCATCACGCCTCGATGAGCCGTTCACGTTCTCGATTGCCTTATGCGCTCTGGTTAATCGTAGGTCAAAAAGAGGGCCTCTACTCGTGTCATCACTGGGACACAAATGACATTACCATGTGGAGTGAGTGGTAAAGCGACCCCTCTTGGTTCACTTTGTCAGTGCTGGATGTGACCGACGTGTCCATCAGGCCAAAGCTTGTCCAGCGATTTTGTCCTGTTCATAGTGAGTGGGAGGGGATATGATTAAACTCTCGCAGGAATGACTCACTGAACTGACAGACATCAACCAATGCATTTCCACATCCATTAGTTGGCAGTAAAACGCACCCAAACAGAGTAAGAATGTGAAACTGGCTTCATTCAGCTGGCTTCCACCGTCAACAAATCAGTCAACAATTGAATGTGAGCAGGAGTTTGCTGAGATGACATACAGTAGTCCCTCCTTATCCACGGGGGATATGTTCCAAGACCTCCAGCGGATGCCTGAAACCACGGTAGTACCAAACCCTATATATAGTATGTTTTTTTTTTAAAAAAAAGGGTTACTTGAACACAAGCAGTGCAATACCGCGACAGTTGATCTGATGGCCAAGATGCTACTAAGTGACTAACGGGTGGGTAGCGGATACAACGTTGGATACGCTGGACAAAGGGATGATTCACGTCCCAGGCAGGATGACGCAACATTTCATCAAGCTACTCAGAACAGCGTGCAGTTTAAAACTTATGAATTGTTTCTTTCTGGAATTTTCCATTTTATATTTTCGGACCGCGGTTCACCGTGGGTAACTGAAACTGCGGAAAGCGAACCCGCGGATAAGGGGGGACTAATGTATTTTTATTTTAAGTTTTCTTAACCTAGGGGCGTACAGTGGTGCGGTGGATTTGGCTAGGGCCTGCTCTCCGGTGGGCCTGGGGTTCGCGTCCCGCTTGGGGTGTCTTGTGACGGACTGGCATCCCGTCCTGGGTGTGTCCCCTCCCCCTCCAGCCTTGTACCCTGTCTTGCTGGGTTAGGCTCCAGCTTGCCGCGACTGTGCTTGGGACAAGCATTTTCAGACAATGTGTGTGTGTCTTCTTAACTTTAATTTTAATGCTTTATCCAAGACTTACAGAAAGCTACTCAGTGAATATGGATAATTGAGCAAACTGAAAGCGGCCAGATGCTGACAAATTTTGCACAAGCTAATAAAAGGTGATGAAAACCCTGAGATTTATATTTTCATTTCACAGAACAAACTGGGCCCATTAAGTGAGTGGAACCTGTGTATAATTTAATACCGAACCTCTTCCACAATCATGCAAAATCTGTTTTTATGTTCAGTTTTTTAGCTCTTTAGTCTATGTACCAAAAAGTAAATCAACACGCTGGAGTTATGAGTTATCTTTCTGTGTCAAACCAGTGAATCAGTAATCCCACTGTGCACCATGAAGGCGTTGGGTTTTGGTTTGAAGGCTCCAATCCCAGAGGAAGCGGTTCGCTTGGAATTATGATGATGTTTTGTTTTGTCTTTGGCATCACCATGATGACTGGTTAAGTGAAGAGACTGTGGTATTTTTTAACACCCCTCCCAGCTAATGGATATGCAGAGAGTGTGAAAAACCTAATATTAGGGTCTGCCCACATCATCAAATTAGCAAGAATCATAGTACAACACCAGTACCATCAGTATAAGCTTGTTTTACACTTCAGTGGGTAGTTCCGCAGTTAAGGACATGGCAGTGTAACCTAGAGGAAGTTGGTTTGAGTCCCGCTCCCTCTTTTGTGCCCTTGAGGAAAGTACTAAACCGTGAACTGCTCCAGTAAAACATCAGTAATGAATATTGAAGGTAAATAAGATATATGGTCAAGAAATTCAGACCTTTACCCTGTTTGCATGGCCATGGGGTGTGAAGGTGTTCAAAGCTCTTCCATGTCATGAGTCTGTTTTGAGGGTTCGTGAACCTCCAGGGAGCTTTTCGGAGATGCGAGAAACTTCTGGGAGCGCTTTTACGACCCGTGGCCGGCACACCTCGGCTCACATAGGGAGCGGTCCTGGCCGATCAATTGCGGACCCAGCGACCTGCTCCCCGTGTCCTCCTCAGGCGCCTTCTAAAAATTTCATAAGCTGAAGGCCTAGGGGAAAAAAATCATCCGGCATAAAAATTTCAGCAAGGCTAGGAAGCGCTTTAGCTGTTCAAAAGTCTCTTAAATGCCAAGGCCACCGCCGATTTATTTATTTATTTACTCACTTACTTGACGCGAAATGCCATATTACTGCAGCTCCCCGACCGTGTGTTCAGGCCCCAGTCGGCTGGTGCCCCTTTGGAAGCAGCCAGCAAGGAGACTGATGAAAGCAAGGAGTCGATCTTTAATTCACAACCTTTTACCGTTTCGGTGACCTTTGGGACAGAGGAAGTGCTTTGATGAGGTTCGAAGGGGGACTCTCTCTCTGTCTCTCTCTCTCTCACTCACACACACACACACACACACACACACACACACACACACACACACACACACACACACGGACCAGCATGCTGCTTGTCCATGGAAGTGGGGGTTGGTCATTGCATTAGTGGCGCAGGGATGTAGTGTACATATTTACATTGGAAGGGCAGCGTATGTTTTGACCTCATCCATCACCCCTTTGGTGAGAATGGTCACAACGAAAACATGGCCACTGGATCTGCACCCTCATGCCTGCAGGACTTGATCACTCCCTACACCCCAGACCATCACAGGCGGTCTGAAATTTTCCACTGTGCTCACTGGTGTGGGTAAGGAGGGTGCCTGGACTACATTCCCCGACCACTCGTAAACCCAGGACCTGGCAGTATTGCTCAGAGGTCTGACCCCAGAGTCCTGGCTTTAAACTGCTCCTCCCACTACAACACACGCAGTAGCAATAAATTGTGGCAGAGGCATGGCTCCCCCCAGAGCCACTACTTTGCCCACCTTCAAGGGTCGGCCATCCCGGTGATGCATAGTCAGTCCACAAGGTCTCTGCGGTGAGGAGCAAGTGTGTAGCTCTCGTGGTTCTGGTGAGACGTCCAGGGACAGGGACTCGGATGTAGCCCGTTCAGACAGTGACACATAGCATCCTCTGTCCAGCTCCAACAGATGAACGCTGTCCTGTGCCACCTGTGTGCCAGTCCTTCCACGTACCCCATAACCTCCTCATTCTCGCTGCTGTTTGTCTCCTTGTCCCCCTGCTCGCCGTCCTCTCCCAGGGCAGCCTCTGCTCTCTGCCATGGCTAAGAGTCCCTTCGAGCTTCCAGGGGCAGTAAGGCTCACATGCTGCTGTAGCTGCTCCAGCAAGGGTTCAAAGGAACACTTAAAGGGCCACGAATCTTGGATTTCTTCTTGGTACGCTGGATACGTGTGGTGCGCCAGGAACTTTCGTGATGTTTGCTCGGTAGTCGGCTGCGGCAGTAGCTTGACATTTTCTAATGTGCGAAACAGTGCTTCGGGGCAACCATCAGCGCAGGCAGCTGATATCACTGCTCCGGTCTGACTTCCAGCAACACGAGTCCCGACCATTGTGCCGCATCACCAACCGAAGTTGCACCTCGTACCCATGGTTCGGCACCGGAGTAACGCAGCAGATGGGCTGAACGAAGCTGCTGGAGATCTTCTGTATGAACTTCTCACTGCACTGCGCTGCGGTGGGGCAGGGAAGCCAGCAGGATGGCAACATTGATTGAGTCCTCAAGGGGTGCACCGCTTCCTCTTGCCGCCGCCCCCTCACCAAGGCACTTCTCTGGTTGCAATAACTCCTGTTTGAGTCACTCTGTGTTACTGCAAGCTTTGGTCACCTCTTCCAGCAGGTGATACACTTTGCTCTACAGTTCCGTTTCTATTCAATAGTTTTCAGGAGGATCTGCTTCCATCTTCATCCCACTTCTGACACCAGTGTTATGAGCCACCTAGACTGTGCTGTCAGTAGTTTACAGAATAACAGGTTGGGAGACAGAAGTGCTGGAACGTGAACTTTATTGTGCTTGAGGCATTAGTGCAGCACCCACACTCACTCAGAGCTCACACACATATGGCCAAAGCTCTGGAACACAGAGAACAACTTGTGGGTCAGCAATCTCCCCTGTAACTCCTCACTACGGTCGCACACAACTGTTTACAAAATATACAGCAGCAGTGTATTATGGGAGAGCCCAGGCTCCCCCCCACTGCCACTACAAGATGTCTAGGTTATATGATGCAGTATAAGGCGAATTCCGACTTACGACGAAGTTGATTTACAAGGAGGTTGTTGGAAAGGAACCCCACTGTGAGCTGAAAACTGCCCGGCTAAAGAGAAGTACGACTTTCGACCACAACTGCAAAATGCAAAGTTATTAAGACTAAATGAAAAGGAAATTTTCGATACAATTTTCTGTCTCTAATAATTCTGTTCAGGCTGCTGGTGGGAGTCAAGTGACGCGACTTTGTCCCCTTCCAGCAAACAATCATAAACTAGACAAACACCTTTTGGCATCATGATTATTTGATGTGTTCATGGAACACCTTGGTGTCGTGTAGCACCAAAGGTCAGTGACCCTACGCGGTCAGGCCACGAACCCAATGAATCACAGCACGGGCGCGACCATGTCCCACCGGAGCACCTATGACCCTGTCTTCATAACCACCGGAAATATGACACGGGAAAAGGCACCGGTGCACCGCAACCAACATATCTGACATTCATACTTAATGTCCATAACTCGGTAAATCAATACACACATATTATACGAGTGCGAGCACCACGCAGGGGGAGATGCAGAGAGCGGGATGTAATGAAGTCCTGAGATATTGCTCCGTATCGATCCCCGTGTCCCTGGGCTGGGGCTCGACTGTTGCTCGAGGTGAAAAGAAAATGGGAAGTTAATCTTCAAATTAATCATGCTCTATTTTTAACACCTTAATGTATTTTAAAGATGCGGCCCTCGCAGTAATGAGGCAAATGGGTTTTTCTGTTGTTCCTGTAGCTCACCGCCACTCTCAGCTGTGTCCAATTTAATTGCAAATCCGGCAACAAAATGCTCCTTTGCTTGTTGTTTATTTATTTATTTGCTTAACAGGCTCTTATGTTAGGGGCCCAAAGGGGCCCATGTGTCTGCAGCCTATTCTTTTCACACTTTGGCCGTTTGTGCAGTAATGTATCTATCTTTGCAGAGGCTATACGGCACCTGTCAGATTAGCTCCTACAACCTTCCGGTTACAAGTCCAGTATGCTAAGCCCACACACGTCTTTACAGTTTTGTTGGGCTGGACTGCCCAAGAGCTGCTGCAATGGCCCATCAAGAAAATTACCTTAAATGAGCCGAATAATTCAATTATTTTTGGGTGACTGGCCAGCAGCCCCGTAAGGCAGTATCTCCTGTTACTGTGGGTTTTGAATTCACACCGACAGCAGCGGACGATGAAATGGTGTGTGTCGAAACACTGCTTCGGTATCGAACCTGGCACTTTGTGAAGAAAACGGAAACGTTCGATATATAACAGGCAGCGGGTGGTGCAGCGGTTGGAGGAGTCAACTTGCAGTCGACGGACCCGGGTTTGATCACCGTTCCTATTGCAGTACCGTTGATCCGGGTACTCACCCTGAATTGATACAGTAAAAATTACCGTCCTCTATCAATGTGTAAATAGCGTACAGACCTAACCCTAATGCTGTAAGTCAATGAGGAAGTGTGACATAAATTGTTATTAATAACAACACTGACAAAAACAACAACAGCAACAACAATAATAATAATAATAATAATAATGTTTGTAAGTAACTTTGAATAAAGGTGTGAGATGTAGTGAATAAACAACATTACATACAGTCAGAAGATCCTGGGTTCATATCCTGCTGTAGTGCCCTTCATAAAGGTACATCCCCTGAATTGATAGGGATGCTCTTGCTGTATAAATGGGCAAATCAAGCAAGTCTGCTAATGTAATGAACACATTTTATTTTCTATGAGATTTACGTCGCTTTGGAGAAAAGTGTCTGATAAATGAATACATGTAACTGGTTTGCTGTGTTACTACATTGTAATTTGATTTTGATTCCAGTAAATGCACACACACACACACACACACACAGTGTCTGAAACCGCTTGTCCCGAGTGGGGTCGCGTGGAGTCGTAGCCTAACACAGGGCGCAAGGCTGGAGGGGGAGAGGACACACCCAGGACAGGACACCAGTCTACCAAAAGGTACCTTAAGCTGGACTTGAACCCCAGACCCACCGGAGAGCAGGACCTGGTCAGACCCACTGCACCGCCGCACCCCCGTATTCCAATAAATGTTGACTTGTATTTCTGCATATAAAATGTACCACACATATATAGCAGCCATATTACTGAAGATACAGTAAGACATTACTGGAGAGGGCAGCAGGTACAGTACAGTTAATAACCTGAACCAAAAAAGGACTGGAAGAGGCACTGCTTCTGTACCTTAGAGCACGGTACTGAACCACAGTGTCGAGCTTTTCTTTCCAAACATTGCACACACCAGTAAAAATTTTGCCAGGGGCGATGAGTGCCCGTAGCAAAGGCGTTGCGTTGCTCTGCCGCTTCGAGGCCCGCTCTGCACTCGCCGTATCGGAAGGGTGGCCGTCGATCCGAAAATGTAAAGAAAATCGCAGCTCGGCGTCATGCGAAAATCCTTATTATCGATTCACGGCAGTCGACGAGCTCGCTGGAAGGAAAAAGGTTCAAAAATTGCACGGTGAACAGATTGGGTGTTCTTGTGCCCCCCTCACACACACACACACACACACACACACACATACCACATCCTCCAGGTCCCAGACTGATTGGTGTCGCCTCATTAGCATCGGATGCCTCTCCCCAGATTAGCGGTAATTAAACTGTGAAATCGGACTGATTGCCCCGAGTCGGGACACCCTATCAGGCTGTCAAGTGGAATTGCGGGGGACCAATCAGGGTCCTGGCAGCCCGCCACCCCCCCAACCCAGGGTCAAAAGAAATGCGGTCCAGCCTCGGTGCCCACCCCACAACCCCCGTCCCCGCACCCACCCCTCAGGCCTCCCATCACACTGTTCCGTCCCGTTGGCATTGATGTCCATTGGGTAAACTGTTGAGGTGTTGCCATGGCGATGGCAGTAGCTGGGATACACCCCCTCCGTTGAGGCGCACACCATCACCCCCCAACTGGTTGCTGTTAATTAAGATGCTAATGAAAAGAAGTTCAGGCATCACTGCGGTTATTAATTAATTTTGTTGCTGCTGCTGATGCTGCCACCGCTGCTGTTGTTATTTTGCTGTTTGTTTGTATTACCACTTTCCTCCTGTTCCGGCACATGCCGGTTCACGCCTAATGACCGCAAGAGCGATAACCGCCGCAATGTGCTGTTGGGATCGAAGCAGAGAGATTTGAAATTTTGGAGATGCTGGAGCGGTGCTCCTGTTGTTGCCCCACACAGAGAGTGGGTGTGAGAGCCCCCTACAGGTCACCGTGCTAACTGCACCGCACGGTCCACATTGGCAGCAGGCGGCATAATGAAACTGGACCTGGTCCTGGTTCCTGGTTTCTGGTCCTGGTTCCTGGTCCTGTCCTGGTCCTGGGTCTGGGTCTGGGAGACCCACATACCAGTCCCGCGGTGTTGTACTACTCTGTGTGCCACCCACAGTCTTTGTGGAACTATTTGTTTATATGTAGACACAGTATGTAACTATATACAGTAGAGTCCTGCTGTCCAGTCTTGTAGTAGTTGTGTTTCTTACTGTTTTATGCTGTATTTGTTTCCCCCTCAAACAGCGGGAAGGCAGACCCCTAACCGTAGAGTGAGCCTGGGCCCGGTGACAGCGTTGCCTCTGACTGCTGCAATGTAAATGAGCAGCTCTATAAATGTTTTTCGCCCGTATGTGTTGTGTATGTGTGTCGGGAACATACGCGCACCCTGGGAATCCTCTCTACAGTGTGATGTGGACACGCAGACATGTTTGTGGACATCATTAATTAATTATGTATGGAGGACAGCAGACTGACGAAGGCTGGACATGGTGCCGAGGAACCGTGGAGAAACTGTGGAGAGACTTGGAGACCGCTACTGGTCCTTAACACGGTCCTGGTACCTTCTGGTCCCCTTCTGTGTATGGTACCCAGCCTTGGTTCAGAACCATTTTGGTTCCTGGAGATGATACTGGTGCCTTCTAGTATCTGGTTGCAGTAACTCCCAATACCCAGATGTGGTTCCAAAACCTTCTGATACCTGGAACCTGTACAGGTACCCAAAACTGGTTCTGGCCCCTTATGATTCGTGGAGTTTCCTGTGCTACCTTTTGGTACCAGGAGATGATTGTGACACTTTTCCATATCTCCTGGTGCCCCCAGCTGCTCAGAGTACCTTCTAGAACCCAGAACTGGTTCTCAGACTTTGTATTGCCTGGAAAAGGTTGTGGTACCTTTTGATACTCCAGCCCGTCACAGTCCTCTCCGATGTCCCCAACCAGTGACGCTACACCCAGTTGGTTCGGGCACCCTGAGCTGATTCTGGAACCGCTGGTGGTCCCTCGCAAGTAACCCATGGTCACTCGAAAAGGTGTGTTTTACACAGCTGTCGGGGTGTGTACGGGGGAGATGCTGCCAAATGGTCCAGAGCGTGGAAGATGCAGAGTGGACACCCGGGCCCAGGCCAACTTCTACTGCAAGTAGTGCAAGTCATGCGTGTCTTTCCAGATACGAACAAATGTACAGTTAATTTGTTGGATTTCATAGCCGCGTTTATACTGACATGTTTGACTTGTCGTCAGCGGAGAGGTTTGAAGCGCGTCTGACGCCGTGTCGAATGTAAGCCCCCCGTTGCGTATCCCATTTCTCATTACACACCCAAAGAAGGGGACATCGCTCTCCTCGACGTTTGCTTATTTACGAGGTTCGCTTTGCGAACGCGACTAAAAGAATTGCGATACGCACTGAAAACGCCTAAGAGGATGAGGGGAAAATGTAATTTGTGATTTGAGCAGGATTTCCCTTTTTATGGGGCGATTTAAACAGCATGAAACTACGTATTTGCGTTCGGCGTAATTTTGAATTTAATGCTTGGGTAGCCGCAATATTCTCACCTGGATTTCCCGCGGAGCCCTCATTAGACGCCTAAATATAAATCTTTTCGTTGTGACACAGAACAATGTGAGCGTGGCCTAATTTAAGCTGACACTCAGTTATAGCGCAGGCACCTCGGCCCGACAGCTATTGACTTAACTTTAATTGTGCACTCGTGAGGGTCACGCAAAGTAATTGTTTGCAGCGTTTCCGTGGCGATGAGGGAGCGCAGTGGGAGGGGGCAGCATTTCCAACGCGCGCGGTGCGTTATGATGGAAGAATCCATTGATATGAATTAATCTGCCCTTCGGCTCAATTGGCCGGCGACGCGTGATGTAATGGTGTTTGACATCCGAGCCGCTCCGCCGAAATTGACTGGCCGCACCTGTATTGACATTTCACGTCGGAGGCCCTCCTAGAGCTTGTAGTCGTCCTGTCAGGCTTTCATTTCCCGAAAAGTTAAATTTCCTGAGCGCGATGTTTGATTTAAATTGCTTTCGGGAAGTCGCTCCCGTATGAAACAAGCGATTAAAATGCCTTAATACGTGGTGCGAATTGTTTGAACGGATGGATTGAATATTTATGGCTGTACTTTGTATCCGGAGCTGGAAAGTGTCGGAACTCTGGGCAAACTTCTAATTCGATAGCCTGAGAAGCATTTTTTTTTTTTTTTAATAAGTTATTTTGTTTGCTTTGTGTTTGATGTGCAATGCAGGTGGTACTGAGCTCTTGTTCTGAGGTCACCTACGAGTTCCCAGTAACCACCAACAACCATGTTTAAAGGCAACGGTAAAACTAACAGCAGTTGTCTGTGCACCTTCCACATTTTGAATGGGGCTGCTCTGGGAACCGTTCCAAACCTAGGAGTTGGTTGCAGTTTTAACCCTGGATAACACTTTTCAAGTAATGCTGGCATTTGAAAAGTGGCAAACTCTTCACTGAGTCTGTGAGGTAAAGTACGCACTTTACATCGTGGAGTGCGGATGTGTGAAGTGCGTATCTTTCTGAAGGCTCTCCAGTAGAATTTCCTGTTGTGTATTTTGCCTGACAAGCTCAAAATCCCAGAATCGCTTCATCTTGACCCTAAAGGAATAAGAAGTTTTTAATGGATGGACGGATGGATGGACGGATGGACGGATGGATGGACAGATGGATGGATGGACGGCTGGATGGACAGATGGACAATGGATAGATGGATGGACGTCTGGATAGACAGCTGGATGGACAGATGAATGGATGGATGGACAGACTGATGCAATGGTGAGCGGATATGTGGACAGTACAGTTTTTAAAATTCTGAGATGTTTTTTTTCCTCCAAACTCTTAGTTGTTCCAGTGTGTAACGCTGGAATGAAGAAAAATATCTTTGTATCAAAATGTTTACTCTGCCAAAGACCGGTGGGTGCAGTAGACCAAATTAACTTTGTGTTTCTACGATATAAAAGCTGTATATCAAATGCATGTCTGGAACCTCTGTCAGGAGGTCCTTTATTGTGTTAGTCCTGCAGTAGAGACCTATCCGGAATAATCCATGGTGTCATCCACGGGTGTAATACACGTTTCAAAAGAAGGTGGTGACTCATCTCATCTCGGCGTCACTCGTGTACTTTTGAAAGAGCCGGAGGAAGGAATGACATCATTCTGAAAGCGAAATTTATCCGCTACCCTCCAGGCTGCTATTGGTCAGTCCTTTTCAAACGGATACAACGGCTCCTCGTGTCTCAAATTACCAAGTCACGGATTTTCAGGAAAGGAGTATCCCCCGTCCCAGATGATTTACTTCAAATTGCCTTCACTTCACGTATCTTTTTTCCAAAATTTGCTTTTTGCAGAGCGAGTGTCACCTGTATTTCCGTGTCTTGTCTTTAGCAGCAAAGAGCACCTAAAGAAAATAAAATTTCTCTTCGTAGTGAACTCCACCTGTGTTTAACCTCCAGGCCGATAGATGGCAGTAACACATCCAAACACAGTACGAGTGCTGGACCGACTTAATTCGAAATAACAAGTTGAAAGACATGCGCGAGTTCAATAAACTGAATGGTTAGTACTGAAAAGGAGTCTCTAGAGGAAAATTTTTTACGATTATTTTCAGCCATTTCAGCCTTTTTACTGCAACTTGTAGTCAATAAAAATGTTAAAATTAAAAGTCTCATGAAGTATTTCATTTAGTGTAGCAATATCCCAGGATTTTACAGGATCGGAACCGGAAGATAAATTGAGGGACATCTATTATTAAGCTTTTATACATTGTGTCTGGGTAGTAAAAGTGACTTTAGAGTTACAAATAAATTGCTTTACAAACAGACTTCGGCTCCCAGTTGCGTTCGCAAGCTGAGGTGCCGGTGTTCTGTCAGTGCTGCTGGACCATCAGGTTCTGTTTCTCAGATTCCCGTTGGTGGCAACAAACCCATATCGAAACTATCGAGACAGTTAGCGCAGCGGCTTCTAATTGCAGGAAATATTTTATTAGTTCACACTTCAAGTGGCAAAATCATGAGCGTAGGCAAAGCCTCTGTCCACGATTTTTTTAAAACTCTTTTGCATATGCAGGGGTGCGGGGAATGACACATTACGCTATGAAAAACTTTGAAGAAAATCAGTTTCCCAGATATATCTGGTTCCCGTTTTGATGTAATCTTAATTAGATTAAGATGTTTTCCGAATAATCCTTTAAGCGATTTTCATTCAGCGCTAATCAAATGGGAGCTCCTCTTTCCCCTCAGTCTCGGAATGATATATTGAGGGAATATCATTTTGGTCGCCATGAATCAGAACAGGAAAAAAAATAAAAATCCCAGTTGGCGAAGCACAGAACTCTCTATAAATTGGTTTAGATGTGAAGGCAGCTATAAAAGGACATCTGGTAAATACACACCTAAATATATATGTTAAAAAAAACTCCCTATCTAAGATTTTCAATTCTGCAAAATCCCACCGTGCAAACATCCATCCATTCGCCCAAACACTGGGCAAGAAATAGATTTCCTGTCATAACCTGTTTCCTCTCCTAGACCTATACATTTTTTATACCTGCTTTTTTCTCTTATCTACAATTGCTGCCGTCGACGTTGATTTTATTTTATTACCCACCACCCTGAATGCGTTGAGGAGAGCGTGCGGAGGATTAACCGAGGGGTCTGAGGACGGCGAGAAGAGCTGACAGGCGAAGCATCCACCTTGATGAGTGGCGCGCTCGTGGGCTCGTGGCTTTGAGCTGCTTGGCGCCTCTCACAAGGGCCTTGCGTGGCAGCAATGGGGAGGCCTGTTTTAACAAGCTAATTTGAGAAGAGCACCAGGACAACACTGCGGCAAACACCCATCCCCTAACGATCTCCTCAAAGTGGCATCTTTGCGTCGTGGGAGGGGTGACGCACTTGCCGGCTTTTGGACTTCAGTGGATTGGACGTGCGGTGGCGCAGTGGGTTGGACCACAGTCCTGCTCTCCAGTGGGTCTGGGGTTCGAGTCCCGCTTGGGGTGCCTTGCGGTGGACTGGCGTCCCGTCCTGGGTGTGTCCCCTCCCCCTCCGGCCTTACGCCCTGTGTTGCCGGGTAGGCTCCGGTTCCCCGTGACCCCGTATGGGACGAGCGGTTCTGAAAATGTGTGTGTGTGTGGATTGGACGTTGTGGAGCTGGAATCAAAAGGAAGACTATTTTACTTCTTGTTATTTTGTCTTGGGGGGCGTGTGTGGTGGCACAGTGGGTTGAACCGGGTCCTTCTCTCTGGTGGGTCTGGAGTTCGAGTCCTGCTTGGGGTGCCTTGCAGTGGACTGGTGTCCTGTCCTGGATGTGTTTCCCAGCCCTGTGCCCTGTGTTGCTGGGTTAGGTTCTGGCTCCCTGTGACCCCATATGGGACAAGTGGTTCAGACTGTGGGTGTATATTTTGTCCAGCCTTACTGGGGACCTTCTATCCCAAATGGTACCCTCCAGTGACGCACCATCGGCACCAGCCCCATTGACCGGAAGCGTTTTCACATGCAGAAGCCATTGAAAACCCACCCTCATTCACCACATGAGCCTGGTTCAGGGAACAGCCAGGTGGGAGGTTGACTCACATTTACATTTATTTGCTTAGGAGACACTTTTCTCCAAAGTGACTTCCAGTGAACTCCATGTAGTGTTATGAGCCCACACACCTTATTCACCACGGTGACTTACACTGCTAGATACACTACTTACACTGGGTCACTCATTCATACATCAGTGGAACACACTTTCTCTGTCACTCACACACTACAGGTGAACCTGAACAGAATGTCTTTGGACTGTGGGAGGAAACCAGAGCACCCAGAAGAAACCCACGCAGACACGGGGAGAACATGTAAACTCCACACAGACTGAGCGGGGATCGAACCCTCGTCCTCTCGCACCATTCAGGCACTGTGAGACAACAGCACTACTTGCTGTGGCACCATGCCGCCCACAATTCTCGTAACGCCTTAATTTTTACTGTTCGAAAACATAGAACAAACAGCACAACAGCTGTAAAAATAAAACTGACGGGAAGTCGATCCGCACCCCCTCATCCACACCAGTCGGAGCTCCACAACGCAAACACCTCAGTCTGCCGGCAGCCCATTTAAATGTCATCGCTGCATCTGACCCTCATCACCTGATCAAGTGTGGCAAATAATCCTAGAGGTGGGTGTGATCACAGCTCTGTACGCAAATTACGTCTGATTGGTTCACTCATCATTATCATTTATCTGAGCGCACATTTTTCCGTTTTGCGACTTGGAAAAACTTTATTCTTTGGAGATGCTTTGAAAATGCCTATTATTATTAATCTCCTTTAGTAGTGAAAATGTAGTTTTGTTCTGCCATTTATTTTTATTTCAGCTGACGCTTTTCTCCAAGTGATTTACAGTGTGAGGTTTGTACATGAAGGTACTTAACAGTGATTCGCCCATTTGCACAGCTGGGTAATTTTTACTGTTTTAGTTCAGGACGAACACTTTGATCGAGGGTACTACAACAGGAGCGGGACTCAAACCTTCGTGATTGCAAGCTGACAGCTGTAACTCCTCCGTGAACCGCCGGCACAAAGAAACTGTCCATTTAAAAGGCCCCAGCTATGCCTTCAGATCTCCTCTGGTCTTTCTGGACCAGTCGTTCATGTCAATTTTGTACTTTAAAACCTCAAAGACAGGAAGCTAAACCTGCAGTGGAACCAATGAGATCTTCGCATTGCATGCAATTACCGTGGTAAAAAACGACCGCTTACCTACAGAATTCGTCATGGCAACACAGCGCATCTGCACCGACAAAGCAGCCCGACTTTGGGAATCGTGCGGAGAAGGCGACTCAACAAAGCATTGTCTGTGGCAGGAGGTGGGAATATAAATACCCAGGGTAATGAAAGCGAACCTGTTATGAAAACAAAAGGCAGGAGATGTGGCGTGGCGCTCGGCTGAGGTGCGCCTTGAGAAGGGAACGAGACGCCGCGTGGCGCGTCTAGAAGGCCCCGGTGTGATTAAACGTTTCTCTCGATCTGCGTGTAATGCGAGCAGAGCAAGAATAGCAACACGCCAAGGCGTCTGATAATGACGGTCCCGGAAGTATTGTGAGGAATCTTCATGTGCTGCCGTGCTCTCTAATCCCTCTCCTTCAGCTGCTACGTATTCTATTAGCGATGGATTGCATCGCTCATCTGCTGCGTTGCCACCAATATGGCTATTTGTTGAATATATTTGGGATGAGGAAAACATTAATGTAAATGTCAAGTAGGTGATAAGGAGCAAGGTCAACGTTTGCCTTCAGAACACCTTCCGGATGGATGGATGGATGGATGGATGGATGGATGGATGGACACATTTACAGATGGATGGATGGATGGATGGAAGGATGGATGGACACATTTACAGATGGATGGATGGATGGATATTATAGCTTTTAAAATTCTTTGAGATTTATCTTGGAACAATGGCAGAATTGTAATGAAACAGTGTTGGCACCGTAAGATGGACATGTTTGCCTCCAGTGGTGAGCAGATAAAATAAAGGACTATTGCAAGTCAGTCATCGAACCCAAAATGACCGAAAAAGATGGCTGCCAATGGCACTGCAGATCCACGACCACATTGGATAGCTGGCAACACACAGTGCTGGTTCACATCTTCTTTCTCCAGACATGAGTCTATGCCAGAATGTAGGAAAAGGAGTAAGAGATGAGTAATCAGATCATTTGACCTTCTTCAACCTCTGAAGGGTCCAAAGTGTGGGCTCATTTCTGCAGATGATGCATTTTCATGCCTTTGCTTTAGACACAAATGGTTTTGCGAAAGGGAGCCAAATCCACTGTTTCGAGGTTTTTAGTGACCACATTTCAGCTTCTATCCATCTCCAGCTTTGCACTTCAATGGCTGCTACCAGTCTTCCACGACTGACCTATGCTGTTCTGATTTTTGACACTTTTGCCTCATTCGGGCTCTACAACCTGCCTCACGCTGCTTTAAAAACTCATACCTTAGAAATCCTGATGGTCCAACCTGCTGTGAAGCTCATCATGCCTGTACTTTGTATTCGGCTCTGTATGACTCACCTCTGTTTTGGCCTTTGTAATTGTGATGTAGAAAGCTCAGGTCATTCTTCATGTGGACTTTCCACTTTTCTCCACCCTCTTTATTCTGTTTCGAATTGTTTGGTACTTGTTGTTGTAAGTATAGCTTGTTATTATAGTTATTTGGTAGGAGGTGGGGTGTTTTGGGCCTTGTGTGACTGGGGCCTTGCATAGGTGGCTGTGTTCCACCAGTTCCATTGAGGAAACTTCCAGAAGGCCACCGGAAAAACTCCGCAGAGTCCTTCGGTTATGGAAATGCCGTAGACTGCTCCGCTCGCTCTCCTTCCTTCCCGTTTTTACAAAAACAAAAAGCATTTTTTAGATGGAGTCCTGGGTGATGTAACCTTTTTAAAATGAGGCGAAGCGCCGCGGACATGCGCCGCTTGGAGCCGTCGCTGTCGTGGTGGAGTCCCGGTAGCTTGGATCTGGCACAGCTCAGTGCCGTTTCCATCAGCACCATGCGGCCAGGCAGATTTTTAGTAAAAAGCCTGGCACCAAAAGACCTCTCCTCCCTTTTAGTGACATAAATCGATCACAGTTATGTATTTAGAGGTTCGAGGTACACAACCTGTGGATAAACTCACTGTTTTCAGTCGCGTGTTATTCCACTTTTTATTGCACTCTAGCATTCTGACTCCAAACGCTCTCCGCTCACGTTATTGACGTACCTTTTTTTCGGGACCCCGAAAGCAGAGTCAGAATATAATAAATAGAATATAAAAAGAAAATAATAAACTAGTCTTTCGATTTCTAGTCTTATTCTGCACAGTCCTTATTAATAATATTCAGTGGAACTGATACAATAAACCACGTGTGCAGATAGTCCTCCGTTGCTGGGCAACAGGTGGCGTAGTGGTTAGAGTCATTGTCTTGTAATCCAAAAGGTTCGAACCACCCACTCTTACTGTAGTACCCTTCATCAAGGTGCTTATCCAGAACTGATACTGTAAAAAATACACTGCTCTATAATTTACATTTATTAAGCAGACGCTTTTCTCCAAAACGACTTGCGCTGAACTCTATTTAGTGTTATCAGCCCACACACCTTATTCACCGTGGTGACTTACACTGCTAGATACACTACTTACAATGGGTCACTCATCCATACATCAGTGGAACACACACACAGTCTCTCTGTCACTCACACACTATGAGGGAACCGGAACAGCATGTCTTTGGACTGTGGGAGGAAACCAGAACACCAAGAGGAAACCCACGTAGACATGGTGAGAACATGCATGCTCCATACAGACTGTGCGGGGATCAAGCTCACATCCTTTCCCATCACCCAGATGTTATGACACAGCAGCGCTACTCACTGTGCAATGTGTGTGTGTTTGTGTGTGTGTAGGGCTTGTGAATGGGTAAATCAGTGTAAGTGGCTTAGTGTAGAGCCCCGACATTGTAAGCTGCCTTTCAGAAAGGTGTCATATAGATGAAATAATAATTTCACTGTGCTCATAAACTGTTTGTGGATGCAGGTCTTTAACCACGCTGGAGTCTTTCTCAATGAATCAAAACCATAGTTCCCTTCTGTGAGCTCAACTCTATCGTACATAATATTTTTCTGTAAATATTTACTGTTCTGGATCAGAACTGTGTAGAAATATTCGCTGTCTTGGGCTGGAATTAATAACTGTTATGAAAAGAAATGCCGTACTCAGAGACAGGGTGTTATGGGTTTGCGGCCGACGTCACGTGCTGCTCTTGCTCTGGGAGCGCTGCTTCGCTCGCTTCCTCATGTTATTAGTTCATCCTTCATTATTTACAAATGATTCATGTCTAGGATGGGTTCGGTCGTCTCCCCTTCCGGGACATGCCGGGTTGCGAGCGTCCGCGTCTTCACCATACTCAGCTTTTATTTCTGCTCTGAGTTCATTTGTCTTGTTCGCATGCAGTGCAATTTAGACACATTGCGCCCGATGCTGGAGAACCATCAACAGGGGTTTGCGCCTCGTAATCTCCTGGAGAAAATGATCCCGACCCACACGGGCCGCGTCTCCACCTCTGCTGTCGCTTTGCGCACAGAGATTGATGTCACGTGGCAATGCTGGGTTCCAAAGTGCTCATCTGCTGTGCTCACTCCTTTGTTGTGTAACACAGACTCTGGGAAATGTTACATTGGTGGTTCCTGACCCATCTGTTGGGTTTGGCTCTAGCTGAGGTCTTAATAGAAGGCTTTCCAGGTGGCACGGTGGCATGGTGGCACAGCAAGTAGCGCCGCTGTCTCATAGCATCTCGGTGGTGCGAGAGGATGTGGGTTTGATCCCTGCTCAGTCTGGATGGAGTTTGCTTTTTCTCCCTGTGTGTGTGTGGGTTTCCTCCCACAGTCCATAGACATGCTGGTCAGGTTCCCCCCATAGTGTGTGAGTGACAGAGAGAGTGTGTGTGTTCCGCTGATGTATGGATGAGTGACCCAGTGTAAGTAATATATCTGGCAGTGTAATTCACCGCGGTGAATAAGGTGTGTGGACTCATAACACTGCACAGAGCTCATTGGAAGTTGCTCTGGAAAAAAGTGTCTGCTAAATAAATAACTGTAATAGGATACTTGTTAGAGCTCACTCACAAAGACCGAGCCGGATTTGAACCTATAACCAAATGGCCCAGGTGCTGTGAGGCAGCAGCACTACCCACCGCGTCACCATCCTCCTCACATGTGACAACTTTTTTCTATTTTAATGCCACTTTTATGATGCAGAACTCCTGGCAAGAGTGGGCAGAAGGTGCCACCCCTCGCTGTCAAAGGATCCATGTTTGAATTCTTGCTCCAGACTGCGGTTCAGGAAGTTTTTCTGAGACCTAAACAGCTGCACGACACATTCTGCAAAGACGGAAAAAACGAAACTGCCGCGAATGAAAAATCGTCATCGAGCAGCTGGACTCGAGGACCAAAAGGCCGTCGCTGTGCGGAGCGTTCGACGCGCGTGTCTTAAGGCGTTCTGGTGGACTGAGCCGCCGTCTTGCGCTCCAAGGATCTCGGTTGAGATCCCACCTCCTGCTGCAGCACCCTTGATCAAGGCACTTACCCTGAATTGATACAGTAAAATTACCCAGCCGTGTAAATGACTGAACCGTTGTCAGCTGTGCAGGAGGAAATTGTGCGTTAAAGAAGAAAATGTTTAACGTCCACCTGTAAGAAATAGGCAGCAGGTTGTCTTGAGGTTAAAGAGATGAGTTTTGCTGAAGTCCAAAAGCATGTCGGTCCAACTCCCGGCGGCCCTGCGCTCGTACCCCCGAACGAGGTAATTAACCTGAACTGCTCCCCTAAAAAACCCAGCTGCTTAGGTGGGTAAAACACTGAGTTTCTGTGGATGCGCGTCAGCCGGGTAGCAAAGTATTAATAAAGGTGAGAGAAATGGAAGCTGTGATGTGAGCGACATTAGATAAAAGAAGACGAGATGAATTTGCGTTAGCATGTTAGCATGTTAGCGTGTTAGCTTGTTAGCTTAGCATCCAAGGCGACGAGAGCAAACATCTCGCGTCTTCCGGGACGGCCTGCGAGGGCGAGGGGAATACTCGGTGTAATGTTATGCTGTTCATATTCATAGAAGAACAGAAAACAAAGCGTGCGGCTGCGTGCGCCTACGTTGTGTATTTTTGGCCGGGTTTAATGTACCAGATTTCGCCTCTGTTTTGACAGGCGTGACGGAACTGTGAGCGACATTCTTTTTTTTTTTAATCCCATCCCCCGTTACCAGGGCGGCTCATCGCGTACAAAGGAGTTGTTTTGCCGTCTCTCGTGATCACGAACGGAGGACCGCTCCGCGTCGCATCCGAGTAATGATGGAAAAATCCGGAAAGGCCTGCAGGAGATGCGAATGCCGCCAAATTGCTCTGAAAATGGGGTAATTCTGTACGGCCGGCGATATATTCCTGCGGTGCTCTTTCCATTCCGGAAATATAGATCGTTGAAGGAAGTGGAAAGGCCTGGATTAGCAACCTGATGGGGTGCTAAACAGTAAAACTGACCCCCGAAAAGTGTAGAAGCCGTCAAGTTTGGTCAAGGGAGCCAGCGGAGGCTTTAATCGGCTCCATGGCTTTAAGAGGAAGGTGCTCCCTCCTCTAATTCCTGTCCTTCGCGTGCATTGGGAATCTCCCAGTTTCCTAACTGCGTGCGACCGCAGGGTCCAAATCTTTCCTCCAAACCATTCCACCATCGACAGCCGCTTGCCCGATGCGGTTGAGATGCGGTAGTCCAGGGTTTATTCCGGGAGAATAGGGTGCGAGGAGGGGCACACTCTGGTCGCGATGGCAGACTTGCGTGAGGAAATCACACACACTCTTTTATTCACGTACACTCTAAGGACAACACTGAGTCACCAGTTCACCTGAAGCACATCTTTGGACTATGCGGATGAAACCAGAGCACCCCGGAGGAAACCCCCACCGCACAAGCACGGGGAGGACATGTAACCCTGTCCCCCCAAAAGACTAAGCCGGATTCGAACCCACGCACCGAAGCTGCAAGCTGTTCCACGTTCCCCTCTTTCCCTGTGGCCTTCACCCAAAAACGGGTGGCATCATGGGTCAAAAAATGCACCGCTCGCCGTAAAACGGTTTCGCACCGCGGTCCTAGCGGTGCCGCGGCTCAGGCGAGCCTTTCCTACTGTACTGTACGCGGCGCCATCGGGGACCTGGGCGGTGCGACACAACATGGCCATTTCGACGCGCATTACAGGTTTCGTTGACGGAGGCGCATGCCCCCCCCCCCCCCCCCCCGGTGCGTTACGTCTTGAAAGAAAGTAGGTCAGTGCATTTATATTCCAATCATGTCTTCATTTCGAGATATTGCAGCCAGCGAACATTTCGAGAGCCATCAGACTGCTTGGGATTAATATGCGCGTCGTCGCCTGCATTGTCTGGCCATAACTGATGGAGGCACAGTGCAATCAGGCACAAAGCAACATGTCTATTACTGTTTATTATGTGTGTTCTAGGAGCCTCTCAAATAAAAGTTCAGTTTTCCCTAGGAATCTGACAGAATGAGGCATTGCTTTGTTCTCTCTGCAAATATTATTATTATTATTTTTATTATTATTATTTTATTATTATTATTATTATTAATATAATAATAATAATAGTGATAATAATAATAATAATAATAATAATAATAATAATAATAATAATAATAATAATAATGTTATTACTGGAATGACTGAGTTAATGTGCTTGCGGAACTGCTCCTCCATGGATCTATTTAGGCACTTTGGTGGGCCCTTTTTAATCAATAAACTTCATTACATGATATTAATGTCTTCTTTGTAGTCCTCTAGGACAATGCACTGTGTCACAATAATTAATTATTAGTTTTACTTCATAGGGTAGTCTCTCTATAGGGTCATTTTTACAGTTTAAATTAGGGGTCCTACAGTGGGAGAGGAATTCACACCCAGGGATGGCTGTAACCGCTACACCACCTGCTGCTCTATATGCAGCAAAGCCTGTGCAGCGGGAATATTACAAGCACACTTTTTCTGCATCATAGAAAAGGAATGCAAATAACCCTAAAAGCTGTAAATGATACCACCCCATAAGAAATGATACATTATACATGAATTTTATATGAGTGATGTATTAATTATTCATGTACAATACATGGCAAGAATTATATATAATTAAGTATGTATAATTATAACAAAATGGTATCAAGGACAGGTCTCCGTGAGGATGCTGTACAATCTACCTGCATCTGCGGAGTTGGCATCGATGTGACTTTTGTCCCGGTGCCCTTTGCTCATCTCCCTGTCCGTGATGGTGTGGCACAGGAGATTACCGTGGTATTACGGTTTTATTTTTGGTCCACGGCCACTTTCAGAAGGCTTCCTCTAGCGCTTTAGTGATGGTCAGCTGCAGCAGCTGAAAAGACACTGGTCAGCATCTGTAGCTCCTCCCACTGCATAGCATGGGATGTTGAGAAGAGAACCGTTTTTTTAGACACACACACACACATACGTATCCATATATATGTACAGTGTGTATATCTATACATACATACATATATATATATATATATATACACATACACATTGATAAAGGTACTTTCCCAGAATTGATATAGTTAAAAATTACCCTGGTGTAAATGGGTAAATCAGGGTAAGCAACTTAATATTGCCAGTGTCTTTCGAGAAATCAGATAAATGAATTAATAAGAGTGTTCATGTTGAATAAACCTGCATGGAAACTTTGAGCAGTTTTTCATGAAGACCCTGAATATGGTGATATCTCTCAGTGATGCTTCCAGAAGGGAAACTGCAAGATGACACATTTGCTTAATTAATTAATTAATTAATTAATTATAACTTCAAATTAATTCCAGTCACGCTGTTGTTTACGTCAGTATTTGAGCACACGCTTGAACACACATGCAACACCCATGTTCCTGACCACAACCCCCGGGCCGCTCTGAACCGCCTCCCCAGCTCTGACTCCACACTGGAGGCTCTTCTGGTTGTTTAGATGCTTTAATTATTGTGTTTTTATTTAAAGTTTTTATTGATAAGTTCAGGGTGCTGATGTTTACTTAATATTCATAAAATACTTGGCTGATTAAATTAAATTAATTTGCTAAATGTTGGTGTGACAGCTATTATACACGCTGACTGTCACTGACTGCTGATGTAAAGCAGTCATTTTCACCGGGAGTCTAGTTTTTACTCTGTACTGGAACTTCAATGAACAGGAACTACAGACCACTGACCACAAAATACAGACCACCCCTACAAATTGCAGGCCACTTACCATTCAACACTGACCACAGACCGCAAATTGGGCATAGACCACACACACACACACACACACACATACACACACACACAGAACAGACAACTGACCAAAAACTACAGACCATGGATCACTGACCACAAATACAAACGAATACCTATGAATTACAGACTACAGACCATACAGTACAGATGACTGACCTCAAACTGCAGGCAACGAATCGCATACAATACATACAACAGTCCACTAACCACTCGCTACAGACCACAAACGACAGACCACAGAGTACTTACCCCAAAATGCAGATATCAGGCAATGAATTACAGACCATGGCCATACACCACAGACTACAGATCATAAACTACAGACACATCCCTGAAATTACATACCAAAGACCAAAAACCACATCACAGACATTACATTACAGTTCAGACTGCAGACCAATGACTGGCCTACAGACTACAGACCGTGAGCTTCAAACTACGAACCATAGATCTCAGACCATAAGCAGACCAAAATACAACCAAAACACCAAGCACAGACCTCAAAGTACAAATCACAGACTGCACACCACAGATGTCAGGGCGTGTAGTAAAGGCCATGGACAATGAGCCTTGAGTTACGGACCACTTACGATAGACCACGGACCACAGACCATGCTGTCTGTGCTACGCTTTACTCTGCTTTTACTGTGTGTACGAAAAGGGGGAGGTTTGTGGTTTTGTTTTCGACCGCGGCCACCACCTCCAGCTGTCGCAAGGGACTCAACCGGGAGGCTGCGGGGGGCGCGAGGGTCATACTGTTGAATGGATAGATAAAGCAAAGAGGCCTCCCAGGACTCGTTGTCTGCATTTGACAGCAACCCCCACCCCCACTCCCACCTCTCCATTCCCGCCTCCCTAATCCCATCTCTCCATTCCTGCTCGCTCTCCTCTGCAGCTCTTCGGACCCGCAGCCGAAAGGGTTCTGATCTCACCTGCTGGTCCCCTTCCGACTTTCCGCCACTAGGCTAGGTAGGCCGGTGTGCTTTGCGCCACTACGTCGGGAAGGCAGACCTGGAACACACGCTACGCCTCACACTCGACCCGTCACACGCTCAAAGGCCGCTATTAGAGCCACTCTGGCCCTGCGGGTTCGGTGTCGCGAAATAAACACCAGCCCTGGGTTCCACCGTTGGACCTCGGAGCCGGATGGGCCTCCAAGCACGTGTTTTGGAGGGAAACAGCAATTCGCCACAAAAGCCCAGAGCAGCCTTACAAATGAGCGACAACTCCGGCGACCGTCCGCAATAGCCGACCACCCCCCCCCCCCGCTCCCACCCCCAGCCAGAAGCCATTGTGACGGGGTCCTCCCGGAGCGCGCGCTGTCAGCAGCGTGTGTGGAGGCATTACTATAGCAACCGGTGGATGTGTGACATGTGCTGCCCGGAGTCTCCCAGTGCGAGGAGGAGCTCGCACATGCAGTCAGTCCGTGGGCTGCGAAGGACAAAACGCCCCCCCAACACGCACACACAGCAGATCCCCCCACCTCCACCCCCACCCCTTTCTCTCCCTGCGCCTTAAGGAGACTCACTGAGCCGCCCGCTGCAGAGAGTCTACGGCTCGGCTGAGAGCGAGAGGAGAGGGTCCCGCGCGTCCCCGCGAACATCGAGCCTATGCGCTGCTCCTAGTGGGAGGGGGAGGGGGTCCGACCCCCACCTGGAGTTGAGAGCCTTACAGACGGAGCGACTGCTGGAGCGGACCGAGGTGAACACAGTGATACCTCCTCCTCCTCCTGCTGCTGCTCCTCCTCCACCTCTTCTCGATCCGTGCGCGCTCACTCGGGGGGTGCGAGCCCGAAGCGCGCGCTCCCGCGCTCCCGGACCCGTGGTTTCAGCAGTAACGCGGGGACTTGCTCTCCTCCTGGAAGCGCTTCTGCGTGCTCCTGCGCGGGTCCTGCGGGTTTTTCCTCCCGTGTGTGTGTGTGTGTGTGTGTGCGTGTGTGTGTGCTCACAATTATTGGTCACGCGAGAATTTCGGGCCTCTGGATTCCAGCGGTGGAGCCCCGGCCGGCGCGCGGCGGAGTAACGGTGCTCTCGGTGAGTGGAATCCCGACCGTGTTCGTGTTCGGTCATAAAGCTCCAGACCGCGTGCGATCGGCTGCGACCCTCGCCGTGTGTTTGTGCTCGAGTCATGTGTAACGGTGCGTGTTTCGACGGGAGACGCTGAGCGCTCTTTTGGGAAGGTTTCCCCGGAAACCCTGAGCGGATACCATGATTTACCACGACAACGACGTTGTACTGGAAAGGCTAAAGGACGCGTGTACTGGGGCGCGCGCGCGATCGGCTCTCCTCGGAGTGAAGTTGGTGCGAAGTTTCTTTCTCCCCGGCGCGAGGGGATCAATTCAATACCTTCCGATCACCTGCGATCAGCGTGCCAGGAGAACAGGTGAAAACAGGGTGAAGCCGCTATGCGACGAGAACTTCTCACGGCGCGGTTGTGTTTTCTGTTTTATTCATTTTTAGAAAACAGGCGGATTTTAATTAATTTAATAATTAATAACGGAATAGATGAAAGAAATAAAAAATGTGCTGTTTTTGGGGTGAGTTCCTCAGCGCAAAGTTACCCTGTACACAAATTTACACTGGCTGCTGCTATCAGAGCTTAGATTAATGGAAAAAAATGTCACTGAAGTGTAACGATCTTTTAACTATAGCAGCGGGTCTTATTTTCCCGGTCGCACTTGTGATTCATGACTTAATGTTGTTTCTTATGTATTTGGTGTCGAAAAAGCTCATAAAGTTCAAGCTGTTGCCGCTCAGTTGTGCTTGAGAGCGGAACGCGCATCATTTATTTATTTATTTATTTCCCTCCGATTTATAGCGGCAGTAGCCGGGAATTTTTCCGAATTTTCTCCGTTTTCATTGATCCGAAGGTTCGCGCGCGCGCTGCGCTCGTGGTGCGAAGGAAGGAGCGGCGGCGCATGATCCGGCCTCTTTCGGTCTCTCATCCCGAAATATGAACACCATGCCATACGGGGCGGGGGGGGGAGCTGTACGGGCACTGAGTGATCGCTGTGATTTTTATGCTGGGATGCGCGCGAGGCTGTGCAGGGCTCCCCGTTGCCTCGTGCTGAATCCAGTGTGAAGCTCCAGTAACCCCCCCCCCCCACCCCAGCACAGACTCCCCTGCTGTGGTCCTCGGATTTTTTTTTTACCTTCCAAAAAACAAATGGAAGAGGAAGTAGGAGGGAAGCAGATGAGCAGAGCCGTCCTGCCCCGGGGTCCGAAGGAGGTCACGGAGGGACTGCCGGGGTCTCCTGGCGTGACCACCATCCCAGGGGTTGGAATAAGCGGGACCTCGAGACACCGACGAGGCCTTTGTCCCCAGCCGTATCTCTGCACGGACCCCTCTTTCTCCCGACTCGGCCCGGCCTCCTTCCAGCAAGTTCTGACAGAGAGAGGGGACGTTCGAAACCCCGCCGGAGCTCCTCGGTGTCGCCGCGCACGCACCGGCTCTCCCTGTCCGACACCGGTGCTCTTTCTTCATCGGATCACCTGCGCTGCTCGCTGCTCGAAAGCACAAATGGCTTATTTCTGGTTCACATATTTCTTTTAATTAGTGCATCCGAAGCTGGTAAATTAGGGGGTAAAAAATCAACAATTGCTTCATATAAATTTCCAGGAGCAATTCTGAATAAATCAGAAATTCCCAAAAAAACAGCAGGACAAAAAAAAAGGAATGTGTATAGAAAAAATATCACAATGAATGTATCAAACAGCTTTTTTCCCCTTCTTATGTATTTATACTTGTAGCTTACTTTATATTCTTTTTATTACATACATTTTCAAAGAGGCCTAGAGAAAAGTGAATTGATGTAGTTTTGTGTGGCCGTTTTCGATGGTCTTCGAATGTCTCAGTTTTGTGTGTAAGTTGGACACGATCTGTGCCGTTTTGCCCCCACAATGAGAGCAGCGGCGGCCGAGGCTCCTTCCGAGACGCCGCAGCGGAGCGGCCTGTGCGGGTAGCTTGTGTGTGGCGGCGTGTGTTTGCCTGCGCGAGTCGGGAAGGGAATTTGCAAGTACAATTTTATCTGGACAGATGAATAAAAGTCCCCTTTGGCACGAAAAAGGGACTTTTCTCTCCCCGTCCCGCAAGACAATGGCCCGTCGCTCGGCTTTCTCCCGCAGACATGTGAAAGGGACACATTATGTGCGCAATTTACAGGCGACTGTTTCAGCTCCGACGGGCTGAAAAAGGTTTTCAGAAGGAGCGGGACGTGGATCGAACACTTTCTGTGCACGTCCACTTATTTACATTTATTTCATTTCGCTGCCTGCGTGGATGAGAGGAGGATTTTGAGCGCGGAATTCTGGTGCGGGGGGCTTCCACGTGCTCCTCCTATTTCGAGTTATCCTGTTAACACTGACAATTTGTAAACCTGCAAAAAAATACGTACACATTTAAATGCATATAATATATATGCATATACGTGTGTGTGTGTTTTTTTAACATTGACAGGAAATATCCTGACGGTTTGAGGAAGGCCTGTACCTGCAGTGTTTTTACAGCAAGTGACAAAGGGAATTCATAGACGGCCAAGAGAGTCTGAAAACAAATGAGGTTTTACTTGTTTCCGGGAAGTAAAATTTTGGAAAGCAGCAGGGGGTCATGATTTCTTTTAAAAGGATGTAATTAGTGTGTTTGCTCAGAAATTGCGGCGATACTCTCCGGTGCGAGGTAGCAAAAGACTTAATAAATTAAAGATCATGTTTAGAGTTCTGGCAATAATTTGTGGGAATGATGTACCAGGTGTGGCTGTTGCGGTCCCGGTCTTTCCGTTCCTCTTTCGAGCACAACACGCTTACGGATGCGTAGGTCCTCGCAAAGACCTTTACATTTTTATGTATGTTTTATATATGTGTTTTCTGATGTCATTTGCATATATATATGTATATATTTTGAGAGCTCTGTGTTTTTGCCAAACACAATTTAGAAAACAAAAAACTAAATGCGTCTTTTCTTCTTCTCGGCCACTATTGACTGTGGATGTTATTTTGCGTGAACCGGGATCTTCTATTCATCACAATCTTTTCATTTAATTTGTTTGAAAGTGTTAAGCCTGCTGTGGAGGGGAGGGGGGAGACTGGGGGGGTTGGGAGGACCGTATTCGCAACGCTTTCTCTGCCACCGAGCATGTTAAATGTTTGCCGAGCTCCCGGTGTACGGCGGACCTGCGGTCGAGGAGCCGCGCCAAGCGTGGTCGCAGATCGCTGTGTGTTTTTAGTTTGGTCTCTTTCGTGCTGTTTGGTCGGCGGAGGGTCAGTTCGTGGATTACGCATTGGCCGCGGCCTTCCGGAATAGGCCTTCGCTAGTGTCGCCAGGCGACGTGGGCCCGTCCTCCATAGGACTCTTTCTTGGGCCCGCGCCTTAGCGAATGTTTGACCGTCACGGCCTCCGCTTTCCTGCGTGAGTTCGATCCGATAGAAGCTATCGGATGCGTCTGCGAGAGCCAAGCATCTGTCCAACAGAATTAGCCCGAGCTCATTTGAATTTGAAAATGGCGAAGGTTGCTAATTCCGTGTCACCTTAGACACACGCATTCGCAATTACGTGTGAATATGTATGAAGTGCGAGTGCAAAAAAAAAAAGGGAGGAAAATAAATACAGAAAAAAAAATACACTGGGATGAGAAAAATGAAAGGTTCGATCTAAAATTAAAACGGTTACATCGCTTGGCGCCGGTCGCCGCTTTAGCTCCCTCTGTTATGCGTGAAGGTGGAACGTGTGAGAAGTATTTTCTTTAATTCCCCCGGCCAGTCGAGAGCGCGGGGGGTTTTGTGTTTAATCCGCGGAGGAGCACAATGCAGATGTGGCTATGGCCTCTTGCTGAGCCGCACGGTTTTATCCAGCCTTTCAGGGCGCTTTCAGGCAACCCCCCCCCCTCCAATTCCACCCGCAACCCTGGGGCTGGGAGCGCCGGCAGCATCTGGGAGCGCCAAATTCTGCGCCTGATCTGAACGCCCTGGAAACAGGACACGGACCCGGCCGGCAGGACCGAACAATGGCGCAACGGAGGTTCTCCGCAGTTTAGCCCCGCGCTGTTATCCTGCCACCACCGCTCAACGGCCCACTGCCCCGCCGCTACATCCAGGCGCGCACCACCCCTCCCATGGGCTAACGAGGCCAGACTGTCCCTCCCTGCCGGTGGGCCGTGCCGGTGCCTCCTTTTGAGCCGTGTTTCCATTAACTCGGCACTCGGGCCGGTCTAATCCTGAGGACTGAAGGCGAGGAGGCTAATTAGCGACAAGCTTTTTACAGTCGAGGCTGACAGTAATTGCTCAGTGGCCCTTTATGATGCCAAGATAAAAACAAAAAAAAAAAAAAACACAAGTCCCTCTTTGCTTTCCAAGAAGGGGCCGGTGCGGTGGAACTGCACGGAGAATGGAATACGCCTCATAAAATGACTGCTAGAGCTGGATAATGGACGGCCCAAGCCCGCGTCCACAATGGTGGGGCCGCAGGGGTGGAAATCCATTTTTTTAAGCGCCCTGCGAACGGCACCGCGGACTCGGCTGCTTAATTATTCGCGTTGCGGTGAAAGCCGGGATGCTTTTCTCCATTGATTCCCTCGATAATAATGGCGTAAGACGACGGCGGTGGGCCAAATCGGCCCGATTGAAGCATGCAGAGACTCATCTTTTCACCCGACGCTCTCCTCCTAATGGTTTGACACATGCGCTCACACACGCGCGCACACACACACATACACACACACACACACACACACACACACACACACACACACACACTCACACGTTGTCCCCTGTAAGGGAGTGGGCAGCACGGGGGGTCTGTCTGTCATTCTCAGCATGTGAGGTGAGGGGGACCGGGTGGCGATCGATGGTCCGAAAAGGCCGTGCGCACAAGGAGTGAGCGGAGCTGTGCACCAGGGAGGGAGAAGTTTGTTTCCGTTGTGACAGCAGGCAGTATCTCAGTGAGGGACAGCGGCTCAATCTCAGTAATTTTTGACTTAATTTATTTAATGAGGAGATATGTGGGCGATGCAGTGGTTAGAGATATCACCTTGCAGTTGAAGGACTCGGGTTTGAATACGCGCTCCTGCTGTAGTACCCTTGATCAAGGTACTTACCCTGAACCATTATAGTGAAAACTACCCCGATGTATAAACGGGTAAATCACGGTACGTGTCTTAGTGTCCAAAGGTAACACTCACAGTCACAGTGGTGATATGCAGTATTTTTAAAATAATAAATGGAATCACACCTGCTGCACGATAGGCCAGTTTAACACACCTGGGCTTATCCTTGTGAAGGTGGCAGGTGCCAAGAGTATTTCCGTCAAGTAAGGAAGTGGATGTAGGGCTCTTAAAGCGCAGCTGTCAATCACCTGTCGGCCTGACATCCCGTCTCTCTCTCCAGCACCGCAGCATCATGACCGTGGAGGAGACGAACCGCGAACGGGCATCCACCTGCTTTTCCACGACCGAAGAGTGCGGACGCCCAACGGCAGCACCGCGCATCAGGTGAGAGGCCTCCTCCATGTGCCCTTTCACCTGAGCGCTTTGATTGGTCAGGCCAGTCGCACGGTGCTTTCCTATTGGTCAGGATCGGTGCGTGTTCAGCTGTTGGTATTGACGAGTTTAAGATTAATAATTAACAAGCAAACAAACAAACAAATAAATCAGTGATAATGGGCTTTCGATTTTGTACAGAACGATACTAATGAAAAGTGCACCTTAATAAAAAATAAATAACAGTGCAGTGGCAGCGTTCCTACCTTCTTCAGTCTAGTTCTTACTGGCGGAAGTTTGGATTTTTCCATTATACTAAGTTTTTAATTGTAATATTTTAATATTTTTGTTGTTTGCAAAATGTCCAGAAGAGTATTTCGATGAGTTTTAACTCCGAGTTAAGTGGTATTGTTGCTGCAAAATAATTTGTGCATAAGTGAATTAATTGTAAAAGTGTGAGAGATTTTTGCTTGGATTTTTAAAAATGTTACGGTATAAAGTTCTGTGATATCAAAAGTACCTTTAAAAAATAATCAAGGCAGAATTATCTATGCCATTACAGCTGAACAATCTTTAAATACAGTTTTTTTTTTGTTAATAAGAGTTTCTTGAAATTTAATTTTTGTGAAAAAATGAAAGGGTGTTTTATGTTACTTGCTTTAATGTTTGGAAACAAAAGGGGGATTTGATTTGACAGTTTCTTCATGCAGTACTAGTTTAAGCAAACTGAAAAAAAAAAATTGAATTTTAAACATTTTTTACTTTCAATGGAAGGGATTTTTTTCAAACCATTTGCAGTGTTTGTACAGATTTATATGTGACTATTAATCACTGCAAAACAGAAAGGGGGAAATTATTATTACAGTGTTGCCGTTTTGTGTGTGCTGTGTCTGTATTCACGTTTCTTCTTGAGTATAATTTTTAAATTCAGAATAATTAAGTAATTGCCACATTTTAAATATAATAAATAATTTGTTACCATCGCTGCTTGAATGCCGCATGATACTCACACTCACCAGTTTGAGCACATTTAAGGGTGACTACACACGTTCATTGTGGTACTCGTCTTGCGTACGAAATGGAATGCGCAAGTTGTGGAGACATTTATATGTGTTTCATATAATTAATCTGTATTTTCAAGACTGACTTTTCGTGGCGGAAATTTCCAACGTGACGCAGTCCCCCCCAACGCTGCCCTGGGGGCCACGTGGCCGGGCCCATATTGATTTTACCCTCAACTCTGGCATGTTTAATATGCTGCCTGAGCACCTGATCTCAGGGTTCTCTGAGCCGGTCACACGGCATTTCCACCCTCTGCTCGCCGCCGAACCACCGTACCACTGTACCACTGTACCACCATAGCGCTGTACCTCCGTACCGCGTTTCTTAGCCGTCTTGAGCACCGTTCGGCACTCCCGTCTCACCCATTTGCTCTATTTCACGCATGTTACGTGTTCCTTTGCACCATGGAGGGGCTTCAGCAGGATCTGCAGGCTGCCAGCATGCTTTGTCCCCATGAAAGTGGTCATGGACAAGGCACCTCTGCACTCGTCCACTGCCTTCATCCCTATTATAGAGTAAAAAACAGCATGCAGCTGGCAAAAATGCTTTAAATTCATTAATGCACTGTGTCTTTCCTTATATCAGCATGAGAAGCTATTATTATTATTATTATTATTATTATTATTATTATTATTATTATTATTATGAAAGCAGAAAGCAAAGGCTTGTGGAGTGGAAAGACCCGCTTAGCTGGGCTCTGTCCCCGTGGTCCTCAGCCACGTCCTCATGGACACGTCTCCTTCTCCAGATCTTTGTTCAGCCGCAAGCAAAGGTGCTTCGCTCAGCAGCGACCTGTTCCGGTCCGAGCTGGTGAGGCGATGAACTGAAGGACAGGGGACCGTAAATACATCTGTGAATGAGGACTGACGATGAGCGAAGAGTGTGTGTGAGGGCGGCCGATGAAGGAAGACCGCCGACGAACGAGGGTGGCTGGTGAATGATAACTCTGAATGAGGACCGTTGATGAACGAGGACAGCTGATGAACGAGGAGGGAGAACGAGGACCGCTGGGGAACGAGGACCATGAATAAGGATCGCGAATGAAGCACCGCTGATGAGCGACATATGAGGACTGCAGGTGCATGCGGTCGGCTGCAGGACCATCCGGAAGAGCTCAGATCGCTTCTCCGTCTTCCTTCAGAAATGCAGCGATAGGCTTTGGTTCCTGCAGCAGATAATAACGTTCAGGCCGACCAGAGACGCGTAGAAGAACATATTCATACGCTTTTGATGTGCTTTGCTCTTCCTAATGTGTTACTTAACTTGATTTAAACGCTGTCAGGCCTAACGGTTCCTAACCTCCACCACACTCCAGCAGGCAGGAGATATATGTGAACGCAAACAGACGAGCCGTCGGCACGTGCTCGGGGGAGGGGGGCGGTCGAGGGAGGGGCTGCGCGCCCTGTAACGAGACGGCCGGGATGCGCGGTCGGGGCCTTCCGTCTCGGACCCGTCCGCAGATCGAGCGGTGCGGGGAGGGCCCCAGAAAGCAGCCCCCGCTCCGAGTCCCGCCTGTCAGCCAGCCCCGTTAGGGGGTGATTATTAATGAGTGTGGGGGAGGGGCTTGTGCAGCTCTTTCGTCCCTCTTTACTGCTACACGTGGTGCATCGCTAAGTCCCATCAGCCCTCAGTTGACTGTTGACCTCTGACCTTCCCCAACTCAATCGCTGTCCTGCCTGCGGTTGAGTTCACGAGGGGTGTTGCCAGAAATCCGGTGGGCGTTCGGTGGGCTCCAGTGTGTCTGCGCTGCGTTAACAGACGCCTCGGTCATGGTCGACCGCTTTCCCTGCTTTCGTTCATTTTCTTGCGTCGTTTCAATTGTTTTGCCACGAAAAGCGGAACCTTCGGACGGACCTGACCGCTGGGATCTGACCGCCGTTCCTGGGTTCTCACCTTCATCTCACAGGGTTTCGTTTGGCGTCGGAGTGAAGGGTTCCCACCTGCTGTTGTCCCTTACCTGTACAGGTTGCCCTCGGCCTGCGACGGGGTCCGCTCAGAAGACCCGTCATTAGTCGCAAATCCCCTAACGTTGTATGATCCATAAAGACATAAAGAGATAAAGACTAACATACATGACCGCTACATTGTATACCAGGGCTTTGTGATATTTTTTCAATAATTTTGCACACTGCTCATGTCACTACTAATATAGAAAAACCCCAATATAAACACAGTACAGTGTTATGGTTATATTTCATGCTGAGCTGTTGTTTTCACTTTCATTTCTAAATCTGTTGTCTTTTGCTTGTTCTGTTCAGCACCACCAGAACGGTCACTTTTTCGCACGATAGCTGTTTTAAATAAGGAGAAACTTGAAGGGAATCACAAGTGAAAGGTTTTGTGAGCAAAATGGTCACCCATAGACACCCAAACACTGACAATCTCAATAACAAAAACAATTGCAGATATGGGACCAGGCGGTGTTATCGTACAGCACATGCAGCACTCGGTGCCACACGGTACGACCAAATGTCCTTGTTCAAAATAATATACAGACGTGTTGCTTAACGATGGGGAAACATTCTGAGAAATGCGTCGTTTGGTGACTTCATCTTTGTGCAAACATACGTAAACAAACCTAGACGGTATAGCCTTGATCATAGTGTACTTACACAAACCTAGATGGTATAGCCTCGATCACAGAGTGTACTTATCCAAACCTAGATGGTAGAGCCTCGATCGTGAACTTATACAAACCTAGATGGTATAATCTCGATGTAGTCAAGAGACATGGTAAACACAAGATTTATGATGCTGCTGCTGGAGTAACACGTTTTACAATAAACCTTTTTTATAAGTAGAAAGAGTACACTGTAAAATAATGATAAAAAGTACAGTATAGTAAATACATAAACCAGTAACATAGGTGTTTATTATCATTATCAAGTACTATGTTCTGTACGTAATTGTATGTGCTATACTTTTATACGACTGGCAGCGCAGTGGGTTTGTTTGCAGCAGCACCACCACGAACACGTGAGTAACACGTTGCACTATGACGTTACGACGGCTGCAACGTCGCTAGTTAAGAATTTTTCAGCTCCATTATAATCTTATGGGACCACCATCGTATATGTGGTCAGTCGTTAAGTGAAACGCTGTTAAGTGGCGCATGACTGTAATAAGGTTAATGGGACGGCTGTCGTAAGTCCGGGTATTCGTAAGTCGCGTATGTTGTAAGTCAAGGACCACCTGTAAGTGGAAACTGGCGGTGGCCCCACAGAGCGGGGCTAAGAACGACTGAGAAACATTTAACGCAGAAAATCACAGACGTGCCCACTTCTCTTTGGTTTGAGCATTATCCTCAAACACTGACTTCTTCTCCTTGATTTTTTTAATTCTTCCATTTAAAGGCAACCTGGTCTGCGGGGTCAGTGAGGGCCTAGTCCGAAATTGAGACCGCAGCCGGGCTTAGACACTGGCGAGGCCACACAGGGGGTATGACACAGCCAATTGTACACATTTGCATGGTTGCATTTGATGCCTGGACCATAGTGGATCAAGATGACACTCGTGCTGATGTTGTAGCTACAGAGACACGTTTCTGCTCAAGTCCGTTTGCACTTTCAAGAGATTTATCGTGGTGGAAATTCAAACACTTTCATTTATTTAGTGGATGCTGATCTATGAAGTGATGTAAAGTATTAAGAGACTGACACCGATTGAAGGTCAATCTGTTTATACAGTTTATACCCATTTATAGAGAAGGGTAATTTGTACCATTTCAGTTCAGCATAAGTGCCTTGATCAAGGGAACTACAGTAGGAAGTGAGGCTGAAACCCGCGACCTTCGAGTCCAAAGGCAGCGCTACACCATCTGCCGCAACATTAAAGAAATAGATTGAGTACAGTTATGCAGTTAGTGTAAAGTAACACAATTTGAAGAGAACACAGTAAATGCTGTACAAGTAGGACAGTTTCAGGGTGTGTATGAGCACATGTGGGGTGTATGACAACAGAAGAGACTAGATGTGTACGATGGGTGACTACTGACAGCACTCTGTGTCTTTAGGGTGCGTGCAGTTGTGTGTAAGTGTGTTCATTTAGGGGACGGACGGGCCAGCAGACCCCACAACAGACCCGGCGGCTCCTGTTTTACAGCAACCGGCACAGTTTATTATAGGCCTGAGATTCCGGAACCGGATGGAATTTCCCCCCAAAAAAAACCACCCAGAGGGACAAAACAGATCTCTATATAAAAGACACTGCAACACACACACACATACACACACACACAACGTTTTTCCCTTTAAATCAAATCAAAAAGAAAAGTTTGAGGTGACAATTGGATTTTCCTGGGTCGTCACTACCGTTCCCCAATCTTGCTACCCCCCCCAAACGTGACAGTATGATATTTATTACTGTTATAAAATCTGGATCGTCCCCGGTGAGCTTCGCCGCGAGCCGCACCTGGAAGCGGCGCGCTCTCGATCTTATTGCACCGCCGCTGCCCTCGGCACAATAACGCGCCCTAATCCGGGTCTAATCGACGCATTAAGACGCGAATAAATCGATGCGGCTGAGCGCGCGCCGAGTGATAAAACGCCGGGCGGCCGGGCGGCCACGTGCGCAGATGAGCGCGGCGATACGGCGCGAGGCGGCGGGCCCGCGGGGGGTCGAGCTCCGCTGCGGATGATGCAATGTTTGCGGACTCGGCTGCAACGCCGGGCGCGCGCGGCTGCTCTCGTACCGGGGGCCGCAGAGGCGCCGTTGGGTCCGAGCGGGGCGCGCCCGTCCAAGTGTGAGACTTTTAGAAAAAAAAAAAAAAAGAAAAAGAGGAAAAAAAGGCGTGTTCTCGCGCTTCCCCCTCCTCCCCCCACTTCCGCTTTTATTGACAGAACTTAATGCAAAAATATTTTAGCCGCAATCATTGCCACCATTGAGGGACCACTGACACTCTTTGATTTACCCTCTTTTACACTGGCATGTTTTATTCATCCGTGTCCTTCATCTGTAAGAGAGAAGGACAGAGGGACACTTTGACTGAAAGCATCATTTTCTTATTCTTCTCCACTGGACAATAACGTGTTTGTGTCACACGCGCTGTGTTTCCATCCTCATACACACTTTCCATGACCTTGTGCCACATTTCGTTGGATCCGGTTAGGAGGCGTCACTCTGTAAACCTGTGTGGCAGCAGCAAGAACCTTGTAATAAATTTTATTAAAAGAAGGAGGACGAGCCGCGCAGCAGATGTCTTGTGAGAGCCGCGAAAACACACTCTGACTGCACCGTTGTGTGTCGCCGCCGATCAATAATCCACCAGACGAGGATCTCGTCCGGCCTCGGGTCTCAACCCCCTCGCCGCCCGGAGCCCTCAATATATCTGTCATTGGACACAACGCCGGCGATGAATGCGGGGCTCTGCTTTTTTGGATTTCCATTTTCGCCCTTTGCTCCCACAATGCATTTCAGTTGTCACTGGTGATTCGCTCCTCGCTGCAGATCTGTATTTAAATGAAGGACTTGGGTGCTCGGTTGGACTCGGGTTCCTCACACTGAATGTGACGGCATGATTGCGGCGAATATCGTTCGGGGGACCTGCTGCTGTCCCAAACCTCGCTCTCAATCAGCCTCTTTCTGTCTGTCTCTCTGCTCCTCTCTGCTCCTCTCTGCCTCATGAATATTCATTGGCTAGAGCTCTGGGTTCAGGGTCATTGACAGGTATGATTATGGTATGTGCCGTGATGGTGGGTTCGAACTGGAGCCAGTTAGCAGCTCCCCTGCTAAGCGGGACATGGACTGGAGCAACCTTAACCACCACAGGGGTCATCCATATGGAAGGGGCCACCTAAGGTCTACCTATCTATCTATCTATCTATCTATCTATCTATCTATCTATCTATGTACAGCTCCCTTTCCAACAGGTTTCCAACACAGAATAGTGTAAAAGCGACAGACTCGACAGGTTGCTGTGATACATTGTTGAAAACAAGCGTGGAGAAAAAGCCGGAAGGCAGCAGAGAAGAGGGACGAGGAAGGAAAGGAAGCAGTTGCTCACCCCCCCGCCCCCAAAATCCCACCTCACGTCATTTACATTTATTTCTTCAGCTGATACTTTTCTCCAAAGGGGCTTACGCTGCTAAGTTACTGTGATTTACCCATTTATACTGCTGGGTAAATTTTACTGCATCAATAGAGGACATGTACCTTGATCAAGGGTACTACAGCAGGAGGTGTGATTAGACCCTGGATCCTTCAAGCCAAAGCCAGCACCTCCAACCACTGCACCCTCTGCTGGACAAGATCATCAGTAGGAGATACATAAAAATGTCACATCTGTAGCTTTTTTTTTTTAAACTTTAATTTTACTAAAGTAAAAATCATGATGTAAAAATCATTTACGAAGTATTAGCTTGCTTTTGTTTTATTTTTCATCTGTAGCATGTGATGGCTTCTACTGTACTTGGATTTTATAGATGAGGTCATTGTTATGGGTGTTAGTGAAGTGTTTGTTGTAAAAGTCAACTGCAGAGGATGTTTGCACTCTTCCCATTGCTCTGCCTCCAGGATCTGTGTTGTCATGGATCTTTGTTCCGCCGCAGCTCTTGGTTTTGGGACCAGGTATCTGTGTGGCACACGTTCCGCTCCTTAGCAGATGTGTCCATCCAAGGTCGTTTGCGTAGCGCTCAGGTTTATCTGCCCACTGGATGTTTCCTGAAGCTTTTCGTATTTTTTCAGTTTTTCTCCCAGCTCAGTAATATTTCCCCTTCACCTCCTGTCCTTGAGCCCAGGAGGTGACCTTGAATTCATGTGGTGGCCTGTGCTTCTCAGAATCACACCTCCACTTGCTCCGCCCTCTTCTTCAATCCTGCCAATCAACTGTCTCCATGAGGGAGAACTCAATGTTAATTGGAGGACAGATGTAACACTCACACACTGACAACCAATGAATGACAGGCAACAGGTAGCACATGGCAGCTCAGCTAAGGAGAGCCCATCCCTCCCACTTTGTCGATAAACTGTGTACACTGCTGTGTAAATGTGTGTGTCTTTGTGCGTTTGTGTGCATGGAGGGAGGAGCTCTAGAAAAATACAAGGGTTACATAGACAGATATGGCTCTGCACAGCTGGCTGTGTAGTCGGATCCAAAGGTTGGAGGTTCAAATCTCACCTCTGCTTGTAGTACCCTTGAGCAAGGTACTTTCCCTGAATTGCTCCAGTAAAATTACCCAGCTGTGTAAATGGGTAAATAAGTGTAACCTTAACATTGTAAGTTACTTTAGAGAAAAGTGTGAGATGAATGTAAATCCTACCATCAGCATGTAACCTCCACATCAGCCTGTGTGAAGCTCAGGGGTGTGACTATGAATATTCATAAGGGCAGTAAGACTGATATATAATACTGAATTGAGTAACTGCTAGAAGACTACCTAAAAGGTTGAAAAATTACATAATAAATGTACCATTGATACTTTCTTGAAGCATTTCCAATGCATTGGTTTTGTTTTGATATTTTATCTAAGGAACTCTGTGTTTCAGAAATCTCTGTGTTGAGCAATTAAAAAGAAATTCTTTCTTTGATCACTAATCACATTTTCTGCACATTTAATCATGTACATTTTACTTTAAAAGTGTATTAATTAGTCACATTATTTTCAGGAGGGTTCAGATAATCAAAGTAATTTTGACCTTTCACTGCCAGGGTATCCAAGCGAACTGCTTCCCAGACTCGGCTGCCGGGTTCAAGTAGGGCCGCCTCCTGCCCTCGCGCCTCAGTGACGCGAGACAGAGCCGCAGCATGTGTGATCGGGTCCGAGAGAGAAAGGCCTCACTTCACAGCACATTTCTTTTTTATTGAAAGAGTCTCCTTGCAAAGTAAATCATTAACTAGTTTAATACAGTAATTGACTAATTAAGTAATTAACCGATAAGCTCCTCCTGTTCAATAAGCTCCTCCTCTCTTCCTTCTCATCTCCTCCCAGATGGTCCTCAGTGCAGTCTTCCTGATTGATCCTACCAGTCACATGATTCTAATCACATGACTTGTGAGCTCCAATCAGCTTCCAGACCTCCTTGACAATGCACTTCCTGTCTCTGCATTGTGTTTCCATTTTTTCTTTTTGTTATTTCCCTCATCTTGTTTACTTCCCTCCAGGTGTCCTTCAAGTACATTCCTGCAGCTGTTAATTGTTAATTCAACATTAATTCGATGTAAAAGGCTATTATCAAATAAATAGTTTAGACTTTTTTGAACCACCTTACTCAAGGATTCTGTAGCAGTAGTGGGGATTCAAACCCCCGATCCTTCGAGTCCAGAGCGTCAACTTTAACTACTGTGCCACATTTTGTTCTCTTTAAAAGGTTAGCATAAAGATAAGCAGACTCGATACACGCTGTACTTTTTTCAACTTCTCTTTGAAGAAGTTTACGAAATCGTGACACTGCTACTCGTTGCTGTAACTGTACGGTATTGCGTTTCCGTTATGAAACAATCCAGCGAGTGCTGAACCAGCGTGGTGTTCGCTGTGTTCTAAATATGGTCACGTTTTTCGGAGGGAATCAGTTACGTCCTCTTTGTAATATCTTTCTATTTGTGTCTTCTTCTGTCCTTCTGTCATCCTCATCCTTTTTGTCTCAGTCTCCCCCTCCATTTTTCACCCCTCACCCCCTCCCCTCCGTCTGTATGCCTCTCCCTTCTCCCTCCCTCCCTTTATCTCTCTTTCACCCTCATTATTTCCCGCCCCCCTCCATTGTTCCGCCGGAGCCAAATGAAGACTGATATTGCTTTGTGTGATGAGAGCCGTTTGCGGTGAAATATCATTACGCGGCCGGTGGGCCGTGGAGCCGTCCCGCCATGTTTTGTTTTCCTTTCGGTGGGAGTCCCTGCCTCCTTCGCGCCGTCGCTCTTCCACCACAATGGATTGTTTTAATTTAGCGCAACTCCTGTTTTATTCATTGGAGACAAGCCTAAGAGCGAGATTGACAGATATCGTCCAGTGCACGCTCCGTTACGGGGAAGCAATTTATTTCATGCCCGGGCCGCTAAACAGGGCAACGTGTTGGATCCGGGTTTTAATTTGTCCAGATGAGAGTTTTGTGGGCGTGGTTTTAATAATGGAAAGTCTTGAAAGAGGTGTGTCTCAAGCATCCAGAATCCAACTGCTCTCATCCCGCTGGGCTAAGACGTCTTTCCTTTTGCGCTGTATGAAAATTCTGGTTTGGTTCTGGGTCAAGTGACCGCACCGCCCGAACTCATCGCGGTTGCACAGTTCAAAGTAGGCCCAACTAATTAGATGGCTCAGCTAATTAGCTGGCTTGACTCCTGCTAGTCGAGCCTACTTTGTATTCAAGGTTGATAGAACTTACCTTTTTCACAGTTCAATTAGTCTCGGGGATTTGTGAAAAAGGCCGTTCTTTCTGAGAGGACGGTATCAAGCAGACGTTGGGAAGAGTATAATCAGGATTAGGAAGCTGAGCTCCACAAATTGATTGTTAGTTGCGGGACTCTGCCGTCCATGCCACCGGGCTCAGTGCCGGGTCGGTGCCAAGAGGAGAGGGGATGGGTTCCGAAGACCTCTTTTAAGGTGACTTTGCGTCTGTGTCATTGTCAAACAACTGCCCAGGGTAATGATGGCTTGTTTTACGCGCAGCCGCTGTCTTTTCATGGAGCGAGCACACAGCCGCATGAAAAGAAATGCTTTTGTACACCTGTGTGTGACCTTGGTGTGTTTTCCACATTTCCGTCACGCATTTCCGTTGCTTTAATGGGATTTGATTTTGAGATTCGTCATGGTTACAGTTGTTTGACGTCGATGGTAAATTACTATGGTCTTTTGCCCCTCCAGCAGGCTGACAACCTGACCCCCACAGCGCGGGGTTGGGGGGTTGGGATGGGTTATAGATTTTATGAGGCAGGCAGGCCAGGCCCAGAGGAATTGTTTTAATTTAATTGTTGTTTTTTTTTTTTTAATTTCGCTGCTGACCAGATTGCTCTGCCAGATACTAACATGTCTTACACTGATAGTGGACTTTCAATATTACATTTCATAAAGCAGCTCTACTTAAGCAGCCCTGAAGGATTAAAATGACACCTTTTTCAGCCCCTTTTTCTGCCTGATCCTGGTTCCTTCAGTGTTGAATATTATAGTAATTCACTTGCGTGGCTTTTGCTCAAACCCTGTCCTCAGCCGCTGACACACCTTCTTAACACACTCAGTCATCTTGAGCCAGGTTTCAGCACCACGGACAGCTACAGATAGAGTGGCGCACAGGCTAGAATGTAGGGGAGAGCTTCGGACCCAACTGGAGCTTTAGTCATGCAAGAACCACCAGAAATTGTCAAAGGAATGAAACAAGACTTACCCAGGTTGTTCCCACTTCTTTAGCAGTGTTGATTTTTAGTCATTTTTCCTCCATGGATTTCGACCATTTTTACTCAGTGTTCCGTTTTGGTCATGTCTTTTTTCCCCAGGATTGGTTCCTGTCTTTTTTACACTGCTGTCTGTAAGTCCTGAGTTTCAGTTATTGCTCTTCCCCATTGGTGGAACCCGACTTGTACAGGTTGTTCTGCGGTCTTCGTGACTATTGAGTTTGAGTCATTTTTCTTCCGCAGAGACTAGACTTGAGTATGCTTTTGAAGGTTCTTCATGAGTTCTGACTTTAGGTCTGTTTGACCCTATGGTTTGGGGTCAGTCTTGCTTAGTGTTCTTTGTAAGGGTGATTTTGGGCCAGTGGTCTTCCTCAAGGTTGGAACCACACTTGTTAAAGGTGTTCTGGGTTCTTTATGAGGTGTCATTCCAGGTCGTTGTCTTTTAGTAAGGAAACGGCTAAGGTACCATACTGAGTTAACCTTTTCTCCTAAAACTGTCCATCAGCTTTAAGGACTTTAACTTCCATTTAATCAGGCAGCCACTACTGGATCCACATTCCTGGGTAATCAGCAGCTAAAGATGTGGACATATAACCTGAAAGTTAGTGGTTTAACTCCCACTCCCCCCACTTCTTGTTCCTTTAAATTGAATTGCTTGCATTGCATAAATGGGTAAGAATCCAAAAATACCCCATGCTGCAGGGTTGTGTTGTGCTATGGATGTATCTTTGAGCTACACTAACCACTCCCGTCACGTGGTAAGGGTTTGTTGCAGCACTGTCCTTTTCCAGTCCTTGTAGGAGTAAAGGAGACATCCGGGACCCCCAGGTGGGGGTCTCAGGGCCAGTGTAGTAATCGCTGTCAGCAATCTGCTGCATATCTGTTCTCATATATAGACCTTATCCCATGTGAGCACATTTCATAAGAACACTTAAGCCATTGGCGGCATCGCGGGTCGTCCGGAGAGTGATAAAGTTTTATTTATTTATAACCAGGCGTGCTGCGCTGCGCTTTGTTGCCGGCGAATGAGTTGAGTTACAGATAACACGGTATCCACTCCACAGGGACACGGTGCACAAAACATTGTATTAGAAGGCAGTTTCATCTGACCGAAAGCTCCTAGTCAACAGCAATAATAATAAGTGCTTCTAATTTTATTTTTTACTTGGAAACCACTGTCCCCAAGTGCGGTCGCAAGCATTACAGCAGTTTGGGATGCCTAGCGATGTAAAGGTCTCATCTAGGGTGTACCCTGCCCCATGTCTCATGGCTCCAGGATAAACTCTGGACCCCAACAACCCTGAATTATGATAAGCAGTTGTTGATAATGGGACACTCAGTGATATATTGTATTTCTCTTCTGTAGTCATATGACACGTATAGATGGGTACAAATGAGACTTTGAAGCTACACACCGTCGCTAAGGCTCCTACGGATCGGTCCGGCGAGGCACATTTTGGTAAAGGCTGACGCATCGTAGCCTCGGGGAAAAGGAAGGAGGCAAAAGAAAAGCATGCAATTTGCGTTTCGCTGAAGTTGGTGCGAAACGCAGCGAAGCGGAAATTTGAGAGGCACAATCAGATGTTGTCGAGTGTTGCCATTATATTGTCATTGCGAGCAGCCAATTGTCCCTGTCGGGGAGAGAGTCGGGGCTGCGCCACGTCTGCCAGCGATCCTGTCATCTAGCGCCGCTTTGAAAAACGAAGACAAAAAACGGGCGGATGTGTATTGTGTCGAGACGTTTAGTTCCCCGCTTCTGGGATTTTATTATCCTGTCACGATGCTTACCGAAAAGAGAAATTTTAAGTAATTTGCTGTGGTTTTCTTGGCTTCTGAAACGGCAATCGCTGCAATTAGAACTGTGAAATATCTCTGAACGGAGGGGAGTTGGGTTGTAAAGTCGATGGGAGAAAGGGAGATGGAGGTAGAAGTTTATCTGCTATTTGAACCTCTGTGTTTGGCATTGATGTACTGGGACAGCAAGTGGCGTAGCGGTTCAAGCCTTTGCCCTGTAAACTCAAGGACTGAATCAGGGTACATTCCTTGAACTGATACAGTAAAAATTAGCCAGCTGTAAAAATTGGGTAAACAATTGTAAGGGTGAGGTATTATACTGATATACTCTAGTTACCCCCTTGATGGATGAGCTGCAGGGCTGGATGGACACACAGCTTCCCAGGAAAACTCCACTTTGGAGGAGAAACTCTTCTTCCCGGTGCCTTAGTAGAGCCATCTAGCAGTGCACCTCCCAGCAGTACCTTCAGTCAGTGCCAGATCCAACATCTAACCAGCCTGCCGAACTTCTCATGTCTTTTGCTGGGACCTCCGTGTGTACTTTAGGCTGCACGGTGCTGCCTTAATATCCCATCTATCCATCATCAGTAACTGTTTATCCAGCGCTGGGTCACGGTCATCCAGAGCCTATCCCGGATTCAGAGGGCGTGAGACAGTCTACACTCTGGACAGGGTGCCAGTCCGTCATCTCCACATCCCTCCGCTGTCTTTTGAGTAGTTTCACAGAAGACAGATTTTGATGGATTTTCCAAGAGCGACTTAGGCAGCGTATGAACTCATCCGTTCGTATAGACGCTAATTTTTACTGAAGCTGGACAAACAAGGACTTCACTCGAAGGGTGCAGGAGAAGAGCCTCTCTCCGGACTTGGAGGGCCGAGGCCGTTTCAGGCTGCGAGAGACGCGGCTGCGCGTGTGCAACAGCTGCTCGGCAACGGAGGCACGTTTAAGAGAGATTAGGCGGAGCCTAATCACACCGTCGCCACACAATTACCATAATCTCGTTAGACCTGATTTTCACAGCGAGCCGAAGCACCCTCCCGCGTTGAGCTCCATCACCCCCACGTCCCTCTATGCCGGCGACACGCTTCCTTTGCCGCGCCTTCCTGCCGTGTCCACGAAGGTGGGGGTAACACGTGTGACCCTGCTGCCCCCCATACCAAGCTAAAGGCTAACGAATGGTAAACAGAGCTGAAGAGATTGACAGGCAGAGTTGGGCTTCGGGGAAACAGCGCTCCGGAACCACATGGTACCACACCCACTTGAGCTGCTCTGCTGGGTCCTCTGGACGATGGCTGTGAAAACCATCCATTACAGGTTCGAGTCACAAGCACCTGTAGTTTCAAGAGTCCAATGGTCACCGCTATAGGTTGATGTAGGGTGTGTCCCGATGACTGCGCCCCTCTCGTATCACCCCGTCTCCCCAAGTCCGCCGTTGAGCTCATTGGCTGTGTTGCTATGGAAACATAAACTCTGTTTGTTGACTCTCTCCTGCTCGAGTCCAGGCGGTACTTGTGTGAGCTCCTGTCCCCAAAGTGGTATTTACAGCTATTCAATGAGCTCACCCTTTCCTCGAAAGCAACCTGCAATGTAAACGTTACATGGATTTGTACAGCTGGGTAATTTTTTTTAATCACTTCAGGGTGTGTACCGCGATCGAGGGCACTGCAGCAGGAGCCGGGAGCCGAACCTGGCCGTGATTGTTAGAGAGCAGCGTCGCTGTGCCTCTGCTCTCGAGACGAGACGCTGTATCCTTAGGCGTAGCATCTTTGAGAAAGTTGTTTCCACCGGGCTCATGTCACACCACTTTGTCTCTGCTCAGCTTCAGCGTCTAAGAGTGAAGTCTTTCAATTTGTTCTTGGGGTTGTTTGTCAAACAAAAAAAGGGGGGCGGGGGGGTTGTTCTGGACGGCTGCCTGAGATCTGCGCTCTTACGAGATCCCAACCAACGGTACCGGTGAAGCGGAAGAGCAAAGCCACCGAAGGACTCAAAGGTCATCAGAGACACCTCTCCCACATCAGCTGCAGCATGGCGGCACAGCGGGTAGCGCTGGTTCCTCACACTTCCTGGGATGTGGATTGGACATGGGTTTGAATCCTCCAGGTGCTCTGGTTTCCTCCCACACTCCATAGACAAGTGTTCCAGGTGAATCAATGACTCGGAACTGCCCTCAGCCTGGAAGCCTGGGGGTCCACGGTGGAAAAAAATACCATGTTTCCTATCGGTTCTGTTCGCAGCTTTCTGCGTGTTGGACTGACCGGCTGTACCGCGGGAATTGCGTGTTTGTACCGGTAACTCTCCATCTGCCGGTGAAATGCACTTTGTTTACTCCGAGCTGTGTGTCAGTTTGGAGAAAAGCATCTGCTAAACGAATGTGTAAATTAATAAATGTCAACGACGCGGTGAAACACGGAAAGCATTCGGAGCGAAAAAGGGACAAATCGGCAGGGGGTGCGAAGCAGGGGAGGCAAGAAGCAGAAAGAAAGAGTTTGTAAGAAGAAGGTAATGAAGCAGTGGAAAAAGTGGTCGAGAAGAGCGGCAAACCCTGCTGTTCCTGTTCGCCTTCTCACACTGGAACCTGTCTTTACCCTGACTGTACCATAGTATAGCTCTTATTTAGCATTCGCTCATTGTTTCTCTCCACACAGTAGGTGGAGTTCAAACCCGAGTCCTTCGCTTGTCCTGTTCCTTTAGTTCAGTTACAGCAAAGCAAGGTTACAAGAAACAAGGTAAACATCGCTAAAGAAGACGGGGTAAAATCCTGGGGTGTGGTTCCTTTTTAGTGGAAACGTTACCGAGGTGTAAAAAAAAAGTGTACAGTTCCTCGCTTTGTGTGTCATCAGCAGTCACCTTCAGCTTCATCGCATGGCTCTGGGTTCGACTGGGAGGAACGTACGTCTAATCCCACGTCTCCTTGTTGTTCCCAGCTGCGTGCGGAGGACGGGAAGGACGAGGAGGACGAAGAGGATGCCGAGGAACACCGGAGGATCGGGGGCCCATCGGGGACAGGAAAGGGGCCCTCAGCAGGGGCCAAATCCAACGTCTTCAGGCGGGAGCACAGCAGCTGAGAAGAAGTGAATGGAAGCGCCAATGTGTAAGTGGCTGCCCCGACACACACACACACACACACACACACACACACACACTCCGTGGCACATCAAAGGCAGGCTATGTGTGCAGATCGTGCAGTCGGCCGTGTTGGGAGGATCAGCTGTACGGCACCGAGCGCCGCGCCTCTTTTCCCATGCAAATGAGCTCGCGTCGGCAGCACAGAGGTGTCTACGAGTGCCCCCCCCCCTCCTCCACATCCCTCCCCACCCTTCTGCTTCCAGCGCCTTAACTGTCTGCTGCGGTTGTCTCTTTGGCCGAAAGATGAGCCTCCCCTCGGAGAACATTTACTTTTTACCCGCAGAAAGCCGCGAGCAAACAGATTTTGCGCCAGCAGCAGGAGGGCATCAGCGGCAAGGGTGTAAAAATATGTAAAGTATATAAGAAATTTTAATTTCTACTCTACACTGTTCTGCGAAGGTCTCATAATTGGTAACGGTCATATTCAGGTTTCATGTTTAAAGTTTACTGCCATTTCGCTGGTCACAGGTGTGCGGCACAAAGGACATGTGATTTACGCAGGTTCAGGTGCGAACAGAGATCAGACAGAGCGGTAAAGTATAGTAAAGTACAGTATAGCACAGGCACATTTTCGAAATACCCAGTGCGATACACACATGATAATAACTGTGACGAAGACACGGGAACACCAGGCTCTCACCTCCGAGGTGCCGGTAACAGAATTTCATTCAGCTGATCAATAATGTGTAACGTGTTTGTGCAGAACAATGAATTACCGTGTTTACCTGACTCTTTTCTCCAAAGAGGAAACGACGTGGAGTGTTAAGATACTTTCACCCCAGAGTAATTTTTACTGGATCAGTTGAAGGCAGGCACTTGTGGGATCCGAACTCCGACGTCTTGAGCCGTAACCGCTGCGCCACCCGCTGGCACCCCGAATCCTGTAGCTCTTCCTGGCGGTCTTTGCCACGATTTCGGCAGCTCCCTTACACCCACACTTGGTGTGACTTATGGATATGTTTACCATGTTCTTCTCAACTCCGAGAAGCGAATATTCGCACCATTAACCCCGACGTTGTCGCGTGGCTCATTCCTACCCTCTTTCTACTAAGTGACCGTGATTCTAATTAAATCTCAAATGGGTTGTTAACAGTGAATTAACCAGGACATTAGTGCGACTTTAGTGTCTCGGACCCAGTTCCTTTGCATTAGGGCCCTGAAATAAACACAGCAGAGCGAGAACTTCACCGCTGGAACGCAGAACACGCTGCTCGTGGGCCCTTGTATGTCTTTCGTTCTTAAAACAGATCACCATCATTACCCTGCTTCATTTCTTTTGAATCTACACAATATCTACGCAGTGTCAACTTCAAGCAGTAAAAAGTAAAAAAATTATTAGAAAATATTAAATTAAGATATTGTGAAAATCGCATTTATTTGTTTTCTCCAAAGCAACTTCCAACGAACTCTATGTAGTGTTGCCAGCCCACACACCTTATTCACCGCGGTGACTTACACTGCTAGATACACTACTTACACTGGGTCACTCATCCATACCTCAGTGGAACACACACACACACACTATGGGAAACCTGAACAGCATGTCTTTGGACTGTGGGAGGAAACCAGAGCACCCAGAGGAAACCCTACACAGACACAAGGAGAACATGCAAACACCACACAGACTGAGCAGGAATCGAACCCATGTCCTCTTGCACCACCTCGGCGCTAGCAACTTATCATTTTGTAATAATGAGTGATTTTATTGTTACGCTTTTCACCAAAGTAACTGAAACAGCGAGGTTTGAATGCGAAGCTCTTTACTGTGATTTACCCATTTATACAGCTGGGCAGTGTCAGTGCAGGGTAAGTAGTATAGCAGGAGGTGGGATTCAAACCCAGGTCCTTTGATTGCAAGGTGACAGGTGTAACCACTACACCCCCCACCCCTGCTGCTATATTTGTTCCGATACCACACAAACAATGCAGAATACGGTACCATGAAATGTAATTAATTCATAATTATGGCAAAGTGTTGCTCTTTTTGTTCTGTGTTTTTACAGCATGGTAAATGGGTGTTCAAACAGGGTACAGTGTCAGAATCTCAACATGTTGCTCTTTTTTGGCTTCTGCTTGAAGAAACTTCTCAGCACTCATGTTCTGCCGTACCTGCAGTATTACCACTGTAGCTCCTCTAGCTACTTAACTGGAAGTTCTCTCTAAAGCAACTGGTGGTAGTCTGATACTGATTTACCCATTTGTGAGCGTACCAGCTGTGTAATTTTACTGCGGCACGTTCGGGTAACAACCTCGATCCAGAACATTGCAGCAGGAAGGTGGATTCAAACCCGCAACCTTCAGATGCAGAGGTAGCAGCTCCAACCACTGCACCACCTGCTGTCCCTCCAGTGGAACTGCATGAGAAGTTTGTGCGCGGTTCCGGTCCAGCTGCCCTTCCGGGCAGCGACCGTGCTGGTCAAAAGTTTGAGTACGCCTTTTGTTTCGCGGTTGATGACATCTTACATCATCGTGCGTGTTTGTGTTCGGTGGCCATTTTACCGAATTGTACCACATTTCCCTCGCCATCGGAAACCGGTTTGTTCTTTTACGGTCTTTCTACCGTACGGTTTAAACACAGACGATCGCGAAAGTCCTGGACTGGGAAAATGTGTGAGGACAAATGGATGAGTCCAGATGTTAACACTGAGCGTTGACCTAATTCATGCTTCATCAGGGACACATTGTCACACACATCTAGGAGGAGTGAGAGGTGTAGGACAGCTGGTAGTGTAGTGATTAGAGCTGCTGCCTTTGGATCCGAAGGTTGTAGGTTTGATCACCACCTCTGGCTGTAGTACCCTTGAGTAAGGTACTTACCCTAAATTGCTCCTGTAAAATTTGCCAGCTGGATTAATAATTATAACCTGAAAATGGTTTTGGAGAAAAGCATCAGCTAAATGTGTGGAGTTGCTACCTTTGGCTCTCAAGGTCATGGGTTCAAATCCCAGCTGTAAAACCCTTAAGCCAATAATTTCAGTAAAACTAGCCAGCTGTAGAAATGGGTGAATAGTTGGAGGTAGACTAACAGTGCAACATGAGAGGGGACAGCTGGTAATGCAGGGGTTAAAGCTACTGTCATCAGGTCCAAGGGTTGTAGGTTCAAATCCCACCTCCTGGTGCAAAGTACTTTCCCTAAAATTGCTCTAGTAAAATTTCTCAGCTGTATAAATGGGTAAATAACTGTAGACTTAACATTACAAGTGGCTTTGGCTAAGTTTAATTTACTTTCATAATTAAAATTATTTATTTCATAAAACCCCGAAGCAAACATCTCTGTCCAGCGCACTGTGTGACAGGAACATTAAAGCACGACTGCTTTCTGGAGGGATTTGGGGCCCCAGGGTGTCTCTCGTAGCGTCACCGCCACTCAGGCGAGGCCTCATCCCGGTTGCAGGTTCGAGAGATGGCGCTCTGCATCCCGGCGTGTTCTGTCCTGCGGCGCCACATCGGACGAGCCCTCGGCCTGCGGCGCCTCGCGTTTCGCAGCGACGTGGCGCGCGGTTCGGTTATTGACATCATTTATAAACGCACCTCTTGCGCTCATCACTCATCAGGCGAGTGAGCGGGATCGCTCATTTCTCCCCCTTTGGTCGGCAGCCCGCGCTGTCCGCGAGCCCTCCTTTGGTTCGCTTTACTTCGTTTTACTGTGTTTCATTCGCTTCTCAAGGTCCCTCAGCACAGCGCGTGGCCATTGTTAAGCTTGACACGCGCGCAGTCATTATTCAGGCTCTCCCTCAGAAGCGTTTTCGATTTCGGGCGGCGTGACGCGGCCCAGACGAGGCTGCGAGCGCCAGCGGGCCCGGTTATCGCGCGCGCCGCTTAGCGTCTCCGACGGCGGCCTCGACAAAACAAATCTCAAGCCCAATCTTTCGCCCTGATGAGCACTGAGAGAGACAGCACGCTCAATGATCCGTTCGCTCTTCAGATGATCGCTCGCCGCGGCCCACGAGAGCCCGCCTGCATGCAAAAATGGCCGTCGCCTCGTCGCCATCGGCGCCCGCAAAAGGTTCGGGCCTCAGATCGACGCTCCGAAGGGCTACGGAGACGGAAGGAGCCCCGCCGAGGGGCTGAGTGACGTCACATCCTATTATCTTAACGACAGGAAACTGGGATTTTTGCAGCGCAAAGGCATCGCGGCAGGTTTTTTTTTTCTTTTTGAAAAATAGGGACCATTTATATGCACCTGACACTTTTCTCCAAAGCAGCTTTACATTGTGAGGTTACAATTGCACTTATAAAGTTACAAATATTTACCCAGTTATACAGCACGGTGGCACAGCGAGTAGAGTTACTCTCACGGCGCCTGGGTGGTGTGAAAGGACACGGGGTCAATCCCTGCTCACTCTGTGTGGGTTTCCTGTGGGTGCTCTGGTTTCCTCCCACAGTCCAAAGACATGCTGTTCGGGTTCCCCCATAGTGTGTGAGTGACAGACAGAGTGTGTTCTACTGATGTATGGATGAGTGACCCAGTGTAAGTAGTGTATCTAGCAGTGTAAGTCACCGCGGTGAATAAGGTGTGTGGGCTGATAGTAACACTACATAGAGTTCATTGGAAGTCACTTTGGAGAAAAGTGTAATTTCACTAGAGCCATTTAGAATTAGTTCTTTGCTCAATAGTAGTAGAGCAGGGGGATTGAACCTACAACCTTGAGAGCTGAAATTAGCAGCCTTAACCACTGTGTTACCAGCTCTTCTGCCGACAGCATGCCTTTACAGTGCTGTACAACACAAGTGTCCTGTCATGTTTAGCACCGCATTGACGCTCGATGTGTGTGTGTGTGTGTAGCCTTGCACTCAGCAGACAACATTCCTCCAGGACCACGGTGCTATGTAAAAGAACACAGTTAGAAACACAGACTACATAAAGCACACGTGTGCAAACGCACACCTCTACCTGTAACTCTCAGGCCTCGAATCAGCAGCCCGAATTCATTGCGACGAAATGAAACACACTCGTGTGAACCGAATCACTGAGCGTATCGATTTTTTTTTTTTTTTTTTTAATATATATTTTTTGTTTAACGTGGTAAATAAATGCGATTCGTGATTTCCCCCGGGGCTGATACAGAGGGATTCCATTAAAAGGACGGAAAACTATGCATTTCAAATGCGGAGATCTCGGCGAAAGCCTGGGATTTAAGACAGATCCACACCAACAAACCGCTCTTTTTATTTTCTTTCTGAAACTCCAAAGGAGGGAAATGGTGAAAATAACAAATGGACTTGTTTGTTATCTCATTAATATGATCAGACGGCGCTTTAAGCCCGGGGATTCCTCCGGATTACTCCTCCGCCACGCGTTTGCTTTGTGAACCCATAACATCATCAGCGATACCGCTTTTACTGTTGGTGTCGCAGCCGTTTACACGGCACATCCAGCACCGCTTGTGCCCTGTGACTGATACACTCCGAAACGCAATTTATGATCATAAGTGATCATTATAGAGGCTGTCATGGGGTAGAGGGCGTGGTGGTGGTTAGGATTGTTGCCCTGCAGTGGAAAGTTGTGACTTTCATTTAATTTATTCATGTATTCAGTTAGCAGAGGGTGTGGTTGTGCAGTGGCGCAGTGGGTTGGAGTGGGTCTGGGGTTTGAGTCCCCCTTGGGGTGCCTTGTGATGGGCTAGCATCCTGTCCTAGGTGTGTCCCCTCCGGCCTTACGCTCTGGGTTGGGCTGTGTGGGACAAGTGGTTCAGACAGTGTGTGTGTGTGTGGGAGGGATGCAGATGTGTGATTCTTAAGTGCAGTTAGTTTGTTTCTTTCCACCATATGAACCAATGTTCATCACACAAGTAGCTGCATAAAACTTCATCCGAATCTCGACGATTCCTGATCATCTTCCTAGTAATATTTTTTTAAAACACTATAAACATATAAACATTTACGTTACATTACAGGAGTAGCTGTGTAAAGGTTTATCCGGCATCATCTTAAAGTTATGATGCATGAACATTTACACCTTACATGAACTTAAGAGATGATGGGCGAAGTGAGTCCGGAAGAGGTGAGTTTAAAGACCCTTTTTAAATGTGGACAGAAATTCAGCAGTTCTGAGTGGGAGGGGGAGGTCGTTCCACCACAACGGAGCCAGAACTGAGAACCTCCGTGTTTCACCTTTCATGCGTGGGACCACCAAGCAGACAGATGTGGAAGAGCGTAGCAGTCTGGTTGGGGTGTAGCGGTTGATCAAGTCTTGTAGATATCTGGGAGCAGTTTTATTGATGCATTTGTAGGCCATAACCAGGGTCTTCAGTCTGATCCGGGCAGCTGTAGGAAGGCAATGCAATGATTTTGAGCCATATCCTGCAGTGGAACCCTTGTTTACGGCACATACCCTACATTTAGCTGTTGTTGCACAGTAGGGTCATGGTGGTCCAGAGCCTATCCTGGGAGCGCGGGGTGCTGGACTAGGTGTGGTAAAAACTCCCCAGCTGCATGAATGGGTGAATCACTGTAAGCAGCGTAGTGCGCGATCCCAGCACCGTACGGCGGGTTCGAGGAGGGTTTCCGGCATTTTGTTGTTTACTCCTTCAGCTTTGCAGGCGTTCAGGGAGCAGGAGCCGGGAAGGCCTGCTGTGACACAGGACCGAGTGCCGACCGGACTCGGCGGCGTCTGTATTTCGAAGACCCTTCGGTTCAAGTCAACCGGAAGCTCCACTTTGGGAGGATGGCAACGCAGGACTCCTTCGCTTCCCTTCCTGGGGTGTCACCCCACAGCGCTGCGGTTGGGGAGGAGGGAAAACAAGGGCACCTTTTGTTCTGCCGTTCACAAAGCAGACGATGGCCTGCCCCCCCACCCCCCACCCCCCAGACAGCGACGCGTGCCGCGACAGCTGACATCGCGCTTCCCATTTTCACACCATTAAGACGAAACAAAGAAACAACGGGACCCCCCCACCGCACCACTGCCCCCCACCCACTCGCCCCCCCCCTCCGCACCAATGTTAATAGCAGACAGAATAAAAAGCAGTAATAAGCGAGCGCTGGGCATGTGGATGAAAGGCGGGTAATTACGGCTCGCGAGCGCAGTGTCTGAGCAGAACTAAACTGTGATAATTACATCTGTCAACGTTGGCGCCCGCTCCTCATTACGTCTCGAGGAAATCAACCGAAAGTAAATAACGTATCGCCTTTTCCCCACTCGCTTTTTTGGGGGGTGGGGGTCATGGAGGTGAAGGAGAAATCTGATTTTGCCCTGCAGAGGGAGGGTGGGTGTGGCTCCGGGGGGGGCTGTCATGGCTTGATTGACAGTGATTGATAGATGAAGACTTGCAAATGGGGTCCAGTCCCGCAGGCCGCAGGCCGCAGACCGCCAAGCGTGTTCTCGTGCTTTTCGGAGCACCGGGAGTCCCCGTGAAGGAGGACTAGGAAGTGTCGGGTGGGGGTGTCACGCTGGGAATTCTGGGATGGGGGCTGTAGCACTCAGGAGCTGTAGAGCAAATGGGGGCTTTTGGATGTTCTCTTCAGCATTAGGGTCCCAGGGATTCATCTGTCTCGACGACAAGCCGTACGATGCTGAAGTCGCGGTGGGGTTAGCGATGCTGCCTTTCGTCTCAACGGTCGCAGGTTCGATTCCCACCTCCAGCTACAATACTGTCGAGCAAGGTCCTTACCCTAAATTGCTCCGGGAAAATTACCCAGCTGTGTAAATGGGTGAATAATTCAAAGTTCCTTAATGTTGTAAGTTGCTTTGGAGAAAAGCTGCAGCAAAATGAGTAAATGTGTTTGAACCCTGGTTGTACTGGTTCACACCTGCTGCCTCACTGTCTTGGACCAGTAATTCGCTTAAATATTCAGCGTCAAACAGGTGGCAGCATTGTGATACCTGTCCAATGGACGCATACACAGTAAAATATTCAGAAATTTGATGCAAGTGACGACTGCCATCATAATAAAGAAATCACGTGATGCCACTAACTGCATTCCGTGCATTGTCATGTTGAAATCATTTTCTCCCTAGAAAGTGCCCGAATTTGTCAAAAATGAAGGGAAACAGCCCTAGACCTTGTTATCTGGGGCAGTGTTTTGGATTTCGTTGAAGGAAACACCGTTAACAGTTGTACCCAATCACCGTTTTGGTGTCTCGGTTACATTTATATTTGTTTATTTCAATTTCTTCTAAGCAAAATGTACTGCAAGAGAAAATGTATTTGGTAATATTGTGAAAAATAAATGTTTGTGTTGAGTTTCGGCCCACCGAAGGATATTTTATACCTGGAAAATGACAAATTTTTGTCTTTCTGAAATGCTTCAAAACTGTACCTAAAAATTTGATGGAAAATTTTACGGGACAGTGTAAATGTACCCTTTGTGGGGCCCCGAATTTGATGTGGCCGGCGCTCATTCAGAAACATTTTGTGACCTTAAAGTAACAGAGCCAGGTGGAAGTGACAAGTATGGGGGGAAAAATACAAAAAACATCATGAATACATGCTGTGCAATAGGTAGAGTTTTTACAGCAGTTTTGTCGGTCATTGAAATAATTCTTCCAGTTGCATATGGTCAGGTAAGCTGAACACCTTCACGATGTCTGCGGACACGGTGGAGCTGCGCTTAAGAAAGTGGACGTGCGGCTCAAATGGTGCAGTCGAGTCTGGAGAGGGACCCTTATGTTGTACATTTTGGGAAAGATTTCATTAGGAACACGTATAAAAAAGACGGGACGGTAGGTGGCGCGGTGGTTAAAATCATGGCCTTGCAGTCGAAAGGTGCGGGTCTAGTGTCCTCGAATATGGTTCTTACCCTCAGCTAATACAGCATGAAATGGGTAAATCGCTGTGAAGTTCGGTAATGTTATAAGTCACCTTGCAGACAGGTGGCTGCTAAAAAATAAGTCCTTTTTCAGCTTAATAATGGAAGTGACATGTTCCCTGTTTGAGCGTACAGTCTAGCTCACACCATCCAGGTGCTGTGAGACTGTGGTGCGAAAGGACGTGGGTTTGCTCCCCACTCAGTCTCTGTGGAGTTTGCACGTTCTCCCCATGTCTGTATGGGTTTCCTCTGGGCGCTCTGGTTTCCTCCCACAGTCCAAAGACATGCTGTTCAGGTTTCCCATAGTGTGTGAGTGACAGAGAGAGGGTGTGTGTTCCACTGATGTATGGATGAGTGACCCATTGGAAGTAGTGTATCTAGCAGTGTAAGTCACCGCGGTGAATAAGGTGTGTGGGCTGATAACACCACATAGAATTCGTTGGAAGTCGCTTTGGAGAAAAGTGTCTGATAAATAAATAATGTAAATGTCTTTAGCACAGTTATTCATTTTGGAACGCTTGACTTGTGGTTTTGTTTTAGTTTTTTCTCAGCTGTTGCTTGGCTGATCGGGATCAGGCCACTTTTTGAGCATTTATTTCAGGGAAATTCCTCCTGTATAAATCTTTAAGTTGTTACGCACTCTGCACTCTCCTGAGCAAATGAATTGAACTCCTAGTAATCACTCACACACACACACACACAGAGACAGTCAGAAACCGCTTGTCCCAAGTGTGCTCGCAGCAAACCAGAGCCTAACCCGAGAGCACAGGGCGCAGAGCACAGGGCTGGAGGGGGAGGGCACACACCCCGGACGGGACGCCAGTCCATTGCAAGGCACCCCGAGCAGGACTCAAACCACAGACCCACCAGAGAGCGGGCACAGGGCAAACCCATCGCACCACTGCACCCCACATAATTACGCACTGTTGAGCGAGAAATCCCCCACCTCCCCGGCCTTTTAGCTGAAATATACACCTGCGGTAGGTGTTTTGTTTCCGCGTTCCTGGGATGATCCCCCACCTCAAATTCAAATCTTTTTCCCGCCTCCAAATCTCGAGTTCTTAACCGCCTTGCAGTTTCTATGCGCATCCTCACAATGGCGCTTTTCAGGCATCGACAATGAGACCCTGCATCCGCCGGCTGTTCTTTCTCAGCGTGGCAAAAATAATCAGTATCAAGAACACGGAGCGTATCGGTTGGCGTCCTTTGTCTGCGCTTTGAGCGACGCGCGTCTCCGATGAGACGCCGCCTTTTGTTTTTGCGTTCGGCTTCGCGCTTCAGGGGATGGAGGGATACGGTCCCTCGCGCTCCTTCGGCCCGCTGCCTTTTGTTCTGCTAAGTAGCTGCAGAAAAGCAGACGCGGATGTCGTGGAAGGATTTGCGCGTGTTTCCTTTCGTTTTCTCGTTACCGTTACTTGGTGGTCTTTACGCCGCCGCTCGCGGAGAGGAGGCCGACTCCACGCTTCGGGATTCGTGGATCGCTCTCCGGAAGTCGCCTTTTGTCCTTGAGACACGCCGGCGGGGCTTGGCCTCCGGCCGCCTCCGTTTCCGAGCTCAAATTCCGGGACGCGTCCGCTAGGGCTGAAAACGAGAGGTTACGACGCGACCTTGAACTTCACATAGACAGCATCTGAATTTTTCCTAAAAAAAAAAAAAAAAAAAGAAAGCGCAATCAATTGCGTTCGCTCCCGTCAGCTTTTACGTGACTGAGACCGAAGTCAATCGCGATTCGGCGTTCGGCGTCTCAAGAGCCATTTCCGCGGCTATTTTTTACCGAATTATCCGTTAGCCCCTCGCTCCTGTACGTCCCTCCTTGAAGCGATTACACCTTTTAACTTAACAGTCTAATCTTCTTTCGAAGCCAGAGCTAATTTAAGCATTTTAATATTTCAGTTCATTAGAGAAGGGAGGACTATTAAAGGCAATTTCATGTGCTCAAGCCAATGATTTATCTGTCTTTTTCATAATTGCTCTGAGTTGAATTGGCCCAGGCAATAATTAGTATTTCTGAAAAATACCCTCCTTTTACACTGTAATTGGTATAAATGTCGTTCACTTTCTGTCTGCTTTGTAGTGTGCATTGACCCCAGGTTGCTTCTTTGTCGTTATTTTTTTTTTTTTTTCTCTTCTGGGATTGCTTGAACTCCGCCCCCCCCCAAACGAACAAACAAACAAATCGCACCGCTTGTTGGTCGTGAGATTGGAATTAGAGCGATGAAATAAAATAATCTCGTGAGATGTTATATTTCAACGACGGGACTTAAGTAGCTATTCAGTTATTTACCGAACTATTAACGTGAAGCGAATAACTCGAAACCTCGATGGTCCGTAACGTTTCTGCCGTGTTTCCGCAGCCTTGCGGGTCCAGCTAGGGTTAGTTCTTGGGCTCGGCCCTCGTTTTGTCACCACCCGGCGTTCACAAACCAGAAATCGAGCGATCGCTGCGTCGGCAACCTGCCGCACGTGACCCGACACCTGCAGGCGAGCCGCAGCCCATTGGACGGAGCCGGAGAGAAAGAGCCTTTGGCCGAGGGCCTCTAATGATGAATCTCATTAAACCTGTATGGATCCAAGGTCTTTTCCGTGGCTTATTATAATTGCTTTCTTTTGCTATCAAAGACCGTTGTCCGTTACCAAGAGCGCTAATGAAGAGAGCACTTCTGAAGGCAGGTCTGACAGACCCTCGAGGTCTTCCGAATACGCATTCAAATAGAGCCCTTGTTTTCTTCTAACGCAAGAAGCCTGGATTTCGTTCCATTCGTTTGATTCCTGAAGCAGGTGGGCTCTGAGACCGAGGCCATTCTTTGCCGGGCTGTTGCCCTTCGACAACAACAGGCTTGCTGCGGTTGTCAAGGAGACGCGGACGACCCCCCCGCAACCCACCCCGACTCCAAGGCCGACGAGGGGCCTCGCGCATCGCATGCTGGCGTGTCCTCCCAGGCTGTGGGTGGAGGCTCACATTCTCCCCGCACGCACCGTGCCGGCGTGTCAGGGTGCCGGTTCTTCTGTTCATCGTCAAGCCGGAGACCGAGCCTCGGATTGACGGGGACGTCCACGCCCCGCGCGTGTCTGGACTCTTACGCCGGGGCCGATATCTGCGCGGCTCAGCAGGTTTGGACAAGGCCGGCGACGGTGCCGGTTTAGGGGGAGATCTGATCCATCTTGTTGGGATGGATCTTGGACATCTGTCTTCCAGCAGGGGGTCTCCAGCTCCGTGTGCTCCTTCCAAGCCGCCCCTTCTGGCGGAAACCCTCCATCCTCGAATCAGATTCCGAGTTCTGTTTATTCCTGCGCGCTCACACGCTAGAGCGAACGAGTCCGCGGTCCCCGAGGTGGGTCTGCAGACTTGAAAACCTGGCGGAAATGGCCGCAGCGGGTGTTCAAAGCAATAACGTTCCCATTTGAACACAGAGCCGATGGCCTTAATACATACTAATAACACAACCTGTGGCACGCTAGTCAAGGACGCGCTCTTACGGCGTGAAGGTCGCCCGCTCGCGGGCCTTGCCGTTGTGCTTCCGAGAGCAGCACTTTAGCCTGAATCGCAGCGGCGGCAGAAATGTTCCGATGCTCAGAGGAGCACCGTGAGCCTGAATAGAGGCGTATTTGTAAAGTGTATTAATATCTCTTTACGTCGGAAAATGAATCATCAATGATAACTTAAATGAGAAGATGTACTGCAGAATGTATCGCTACTTATTCATTCATCCGTCACTTTTTCCCACCGTGACCCGCGGTGTGAGGTTTGTACACCAAGCTCTTTACACTGATTCACCCATTTATACAGCTGGGTCATTTTTACCGCTTCCCTCCATGGTAAAAACCGTGAGCGCGGCTCTGTGAAAGGCTGCGCCACGGCAGTCTGCGTAATAGAAATGAGTTTCGGCTGGGAAAATGGGGACGGGGCAGAGCACGCGAAGCGCAGTGGTCGTGACGTGAAGAAGCGATAGCGCAGTCGAAATTACGTTAGCGGATGAGTGCGAAACATCCCAAAAACACTGCAAGTAAATGATAAAGTGTATGGAAATAATGAAAGAAAATGCAGTTTTTGGGACTTTGGTCATTTCTTTGATTCTCTCCAAGAGGCCTTTGACCACCTGAGCTCTTCTTTACACTCTTTTCAATTTGGCTTACCACGTTTAACCGTAACATAGTAGCAAAATTATTAATACCCTAACCCTCATACGCTTAATTATTAATTTATGCCAAAATTAAGCGCAAAATTGAAAGAATATGTAGCGCAAGTTTAGATTTCTGGAATTTGATATTCCCTAATCACACTCGCAGAAGTTCCCCTTAAATGAGCTGTCTTCCTCTATTTATCAGTCACCTTATGTCAAAACCGTACAATTAAAACACACATTACAGCAAAATCAACTGATCTTGGATCGAAGGTGCTATTGAAGGAAAATCGATTCAAACCTGTGACTTTCAGGCTGCAAGATCACAGCTCTAGCCACTGCGCCACCTGCTGCCCATTATGAAAATACATAAACGTGTGGTGCTAAAAATGTGACATCTGGTAAACTGGCCATAAATGTCCAGCTTGTTTTACACTGCAATGTAAATAACATGAAAATGCCACCACTTAAAATGTGGGCTTTAAATGAAAATGACTTAAATTACTTAAATGACTTTAATATCAAGAGAAATTTCTACGGAGAAAAATGAGCTTGAAATCAATGTCGCTGCCAGTCGTCCCGTATCGCGGTGCGTTGCTCTGGTTTTCTGAGCACCTCATAAATGAGGGATCTGCCGTCCTGTCGGGTCATGTGACAGTTTGATCGACGGCCCGTCAAGCCTGCTGCTTCCTCTCTCCCGTTTGGTCGACGCCGTCGGTTCTGAGTTCTCGGCCCCTCTAGGTGTGACTCCAGATAAGGGGCCCCGAATGGTGCCGCGGTGCCGCCTCCTTATCGCCTCCTATCGCAGAATGAGAAATGAAGCCTTTGAGAGGCGCACAAAAGAATACAAAGAACGCGACTCACGCCACTTCAATGGACTCGCCGCGACCAGCAAATTGTCCGTGTCACCGTGTTTCGGGGGAGGTGCGCAGGGCCTTGTACGGCGTCGGCGGGCGCCGGGCCCTCGAAACGAACAGCAGCGCCGCTTCGGAGCCGCCGCTCTCCAGACACGCGGGCGGCGTGACGGGACTCAAAGCAGCTTCCTCCGCGTTCCGTAACATCGCGATTTTGATTCCGTTCGGTTCGGCTCGTGAACCGCGGAGGCACTTGCGTCTCCCGTAACGCTGCGGTGCCGGCAGAGCCATTAGCCGCCTGGCAAATAATTCTCTGCGAACGCTTTTCCCGACGTTGTTTTCCCTCCTTTATCTCACGCTTCTTACGAAGATACTCCTTTGCATAAATTACCCCTCACACCCAAGCAATAAATGTTTCTATCTGCAGCCAGCAAATGTGGAGGTGAATTTCAGTTTGTTCTTATTAACATCTTTTTTTTTTTAAATTTTCTGATACCCTTCATAAGGTGACTTACAATGTTAAGTTTGTACATTAATGTACTTGCAGTGATTTACCCATTTATACAGGTGGGTCATTTTTATTCTATCAGTTCATGCTAAGTTCCTTGATCAGGGTCACTAGCAGGAGGTGGGATTTGAATCTGGAACCTGCAACCTCAGGGCAGCAGTTCTAAACCCGTTCTCACAGCCACCTGCTGCCCCTCTGTTTCACATTAACGGAGGGTTTTGTTCACGATAATTCTCGGCTGCTCCGTTGCATTGGGTTTCCCTCTAAAAACCACAGGGGGCTTCTTATGCTACTAAAAATAGGTAAACAGCTCGAGTGCAAATCGCCCCGCATCTTAGAGGAAATAAAAATAATTCAAATGCATAATAGTTGAAGTGCATATGAACATCTTCTCATTTAACCAATGCATTTCTACAAAGCAACTTAAGAGTATTAAGGTTACAATTAATTAACCATTCATATAGCTGGGTAATTTGTAACTGCAGCAATTCGGTGTACTATAATCCAGGGGGAGGATTGAACTGGGGGGCCAAAGGTAGCAGCTCTAACCACTATGCTACCAGCTGTCACCCTTGAAAGGTTCCAAGCTTGTGCTGGAAGTGACCAGCAGGTATGAGGATTGGCGGGACATGCAGGCTGGTGTTTGTATGGTTTTGTAGTGTTACTTCCCCCGACCCCCCCCCTTCGGCTCAAACAAAAAAATCATAGAACAATCTTAAAAAATACAGTTTTAGGAGAGATACTGCACTGGATTCTAATGCTTCTTCTGCCAATGAGCACTGGACCATCACTAAATCGTAACTCCCTAGCGCCCTTTACATATAAACTGCGTTCTGTACGATATTGCATGATTTTACACGTCAGTCTGATGTTGGCTTTCGTTCGAACTTTGCACACGGACAGCGTGGAACGAAGCACAGAGGAGAGGGGGGAAAGGGCCCTTTCTGAAATCTCAGCCCGAGTGGCGCTCTCAAAGGAAGAGAACGAGAGTGGCGAGAAATATCTGAGCTGACGCCGCGACACTCTTAACTCCGTAATTTATAAAAACAGCGGCGGGTAAAAACTGTCTAAAACAAAAGCAAATTAAACAAATTATCTCGGCGAAACATTTGTCAGGGTTTCATTTCCTTGTTCCGTCACCTAGACGCAGGTTCGTTATTATTCATTTCATCCGCGGCGCAGGAGCCGTGATTCCATAATAATAGGCCGACTTTGTTATTCTTTCCGCTGTCGACATTTGACTTTGCTAATCTCCATTCCGTCGACACACACCGCCCGTAATGTTTCTCCTAGATTGAGTCCTATGAGCTTACATGATTAGTTTATAGTGGAGGCCGTTGCAGTTTTATTGCCATCATAAAAGGAGTATTATTCCTCATTTCCGTAATGACCTCGGTGAGCCGCTCCATCCCACGGATCCAGTGCCTGCGTTCCACGTGAAATGGACTGGGACAGCAGAGCTCTCCTGAGAGGTTCGGAGAGAAGGACGGACTCCATTCCGTTAGAGGGGCCCCGGACGACGCCCATTTTTCACACTCGTCCCCGGATCTCCGAACCCCGACGCGTCACTCAGATTTACGACGTGCTCCGGTTTGGCCCTGTCGCAAAGGCATCCTTACACTTAGCCGCCACTCTTATTCAGAACGACATCAGGTGTGTTTGCTGGAAGGACAGTGTATGTGCTCTGCTCGGACCTGTTATTACTATTATTATTATTATTATTATTATTATTATTATTAGTTCATTCAGCTTATGCCTCCATCCAAGCCACTTACAGTGTCAGGTTTTTACACTAAACTACCAGGTATCTTACCTTTCTTAACCTTTTTATGTGTTCAGCATAAATTTTAAATTAATAAATATTTCAACATGTTGTAAACCTTTGAAGAATATATAAAGTATAAACTTTCTGAGCTCAGTTGTATTGTTTAAAGGTCCTCAGCATTGTCAAAAATTGGAATATTATTATTGTGTATGTGACATTTCTCCAAGGCAATGGTGTTAAGTTTGCAGACTAAGCTGCTCACAGCCATTTACCCTTTTGCACAACTAATTTTAATTTAATTTTTAGTGGTTCAGTTCAGGGTAAGTACCTTGATAAAGAGGACTGCAGTAGGATATGAACCCAGGACCTTATGACTGCACATAACATTATTATTATTATTATTATTATTATTATTATTATTTAATTTATCTGATACTTCTTCAGTGACTTACTCTGCCAGGATTATACATTCTTGCATTCATTTCTCAGTTTACACAGGAGGGTCATTTTTACTTTATCAACCCTGGGTAAGTACTGTGATCAGGGGTAGGCTATTACATCACGAGCGGGATTTGAACCCAGGTTATTCAAGTGTAAGGTGACCACTGCAAGTATTACTTCTGGCCCCCATTTTCACCTTTTTTGGCGACACACTCAGAGTGTTTTCCCACATGGCCTGGAAGGCTGTTTTTCCCCTGCCGGGTCTTGTCAGTTTGGCATAATGCCCCGCGTACCGCACCGTGCACCGCGCCAGCTGCAGGATGCTTGTAAGCAGCTGTGGGCCAAATGAGTGAACTTGAATAAACGATGACAAGATGCCAGTGCGGGATTGTCATCTCTGACCAGCAGCGCGTGAGGTCTTGGCCAAGCGCTAATGATTGTGATGAGCTTTCCCTTGAATGCAGGTGTGGAGGGTGGACCTACTGTACCTATGTGTCCCAGATATCCCCCTGATTGTTTTATTCTGGATGTTTCTCTGGCATCAGGTGGTGCAGCAGATGCAATTGCCACCTCTTGCCCAAAGGACCTAGTTTTGAATCCTACTTCCTGCTGTTGTAGCCTTGATCAATGTACTTACCCTGAATTGAGAAAGTAAAAAAATAACCTATCGGTGTAAATGGGTAATTCACTTTTGGAGAAGAGTATCAGATAAATGTAGGGTTTATGCACCGCTGTCCCCGAAGGCCCTGAAAAATGCACTGGAGGTGATGAAACAGTGCACACTTGTTAGTTTGCTTGTTTGTGTGGTTGTGGTTCATTGCGGCTCGGTGGACAGTTAGGAAAGCGCTGCTCTGTGTGGCTCTGCGTGTACGCTCATCTCTCTCCCTCCGTGTTGGGGTTGTGCATTGGGGGGCTCACCAAGGGCTGAACACGACGGACCTGCGGTGGCCTACCGGTGGCTTCCGTTTATGTTAATCGTGGCTGGTGTCTGAAAATGACGTTTATGGAAGCTAAACATTTACCTGGATTGTGCAATTCTAAAATTCTGAAAATAAGTGTCAACCAGTTGCTATTACGCTGTCTAGTAAGTGAGTAAACAGTAATGTTTATATTGTCTAATTAGCTATGGGTGTTCCTTCAGCTACTATTTCTGTGTTTCAAAGCTCTTTCTTTTTTTTTAATATTTATTTTGCAAGAATTAAGCGTTAGTCAAATAGCTCCTTATGCCTTTTCGGGGAAAGTGTGTGCGATGGAGCTGCAGAGCAGTGGCCCTGTCCTCCAGAGCCGTGATCACAAGGCATCGCACAGTCGCTGCTTTGTTGACGCTGGCCCTGGGTGTGTGTGTGTGTGTGTGTGTGTGTGTGTGTGTGTGTGTGTGTGTGCTTGGACCAAATATCTTTAGACCAATTAAAAATGAATTATGCAAATAGCAATGATAATAAATAAACACGTTCTGGGGTGTGCCTTCTGACGTAGGGTGTCCTCCACTTGAAGATGGACCTTCCACCAGTAGGACGCAAGATGCGCTCAATGATGCAATTCCACTTTCTGCCTTGGCTCCTGTACGGAAGCTTCCAGAACCCATCAGCTCTTCTCAGGTAGGTCTACCACCCCGCCCCAGCCTCCCCAGTGGGTTTGATCGGGGCCCTACGGATCAATTTTTTCTTTGGCCGTGTTTGTTCTGCTCGTCTTTTCTTTTGTTTTCTTTAATTTGGAGAATCACCTGATAGTGTGTGTGTGTGTGTGTGCGTGCGTGCGTGCGTGCGTGTGTGTGTAGTGGTTTTAATGAGACCCACAGCTCCACACGAATCCTTTCGTCCTCGGACCGGCTCCTTTGTCCAACTCCAGAGCAAATTAAGTGTCTGCAGTGCAAGACAAGCCTTAATCCAGACATCTAATTAAAATCAGAATTGGCCCCTCCACGAGACTTTTGCCAAGAAGAAATCACCATAACCTCCTGCTTTTTGTTTTAGTTTGTTTTTTTAATTCTCTTTTTATTTATTTATTTGTCTTTCTATTGTTTTTTTTTTTCCCTCTTTGCTCTACTCCTGTGTCCGAAGGCACCGATGGGCCATTTGGGAGAAGGGAAAAGAACTGAAATGGTCCTGCGAGGGAGAAAATGGCCCGTGGCTAACGAAGGAATTTAATCCCCCCGCTGCGCCGCCCCGAGTTCGAATACCAAATACACACTCGTTTTGCTCCTGTTCGGTCTCCCTACGCTCCCAGTGATTGTCTTTTATCTGAAGACGAAATAAACAAAAAAGCTATGCAAATTGTTTAAATTTTTTTAAACGTTATTCTAAATACCAAGAAATGTGCAAACCGAGTAAATTTTGCTTTAAATAAATCCTGACGAGTTCAGCCGTCACAGGACCGGTGGGGAAGATCACCCGAGGTCCGAGACGGCGCTCGGTAGCCCACGCGGTTGACGGGTATGCAGCCGGATCCACGTTGTTCCATAGTGCGGATCCCGTCAACATGTCGATCCAGCCAGCGGACAGTTAGGGTTAGGGTACGCGTCACGGGTAGGATTAGGGCATACATTAGGGTTAGGGTTACGGTTAGGGTTAGAATATACATTAGGGTTAGGATTAGGTAATATATTATGATTAGGGTTAGGGTTGGGGTTGGGGAATACATCAGGATCAGAGACAGCCCCACTATTCTCGCAATCATCAGAGCCAAACTTCTTCTCCGCTCTCATTCGCAGTGAGACGGCTGTGCACTTGGCCGGTTTCCCCCTGCACACGTATACATGCAGTGACACATACATGTACAAGTACCGCCGTGCGCGCTCCGCGAGCGCCGCCCTCCCGCGTGCTTCCCGTAGACGCGTCTATAATGAGGCGCGTGGCCGAGCCAACGGGGACGGCATTTGCACTATAAAGACAGATCGCGAAGCTAAAAGCTGATTAGAGCAGCACGTGACGCCTTTTTACACTCTGAATGGCACCCTAATTTCCCGCAGCGTGCCGCGGTGTTTACCAACACGGTTCCCGGCCGACCGCACACTCCCGCGCCTGTCGCCCCCCCCCCACCCCCAACCCCCACCCCGTCTTGGCCAGCTCATTAGCGGTTGCCAGCGTCATTTTTGTGATGTTGCAGCTAGTAATATGAGCCCAGTTGCATAGTCACAAAAGTGATCATTGGAAACCGACTCTGCCGCCCGGGCCCCGTGTGGAAACCCTCCCGCTCCCATCCCCGTGACCTCTGACCTCTCGCTTTCCGACAGTTTGCATGAGGATCCCCCCCCGGCCCTTTCCTTTTGTTGTTACCCCCTATGAACTGAACGCCTGCTTTGTGTCCGCTGCTGCCGTCAGATATAGGTTTATATACCTTTCAGTTTTTCTCTTACATCTTGACTTCTTTCAGTGATTCCTGCTGTTTTTATTTATACAATTTTTATAAATGGCAAAACACTCTTTTTGAAATTTGTTAAACATTAATATGTGTCTTGTTGGAAGCACTGGCGCATTTAGTCTATTAAATCAGTTTTTTTTTTTTATTTGTTGAAAGTTCTCTTTTCGTCTTCCTAATCCCTTTTCTAATCATAATTAAGTTTATTTTTATATCCATAAAGTACAGTCAAATGTATTTTTTCATGTGCGGTAGAACGGTGTTTGCCATGATTACAGCTTCTTAAAACACATTTGGAGAATAAATTAATCTCTCTCGTGTTTTACCATCTTAAACCTTCAAATTGTGACAATTTTTCCTTTAAAAGGCATTCTGGAAAGCGCACGGGATGCAGTGCGTTATGTTTCCACGGCAACAGACAGTTAAGTGAATTAGGCTTGTCGTTCCGAGCGTCGGCGCCGGCCTGGCCGAGCCGAGCCGCCGGAGGAGAACGCGGCTGATCGTGTGCGGTTAACGCACCGCGGGTCGGGATATGTCAGCGCCGTGTCGGTCATCAACGTCGTGGTCTCTGTGACACGGCGGATCCGCACGGCCTTCCCGTGTCGCGCAGCGTGTCATTGACACTGACGGCACCACCAGGAGACATTGTTTTGTCAACTCCGACAGCCTTTCAGGAGTGAAGTGTGATTTTTTCTAGGATTTTTTTCCTCCAAAAGCCTATTTCTATTTGTTTCTTACTAATTTTAATACTTTTCTGTGCTCTCTCTCTCTCGCTCTCTTTTTTTTTGCTGTTGCAGAAATGTTAAGTGCTGCCGGTCGGTGCTGCCTGGTCACGGTCGACTGCAGGCAAGTGTCCCATTTAACACCAGCTCAGTGTAAAACACGCAGCGATGCGCTCACCAAACTTCCCGGCGTTTCCAGTTAGCGTGAAAATTCACCGACGGAGAAAGTCGGACGCGGTCGTTTCGCAGCAGAGGAGACTTTGTTTCCATTAGTGCTATTATATTTACTGTAAATACAGGCCTTTTTTCCTTCCAACATTCGCTTCTCCCCCTCCTTCCTCGTGCCGTCACCGCTTTGCCGGGAGGTAGATACGTTCGAGGTGCGTGGGTCCGAGGCTCCGTCACCGCGTTTGGGTCCTCGGCGACAACGGCGGCTAAATAAGGCGTTGGTTTGGTGGGCCTCGCACCCCTGCGGCCCCCGCTGGAGCCCGATCAATTTCCCGTCTCGCCGTCATCGGTAGCCGAGCATCTCTCACGCTCGACAGCCGAATTACCTCGCAGGACTCGTCCCCAACCAGCAGCGATATTGAAATTTCAAACTAGCAGTTTGTTTTCATTTAGGAGGGAAAAAAAAGCACACTTTTGTATAGATCAGCGATGCGGTAAAAGAGCGCCTGCTTTTCCCGCTCCTGCTAATGGCCTTTTTCTCTCATTACTTGCACTGGAAAGAGTGCAACATATGTCCTTATTGACATGGTCTTCAATAAGATGGCGAAAGGTGGGTGTCAAAAGGCTTTTTTTTTCAACCCCCCCCCCCCCATTTCTTTATGCCGACGTGGAGGCGTTGCCATGGCGACGTTAAAGCCTCAATTTTCAGCAGAGCTGTGTGATTCACCAGAGGGTAACCAGAGCCCTTGCTGAATGCTCTTAGGGGAAGGGGGAGAGAGCGAGAGAGAGCGAGCGAGAGGGAGAAACATGGAAATACATTAGTAACGGGAGTCAATTACTGTGAGACTTCAAAGCTAATTATTATTCAGACTCTCGCAGATCTTTGTTGGCTGATTGTTGGCGGATTTTTTTAACCATTGTAGGTCTGTGCTTTAAATGGATGGAGAGGTATTACCGTGAACTTTCCACTGGCCATTCGGTGACCGTGGAGACGGTAAAAGCACTCTGTTTTTCCTTTGATGCTCGTTTTCGAAATGCAGGGATGAAGCACTAATAACGGACTTATTGTGCTGGGAAAACTGGCGAGATGGGGCGTTTCTCCGTCTCTTTTCGATACACGTTTCAGTGTGTCCTGTCCGCGTGTGTGTGTGTGTGTGCGTGAGAGATCAGGACCACGTGACCCATCTGTGCACGTCGTCCTCCGGCACCATCGTAACGTTGGGTATTGGGTTTGATCCCAACCGCGTGCTCAGTGCTGGATCACATCGAGAAACCAAACCGCCCCCCGTCACAGTACCAAATGTGTCGGGTCACAGCTCGCCTTGTTTCTGAGCGGCCCCCTCCACACCCTCCAACCCTTCACCCCGGCCCTCACCCCCATCCCTTTGTCCATAGTGTACGGGACTGAGAAGCTCCTGACCGGCTGCTGTGGGGCCTCCTCGTTGAACCCTAACCCCACCCCAGCGAAAGATCAAAGGGCGGGGCGGCGTCTTAGCCGTGCCGCGAGGGGCCGTTCCCAGGCCGCCACACTGTGAGGCACCCGCAGGAATTTGGGTCCGGACCGTTGGGCCCGAGTCGTCTTTGTCTCGGAGCCGGAGACGAGTGAGGCCCAGGCAGCCGGTCCGGCTCAGCTCAGCCTGATCAAAGGCCCCCCGGCAGTGGCGAACACAAAATCGCCCACCCCCTCCGCACACGCACACACACACACACACACGCACACGCACACACACTCCTTTTCTAGATGAATGAATTGTAAATTACTGGAGAGCACCATTTTTTATAGCCCCAAAGCCTTTTTCGTAGCCGAGGGTTCCCCCGAACGTCCCGAATCCCACACTTCTCCAGATGAAAGTGAGAGCACTTGGAGAGCGGGGCCCAGCTGCACGGCGCGGCCGCACCGCAGCGCCTTCTTTCACGCACTCCTTTAAGGACGCGCGCTTTCTCCTCGCCTCCCTTCAACATTTTTTTCCTTTTTCTTTTTCTTTTCTTTTTTTTTTTTTTTTTTTTTGGAAGCGAATGTGAAATGAGTCATTATGCCCTCTCTCGGCCTTTATTTCTTTCGAAAACGCCACAATAGTTTGGTTGTTGGAGTCGTTCAAACTAAAGGTGGAAAAGATTTTTTTTTTTCCTTTCCTATTTTATTGAAAAGCCTAAAGCATAATTTATCACAGCGCGGGTAATTCAACTGTCGCTATTCAAACTTCGCATTTGTGTTACTGTGTGATTTGCTTCTCTCTAATAAGAATTAGACTTGAACAAACTGTGTGGCAGGAAAAAAAAATTCAAACAGAATATAGGATCAAACATCTTCCTGGTTCTTTGTTCTATTTTTACCATGTTTTATTTTACCGTGAAAGTCCTATGCTCATTCTTTTCCACCCAAGTAATAAAATGCATGCAAACGTATTCACTGTAAGGAATTGAAAAAACTTTGAAAGACACAAAAAAAAAATCAAATTTCTCCCCCTCTGGGCTTTTATCCGTCTTTCAAAGATGCGCCTGCGTCTGTGTGTCGACAGAGAGAGAGACGCGTTCTTGCATTTCGCTCCACCGCACACGCCACCACGGGGTTAGCGCAGGGTTCGAGGCCCCGCGGTGCGGGAAGCAGGTGCGTTCCGGCGGGAGCTCCTCGGTCCCGGGGCCGAGGGGTCTGAGCGAGAACGGGCTGGGAGCCGCAGGACGGGACGGGGGTCCGGAGGGGCCTCTGAGGGCCACGGGGGTTCGTCCGAGCCCCTCGGAGCGAGAGGAAGGACTCCCCTGGAAAACGAGCGCAAACGCTGTTGATGTTATTTTTTGTTTGTTTGTAAAAGAAAAAAACTCATTACGAATTGCAGTTCCGAGTGTGACGGCCCTGTCATTTCTCATTTATTTTGCCAATAAATGCAAGGCGTTGGGCTGTGCGGGACGTGCACATTCATCTCGTCTCTTCCAGTGACCATCCTTTGCAGTATTTAATCATGTTACTGCTACTGCTCTTGGTTAAATAGTAAAAAAAATCCAACAAGATTATTATTTTTTTATGTTTCTTCACTTTATTTTCAGTTTTTTGTGAATGTACATTGTACTTTAAAATAGAATGTACTGTGAACTACATTCTAACCTTCCATACATACATTTACATTTATTTCTTTTGCACATCCAGGCAAATAAATATCTGTACACATAATTATGAAGCAAATTCAACATATCCCTTACGTGGACAAATTTCTATGTATCCGTATATATATTTTTAAAAAATTAATTTTTTATTTTTATTTAGGATACCGCTGGTCTAAGGATTAGTGGCCGAGAATTTTTCTTTTTGCCGAAGCCCTGAGCACTATGGTGTTTCGCCAAGTTATTCCAGTTATTGCACGTATTGTGCCTTTTTCGCTACAAAAATGTCTCACGTTACATAATCTGGCAGTTTGCCTTGCACAATTCGAATTTGTCCTCCTCCTTTACGATGTGTTTCTTTCAGGCGGGAGCGGAGACCCCAGTCCGAGGCTCGCTGCCAGGTCGTCGTGTGACAGCGCTGAGCCGCCGGCGCTCGTCCAGCAGGATGCGGACTAAGAAGGAGACTGGCGGAGGTGGGCGGGATCAGCCGACGCCTCGAACCACGTCCACGTTGGCGCCGTTAAGGACACTGATATTAGTGCTTCCACGGAACCGTCGCCTCATATCCGGCCAGATCCAAACAAAGGTTCTGTCCAGGTCTCCGGCGGGAGCCCTAATGGGTCTTTATAAAGGAGCCGTCATCCTGACAGAACTGGGTCCTCGCTGGCCAGAAAGGTGACCGTAGAAGCGAAGTCCTTCCAGTGAGACCAGCTGGAGCTGATGGATACTGCAGCTGCGTAAAGAGCTGTGTCAACGACACAACGTGTGCGTGCGAGTGCGAGCGTGTTGGTGTGCGAGCGCGTATCCATATGATCACCTCCATCTATTCTCCTTCCTGTACGTGCCCCAGAATCCGAGGAGCTCCCCGCAGAGTCGCGGACGCCGTCGTCCCCCAGCTGCCCGAGCAGCTCCTGAGAGCCCCTAATTCGTGTGGCCAGACGCGTGGCAGATCCCAAACATCTGATTACATGGCTGCGGAGAGCGCTCTCCTGAGAGCGTGTCTTGATGGGCTTAAACAAGCCATGCATCTCGAGCACTGAATACAAATGACAAATGGGCTGGCAGAGTCGCTCGAGACTGGGCATCGCAAGCCCCCGCCTGGCAGGGTCGGCCCCGACGAGGCCCTGAGCGAAATTAGACAGGATTGCCGTGCATCTGCGCTAATTGTCGTCGAGTTTATTTATTTATTTTTTACTTCTTACCGTAGCCAAACATTGTTTTTAACCAGTTGCATTTTTGCGTACGCACCCTAATCGTCTGCGACTGTATCACGTCCCTGTGAGGATGATCCGTAATGCAAACAATGACGAAAGTCACATCATAAAGATGACACTTCAGAAATAAAAAAAAATATATATTTTTTTTTTAGTTTTACAACGTCTGCAGTAGAATAGGTATCACAAAAGTGTAATGGGAGAAAATTAGTTTTAACCGATGAGCGCGACGATCCTAAGTCCAAAATGAACATTTATTTTATTTGTTTTATGTACAGTCTGAGGTCCTGGTGGTTTGTTGCCCTCTTGTGGTGACAAATTAATTCTCTATATGCCGCATTAATTCAGCACTTCCACCAGGAAAATCCTCATATTTTTCGGCGAACGCAGTGAGATTAATGTGTTTTCCAACCAAGGCAGCAGATGCTACAGTGGCTGACCAGCAGCGTTCCTCATTTATACAACTTTCATGGCCGGTGCCAAGGATCGCTGAAGTGTGAGAGGGGGTGGGGGTGTGGGTGTATGGATTGGTTAGCAATGACAGTGACCATAAATTACAGTGGTTACCACAATTGTTGCGTAGTTAAGCACTCTTTTAAGATGACATTTATTACGGTTTAGCAGCCCAATATTAACTGAAGCTATTCTCAATGGGTACCTTAAAGCGACAAAAGCCTCATAACCGTATGGCTACCAGACCAGGTCCTCAGCCACTGCGTTTCTATTGCACTTCCCTGTGTCACTCAGTAGATAATTTGATATATATGAGCTTCTCTGCCATCTCTTTTACCGTGGGGCACGGTAGAAGCCGAGGGGGAGGATTCGGTAATGAAAATGCCCTTGTTTCCAGAAGGTTGTGGGTTCCTGTGCAAGTCCACATTGGATGGTACTGCTCTACTCAGCCTTAATTGCTTCAGGCTAAATTAAACAGTGTGAGCTGTAATTGTGCACAGCCAAGCGCTGGCCTTTGCTCCCAACAAGGATGTCAAGTGAGCGAATATATAAAAGTGAGTAATGTGCGATGTAACCCTGTGAGCTTTTGTTAAAGGGCATCCGATTGTTTTTATCCGTCTAATTTCATCAAAAACACTCTGTGCTTGGAAGAGCCTATAATTATTTTAGAGCAGCACCTAGAGGGGAATGTGTCTATTTTATTTATAGAAAAATTACGCATGTGCACACATAGAAAGACACACTCCCCACAGGACTAAATAATGTATTGTGATTGTTTGATTAATTTCTCATAAGCAAATGTCATGTGTGCCTTTCATTACTGTTCGGAACCAATCCCCAAACGATGACAATCGATATTTATAATATTAATGGATTTTTCCCCATATGAGATGTCGTTGGGAAACTTACCTGTTTGAAAGAGGCTGATTTCTTCAAAGTGAAAGTCAGCGCTATTGTCGTTCCCACCGTATGTGCAGGGCGTACATAGGAGTGAAAAGGCGCTTCTCCTGGACCATCGTATGAAGGTTGCGGACAGCGTATACATAGAGGACAACCTAGAAACAACATATACTATTACTACTATTACTAAAACACAATAATAGTAATGCTGCTATACTGTTCTTAGGCATATTGTTAACCATTCTGGGAGATTATGGGAATTGTATGTGTGTTTTTTCTGTTCAGGAGAGAGAAATTATAGAAATGATATTTAAGTACGCTGTCATGAGTTGTTCTAGAATTCAGCCTCATCGTTAGAGGAGACGGTGAAAAGATGCCGGATGACCGAAGCGCTCCTTTGTCCCTCTGCTCACCTCTGGACGATTCATAGTGCAGGAGCATTGAGTTTAATTTTCATAAATATGTGTAGGGTTCAGTAACTCTGCATTGCAGCACTTGGGCACCCTGACTTCCCAGCATCCCACTGTTCCAGTGATGTTTATGTAATAAAAACTCAAAGTTTTGCAAACATTTCATGTTGCCATGTTTTTGTTTTACTCATTATTAAAGCTGATATGGTATAAATGGAATTGATCTGCTGGAATATAATGCACTCTGCTTCTTGCTGCATTGCCAGCACATTGTGTCTTTTACACACACACATATAGAAAATATTCCATGTTCAGGAGAACCTAAGGCCGACGTGTCGGTGTCAGACTCGCAGGGAGGGGATTCGGGAGCGAAGGCACCTGCTCAACGCTGCACCTTGGGGGTGGGAGGGTGGTCTCCTCAACTGTTTTATCACCTCCAAGCTGCAAGTGCACCGAAACGCCGTGAGATGTTGGCATGTCAGTGCAACGTTAGCCGAAACGACAGCGCCGCAGTTCCAGGGCACTAAACTTCTCCATGAGCTTTGACATCAAGAGAGAAAACGTGGCAAATCCTGATATTTATCCATATTGAAACGCGTATTTCAGACCAATCCTCCCGTATGTCTGCATGTACTGTATATGCACCTTCATAAAAATGCTGCTGTGCGTGACAGCAGGAATATTTTCTATATTTTCCAAAGCAGGATCGCCTGTATATTGACGTCTGTTAGCTGTGCGTGTGAGTCGGGATCGAGATCTATATAGTAAAAGTATAAATAAACATAAAGTACTTGTTGATCGCATTATTGGAAGCTCTTCTCTGTCATCCCTCTGCAGGAGCCGTGGCGGTTGGGCCTGCAGGCAATGTTGGAGCAGGTGAGCCTCACGCCTCCACCACCGCAGGGGTCTCCTCCCTCGCTCACCTCTCCCCTCCCCTCCGTCTCCGTCTCCACGGGCGCGACGCGCGCGCGCTCGGAACCCCGTCCTGTTTGAAGTCTTGCTTTCGCTTGTGCGAAAAAGCTTCCCGGAGACACAGACCTAAATAAAAAAAACGACATGCCTCAGTAAAGAAGCGTTTTTGTCGTCTGTTGCGTGTGTGCGTGCGCCAGCCGTAATTTGGGTCGAGACATCGCTATCCTATTTAAGTCTTATATTTAGAAAAGATGCTGTAGGAGATTCGACTGAGGAGGCTGGATTTATTCTTAACTCCGCTGGCAGTGGCGGTTCCTGGCACGCGTCGCGCTCGGCGCTTTCATGTTGACGGGGATCGTTTTGGAGACGGTTAAGAACACCAGTGATCCTACTTCTGCCACCATTTCTGTTTAAGCTCTTGGTGGGGGGGTTGGGAAGAAGTCGGTCCAAACCAGCAGAAACGAACGAGGCGCCTCTCACCCGTCCGGCAGCGTTTCCGACAGCCTCTACGTCTTCGCCCTGTTGCCGTCTCAGCGGAGCGAAACTTTTTTTGTGTTACGTTGCACTGTTTCCGCACATAAACCGAGACCCTGGGTCAACGTGTTGCGTAGCCACTTTTAACTGCTTTTTATTGCTGCCGATGTTGACCTGGAGACATTACTGAGCAGGATCACCTTCCTCAGCAACGCCAGCACACACTGATGGACCTGCCGCCCCCCCCACCCCACCATTGCGAGAGTCTTACTGGGACAATGCTGAGCCGGTATTGTTCCCTGGGTACACACACGCACAAGCACAGAGTCACGATCTCACACACAGCACCTTTCTGCTGCGAGCATGAAACGAGCGTGGAGCCGCCCGCGAGGAAGAGCGTATTAAACGCGGGAGTGTAAATGGCAGGTCGCAAGAAGCCATTAACACTCTGTTAGCATCTCGTCGCTAATTAGGCGTTACTCGAAAGGTGATTCGCGACCTCCGCGCTCGTTTTTTTTCCCGCCCGTTTGCCGAGGTCTGAACAGCCGTCGCGCTGCAGCACACTTTGCACCTCCACGGAAGTTGTGTAGAAGCCGAACGTAATTAGTATATTTTGTGTGGAAAGGGGAGGACCGGGAGGGCTTTATGTGTTCTCTCCGGGGCCTGTCGGGTGCCTGGAAAGCGCTGCTCTCGGCTGCGTGGACTCATGTGGCCCTCTTATTTATACTGAGTGTTCCAGAATGTTCCGCCCTCCACTTGTGTTCTTCACGTGGAAAGGATGCGTCCATTGTCAGTGTGATTGAGTCCATCCATCTGGTTGCTGGCTGTCTACTTCTTCTTCTTCTTCTAATCGTCCTTCCTCTTCTCCTTTTTCTTCTAATCCTCCTCCTTCTTCTTCTTCTTCTTCTTTTTCTCCTTCTTCATCTTCTTGTTCTCCTTCTTATTTTTCTACTTTTTCTTCTAATTCTCCTTCTTCTTCTTCTTCTTCTTCTTCTCCTCATTCTTCTTTTTCTCATTCTTGTTCTCCTTCTTCTTCTTCTCCTCCTTCTCCTGCTTCTTCTTCTTTTCCTATCGTCAACGTCTTACCGAGGGAATCCAATCTTCTGACAATGTGTCCAAAGCACGACTCCCTCGGTCTGTCCACTGTGGTTGCTGGTAAATCTGAGGAGGGTGATGGGAAGGAGACGCTAGAGGCATTTCTAATGATCGATGAAGATGAACTAGCTACCGTACGGAACCCTGGCGATCACGATGTGGAGCAAGCCATCCTGGTGTTTCAGTGCGGCTTCCGCGGTTGAAAAGAAGGCATGTGCGAGTCTCTCTTTACCTCCCCTACAGTAACCAAGTATGGTCCAGTGCCAGGTGAGCCCTAGCAGGGCCATAATCAACCGTCGAGTTCTATGTCAGTTTTACTCTGGTTAGCAAAACTTGAGTCTGCATGAGCCGGAGCTCCGGTTGTCTCACTATGGCCTCACGCCGGTCCTGAGGGTGTACCGAGGCGAAGCCGAGCGAAGGAACGCCGTGCGATTTGCACTTGGAGCACCGAGTCATCGAGTGACGAATAACTTTGCGGCAGCTGTAATTACACATGCCGAACCGGTTATCATCCAGGGAAAACAAGTTTATTAGGAAATTATTAATAGTTAATTGCCTCCAATCCAGTATGGTATCATCCGAAAATCCTGTCACATGACAAATAGTTGCTGGGAGCATTAACATGTCCTCAAATTATTCAGCACAACTGGAGCGCAATAATTATTGCTTTTCATGACCGATTTAACTCAAACTGATTTTTAATTAATGTATTTAAAGATTACATTTTTTAGCTGTCTTCCGTGTCCTCCGAGACACGTCGGGCGCTTCCGAAGTCACGGCGTTCTCACCCAATACTGGGGCGGATATTAAAATTCATTGCTGGACTGGGCTGAAAATGGATTTTCACGTTTCAGAAAAAGAAAAAAAGCCCATGGTATTAAAAGACAGCCAATATGATGTGTAACAGCGAGCTGTTTGTTAGGTGTTTATTAGACAGCGTTCAATTATGAAGCCCTAACAGCCTGATTTAATTCTGTGTTTGGAAGAAAATTAAGAAACAAATTACAAGAGGGATTGCAGTGCGTCATTTTATTTCAATATCGTTCGTCTCTGTGTGACAAATCCACGTCCTCCTCTTATGAATTAACCCAGTAGGTCAGAGTGTTCAGTGTTCGGTTAATGATGATTCCTAATGGCTCAGTCACTGGAACTCATGTACCGGTGTACCAGTGTACCAGTCTGCTAGTTAATGGAACAACAGCTAGTGCGCTGGTCAGGGCCGTCATCATGCAGTCTAAGGGTTTTTACGTTTACATTTACACAGCGACGAACATCTCATAGAAAATTCAATGCGTTCGTTACATGAGCAGAAAGAGACACTTGGATGCAGACGTGTGATTCTTAAGTGCAGTTAATTTCTTTCCACCATGAGCCAATGTTCATCACATGAGTAGCTGCATAAAACTTTATCAGAATATTGGCTATTCCTGATCACCTTCCTAGTAATTTTTTTTTAAAACATTATAAACATATAAACATTTACGTTACATTACAGGAGTAGCTGTGTAAAGGTTTATCTGGCGTCGTCTTAAAGTTATGATGCATGAACATTTACACCTTACATGAACTTAAGAGATGCTGGGCAAAGTGAGTCTGGAAGAGGTGAGTTTTCAGACCCTTTTTAAATGTGGACAGAGATTCAGCAGTTCTGAGTGGGAGGGGGAGGTCGTTCCACCGCAACGAAGCCTGGACCGAGAACCTCCATGCTTTACCTTTCGTACGCTGGGCCACCAAGCGGGCAGATGTGGAAGAGCGTAGCAGTCTGGTTGGGGTCTAAGGGTTCTTGGTTCAAATCCTTCTCCCAGTACAGTACCCTTCATCAATGCACTTACCTTGAACTGATACAGTAAAAATTGTGTAAAGGGATAAACCACTGCAAGTAATGTGATTGCAGCCAGTTGCCTTGGAGAAAAGCATCAGAAAAATGGTGTGAATAACAGTAAAAATCAGAAATATAGGGAGATCCGCAATGATGCCGCTCTGGAAGACTGTCGGTGTGTTCGGAGCCTACGACCTTCGTTCGAGCACTTTCTCACAGGGGCTGCTCTGAGTTCACCCACAAGCCCCTGTTCGCCCCTGGAATTACAGGTTCTACACAGATACAAGGTCTGGGTGGGACCCGACAGAAACTCCAGACCAAGCAGGACTTCTTTTCATAAATGAGCAGAGCATGTTCCACTTCGGGGTCCCGCTTTATTGAAACACGGAGAACAAGAACCACAGAACCAACAGCTTAAAGCTTGACGTTATAAACTTGATGACGCAGTGCAACGCGTAGGACAGCGAGACATAAAGAAAAAGAAATGATCTTGTTGATGACGCTGGACTCGGCTTTCGGGATGAACAAGGTGTCTTCTAATGTTTTTAGAAAATAATGCAGATGAGGGCTGAACACTGACACCTGCTGAGGTCTATACGTCTCAGGCAGGTTAAGTTATGTCCAACTCACAATACTGGTTATTATCGATTTTTACGGTCCCTCCCATATCTCACTAAGTTGTTACACCACGGGGTGAATGCAAGCTATTTTCCAGGTGTTTCCATTTATTAATGCTGTACCCACAAGTGCCAGAACGACCAGTCTGTCCACACACACACTTTCTGAGCTCTGTGAAGTACCGGGAGGGGTTCAGTCCACTTTAAACACATTAACTGACGACTCTGTGAACTAAATGACATTAAATGTAATCTGTGCTGAGGAATACACGTATTTTATTGGATACACCCTCTTAACAACGTGCTTGTACTCAATTTGTATGGATAAAATATCTTCCCTTTATTTGGCAGTTTGCGAAAATTAAAACAGAATAAAAGGGTAGCGAATTTAAATGAATTACTTACAGGATGATCGCAGCCAAAGAATGACAGAGTACATATTAATTGTGAGCCCTAATTTACCAAAATCGTAAAACTCTATTGCTCATGTCATATAACAAAAATAAGTGCATTTACTAATGTTTCTGTACTTATGAAAACTACAGTTTAACCAGCTGAGCTCAACGGGAGTTAAATTATATAGTTAAATTTATTAGAAGATGAGCTCTACAGTGTCACAAACACTGGATGTCAAACCAGTACCGGAAACCACGGTACGGCTGTGATCTCAACCTGTTCTTTCATATTCAACCACAGATCACAGCACGGCACCGAAACAATGACGGGAGAAATATGAACCGGCAACCTTCGGGCTGAAAGCTCGTTAAACCCGCCGTCCCTGTTATAATGTGATTCTTTGCCCACACTTTTCAAAAAATGCTTGTTCGTCGGTGCACTCTTCGGTCTGACATGGGTTCAAATCCCATGAAATGTGCAGCTGGTAGAGTAGTGGTTAAGGCTGTTGTCTTTGTTTCTGTAGATTGCAGGTTCAGATCTCACTCGGCGTTGTAGCGCTCTTGAGCCCGGTGCTTAACCCGAATTGGTCCGGTAAAACCGCCCGGCGGTATGAATTGGTAAATCATTGCAGGTGCTTAATGTTGTAAGGTGATTTAGAGAAGTGTCATCTAAATGTAAAATGACTTTTAAAGAAGGTGCCCCCTAGAGGCGAGGCTGCAGAAATGCACAGGTTGTTTTCAAATTGCCAACCTGTAGGAAAGAGGAACTCCATAAAGAACCACAGCCGTGTTCAGTTATGTTCGCGGTCGATTTGGTCGTATTTCGTGAGACGAATTCCGCCTTAAAAGCGGTGCAAGATGAGTGCAAATAGCAACGTCCTTTTGTGGCCTGCAGGTTACGCAACTCCAGAAAAAAAACCCCATTAAACCAAAAGGTTTCAGGTTCAAGCCGAGGAAAGGAACTGCCGTTGCGGTTCGGGAATCAAGGTGTCCGAGTTGTTCGAATACGTCTGTAAACCTATGAGTTCATCGACCTGCTGCTGCACTAAGGCAGATAAAGGGGTCACATATAGCAGTGCAACAAGGCTGCGATGCACACCTTCTCCGAGCGCCATCCTGCGACAACGGCGTCTCCAGGGCGCTGAACCTGGCGGGACAAACGCTGCACACAGCTTCTTAAACTGATGAACGCCTTATTTACTTCTCCGCGTACAATTCAGCATTTTACTGTGCAATTACACATAGCGCGGTATAGGCAATCAAAGTAATTCAATGTCCCATAATTATCACAGAGTGAAATCAAAGAAAGAGAGAGCCAGGAGAAGACAGAAAGGATTATTATTATTATTATTATTATCATGAATTGAGTGTGTCTGAGCATCAGTATGGTTTAAATGTACGTGATCATGGGAGGTGACCACAGCGCAGGGAACCTGAAGGCTGAACCATGCAGACAGTCTGTGCCGCTTCTCAATATTATATCTCAGTCAAGTCTGATTGATGATCCATAAGCAGCGATGTCACCGCTCTCCCCACCCGTCTGCCAATAAAGCACCTTAATACACTGTAATAAAACGGAGGGAGCGAGAGAGGAAGATAAAGAGGCAGAGCCGTGCAAGGAAGGAAATCCTGTCTAATTTGCTGGGAAAACATCGTAAGGAGCCCGGGATTTGGTCCAGGCTGGCCGGAGAGAGGTGGCCGCTGCTGAAGCGGGACGGATTTCCATGAGGTAATGAGCGGGGATCAGCTTTTCGCTGCGGCTTTTCAAGCCTTTCCAAGTCATTATCAGCACTTGATCGGAGTCCATTCCCGGCAGGGCGACGCGCGCTTTCACACGGCCCGCCGAGCGGAGCCGCCCCGGCATCTACAAAAGCCTGGGCTCATGCGGCGTGAGCCTCATGCAGATGGAAAGTCAAGGCGTCGGGGTCAGAAGAAGTGGAAATACCTGTGTGGAGATGCAGAGGGTTTCCAGGCCTTTGGCACCACTGGACACCAGTAGTTGAGCAAAACACAGAGTTGCAAATATCCAGCATAAAAAGTCAGACTTCTAGTGCTTATGGAAACAAAATAGCCAAATGATTAATTAACAAGTAATAACTGGCATATACAGTGATGTGTACAAAAAGTTATTAAATAACATGTCATGTAATTTCTCAGTGAGTGACAGATAAATTATGTGTGAAACTAGATGAGGAGTTATGTACTACTTATACTACTACTATTACTACTACTACTACTACTACTAGTAATAATAATAAAAGCAGTAGTAGTAGCAGCAGTAATAAGATAGGATAGGATAATAATAATATAACAACGGGATATATTTATTAATTCCTTTGAAATTACATAGAGAAACTCAACACATGACACATCAGCAAAAATTACAGATAACAACAAAGTGAAGTTATACTGACAAGACTATGAATAACAAAAGAAGTAAAATAAAGCAAAAATGACATGAACAAATTGGGGGTGTACTGGAGGAAAGTGAGAATGTTTAAAGCAGTGCAATAGCGCGCGCGCGCGCGCGCGCGCACACACACACACACACACACACACACACACACACACACAAAGCACCACCTTCACTTCACTCATCACATCCCTTCAATCTATTTCTCACTCTCTGCATTTAAATATGTTTGTCTGTTCATTCACTTGGCTCTTTTTCTACTTATGTCATATTTATTTCTCAGCTAATTTATTTATTCATGTGCATTATAGATATTTACTGTATGTATGTTGTACATGTTATTCTGCAACCACAGTGAAGTCCTCTTGGGGGTTTAGAAAGTTTAATTCATTCATCACTCTATTATATAACTTATATAAAGTGCTTTATATTGTTTGCTTTTTCTTTCTATGGAATACATTTCCACACACACCAGTACTCAACTGAACTCCATTCCAATCCCTTTGGGATTTTTTTTTTCATTATTAAATTGTAATATCTTTGTATATGTTACACATTTACCTGATACATTTCAGGTTACAATTATTTACCCCTTTATCGGGCTGGGCAATTTTACTGGAGTAGCTCAGGGTAAGCACCTTGTTCAAGGCTACGCAGCTAGAGATGAAGCTTGAACCTGCGGCTTTTGGATCTAAAGGCAGTAGCGCTAACCCCTATGCTACCAGCAACCCCTTCTAACATACTTGCAGCACTTATAATATATAGTGATATATTGTAATACAATAACTTGTAATATATGTTTCTTCTATAGTACCATGGTCCTGGAGGGGCGTTGTTTCGTGTCACTGTATCCTGTATGTGGTTCAAATGACAATGAAGCCGCTTTCACTTTATGACACACAGGCTGCGGCCACAACACAACGGTCACAAGAGGACCACACACGTCGTTCTGTCGCGTTGCTAATAATTCTGTCCTTAATCACATCACGTCGTATTTCGTTCCTTGTGTTTTTCTGTGTGTTATTATTCAGAGCCCTATAATAAGTGTCCGCACCGTCTGCGACAAAGTCGCCGATGAGGGTCACGGTGTCACGCGGCCACTTCCACTCGGACCGGGGGTCTTCGGGTGTAGAGTCACGCGTCCACCGTGTGGCGCAGCGGCCGAACAAGCGCCGCTCCAAGGCCGGGGGGGGGGGGGGGAAGCGAGGTTCCGTCGTCGCGCGCGCGGGCGCGCATCCGCGTCGCGTCTTCTCCCCTCATTACGCCGCGCGCGCTCCTCTTTACTTATTCATAGCGACACACTGACATTTTACACTCTTTCATCCCGTCGCGCGCTGGGGACACTTCTGGCATTTAGTAGATCATTTTCATCAGTGTCATTCGCGGATTGACCGCCGCGACCCCAATATCGCGCGCTGTCACTCATCATAAGGGAGTTTATCAACACGCATCTAATCGCCGCTCCGCGGGGGTTTTAACCGTTTCCATCCCGCGCCTCAGTGTCCCGGGCGAGCGACGGGGCCTCATTTGCATAATTACTAATGATAAGGAGGCGGCTAAGAAAATGTGTCACTGGATATTTGGGCGTAAATTTGATTAGATTAAAAAACGTTCCGAGAGCGACGAGTGATGGGGAGGGAAGGAGGGGGTGAATATTGATGCGGGTGGAGGAGGGCGGAAAAAAACGAGGCTGGAGAGGGATTTTCCTCCTCGGGAAACTGCTCCGTTTCATCATGCGATGAGAAATGAAAGGAGCGTCTTGAACCCGCTGCACAGTCTGCAAAGGGTGGTTAAGGATCCAGTGGTCCTACTGGTGGTAACACGAAGGTTGGCGAAGGTTCTCGGTCCAGGCTCCGTTGTGGTGGAACGACCTCCCCCTCCCACTCAGAACTGCTGAATCTCTGTCCACATTTAAAAGGGGTCTTCGAACTCACCTCTTCCAGACTCGCTTTTCCCATCATCTCTTAGGTTCATGTAAGGTGTAAAGGTTTATGCACCGTAACTTTAAGATGATGCCGGATAAACCTTTACACAGCTGCTCCTGTAATGTAACGTAAATGTTTACATGCATCTCAAAAAAAATTACTAGGAAGATGATCAGGAATCATTGATATTCTGATAAAGTCTTACGCAGCTTCTCGTGCGATGAACATTGGTCCATATGGTGGAAAGAAACTATCTACACTTGAGAATCACACATCTGCATCTAAGTGTCTCTCTTCTCGTGTAATGAACACATTGTATTTTCTACGAGATGTTCGTCGCTCTGGAGAAAAGTGTTGGGTAAATGAGTGCATGTAGACGTGCTGCTCTCTCCGCGTCTCATTTGCACGTTGGCGTCTTCCCATCCGCTTTGCTTCCAGGGAAACGCATCCAGTAGGACTTTTGCTCACGACTCACTTTAGACCGATGTCGGATGAAAACGGCGACCTCTTTCCTTCGTCACCCCGAGCTTGAGAGGCAACGGCTCGGCCGTCCATTTGCGCAACCGAGAAAGGCCTGAAAATGTTCCAGGGTGGCAAACTCGAACTCGGCCTCGGCCCCACCCCCACCGTCCGCAAGACAAATACATGCGCCGTGTGGGCCTGTGACACAGCTCCTCTCGTCCATATTTCGAGTGATTTTTTTTTTTAATAGTAATTGCCACTTTTCATAGTTTCGCCTCTGTCGGCGGTTTATCTCCGGTCATGAGCGATAGCGCTTCTGTTTGATCGCTTTTTAAAAGGTGCAGTTTTATTGCAAACAGCTGCGCCTTTTCTGGGTGTCATTTAGCGCCGAATGCGTTTTGCATGGCTGAGGGTGGGGTGCGCCCCTAACCGCGGTTACATGTTGACCCGGCCGGTGTTTATTGTGCGAAGATTCAATAAGATGTTATTAAAAACGCTCGGAGCTACAGTAACGTCCTCGCGGCGCCTCCTATCCGAGCGCGGCTGACGTTCCGCATGCTAATGAGGGCGCGTCTCCGTTTCGGAAAAACTAGACGCACCGTGCGGAACAACACACATCTCAGCTGAATTTCAATATTTACAAATTTACATTTGTCACATAGCCAAAGGGCCTTTCTTACCGCTCAGCAGAAACGACCGCATTTGCTCTTTGCACAAACTCAGTTGATCCCGCCTTCGGATCTGAATGTTTCTCAATATGTTTTACCGCCATTTTCGCTGTTGCTCTGTCTTTGAGCAGAATGTGAATAAAAAGGGTGGACAGGCAGAACACGAGCGGAAAAGGCTGCAGAAAAGGCTCATTTATTTAACAACGTGTCCAAACTAAAAGAAAACGTTACATAAAGTCACCTTTGACTTATTAATTGTTTGTTAGTTTCTTAATTGTGTTTGTACATTTGGTCAAATTTACACGTGTTTGTACCATATTCACCTGTTTTACTACAATGTCGACAGGGGAGACGTGCTGTGGAAAAGGAAACAGCCAAGGTGGGTAGGTAAGGTGGATGGTAACACCCTGGGAATCGCCCCTCTTGAGCGGTGAAGTTACCAGGTGAGTTCTTTTGAATTATTTATGGTTTTAAGCCCTGGGGTATGTTTTTTAGTGCCTTAAAGGTCCTGTCATGCAGTCTTGATATTAGTTGGTTTTATTGATTGAATGGAGAAATTTTTAGCTATCGAGTTGGACAGTGTGTGGTGCCAGATGCTTTTGGTGGGCTGGTAATCCGTTCTGATCTGTGGGGGAAAAAAGTCATCTTTGATTAGGTATAAATTTATACGTGTGACAAGTGTTTAGCCACACATGCCCGCTGGTCTAAATGTTTGAGCTGTTTCGCTGGGAGGCAACGTAGAAAAAGCTGAAGCATGTCTGAAAATACCTGAATGACCAGCTGAGAAGAGGAAGCGGGAGGTGATCAGAAACGGTCCTTCAACCCCCGTGTGTCCATACTCTGCTCTCCACGTTGGCCTTTTCTACAAACCCAAAGCAAACACCGATTCCGTTTCACAGGACATGGTGTCACAAACACAGAAAGCTGAAGAACGGTTCACACCAGGGGATTCTGGGAGAACAAGATGGGAAGTGGTTCACATGATCTTCGCTTTACTGTCCACCTGTGCTGGACAGGTAGACTTCAGTCTGGAGCGGTACAGTACAAACTCAAATCCTCACGCCACTGACCCTCCGGATACGGTCCGATCAACGTCACCTAAAGTACGAGGCGAGCGACATCACCTGAAGTTTGAGCAAATCGAAATCACTCAAAGTGCGAGCGCATCAACATCACGTAAAGTTTCGGCCAATCGAAATCACTCAAAATATCAGCCAATCGACATCGCGGAAAAATCTGAGCCAATCCAAATCACTCAAAGTGCGAGCAAATTGACATCACCTAAAGTTTGAGCCAATCGAAATCAAAGTACGAGCCGATCAGCAACATCTAAAGCACAAATCGGTCGCAATCACTCGAACTGTGGGCCAATCAGCATCACCTCAAATTTGGGCCGATCAAAATCACTCTCTGTACAGGCCAATCGACATCACTCAGAGTAAGGGGATGTCAAAATCGCAGAAAGCCAATCAAATCCACTCAAAGTATGAGCCGATCGAAAGCGCTCGAAGAAATGACCAATCAAGGGGGTGGGGGCGGCATTTGAAACGCAGGCTTTTCGCCCTTCGCTTTGGGCCAAACTTCTCAGCGATCCGAGTGACAAAACTGTCACTTTCATAGGACGTGTCATAACAGCGTGTAGCTGCATGATGACACTGGTCATACTTTAATATGCAGGCAGCGCAGGGGCACAGAGGACAAGGGTTCGATCCCCGCTCAGCCTGTGTGGCGTTCGCATGTTCTCCCCGTGTCTGTGTGGGTTTCCCTCGGGTGCTCTGGTTTCCTCACACGGTCCAAAGACATGCTGTTCGTGTTCCCCCATAGTGTGTGAGTGACAGAGTGTGTGTTCCGCTGATGTATGTATGGATGAGTGACCCAGTGTAAGTAGTGTATCTAGCAGTGTAAGTCACCATGGTGAATAAGGTGTGTGGGCTGATAACACCACACAGAGTTGATTGAAAGTCACTTTGGACCAAAGTGTCTGCTAAATAAAAGAAAAAATCTAATATTTCTACTGAGGTGCAAATGATAATGGTGTCTATTTCAGACGGAAGCACTGATTGGTAAGAGCGAACTGGCTCTCTCTACCACCGCTCTACTGAAATAGCTGATCTGGATAACTGACGGCGGTAAAAATAACCATTATCAGCACTCCACAGCGACCGATTGCAGGTGGTCAAACTGTGGGCCGAGCGCCGGTGCTGCGGGCGCTCCTGGGTACAGGTGTGTGCGCCACCGAAAGGACGAGTATCGATCGGCTACCATCTGCTTCTCGACGGATATTACGATCCGACAAACGGCGACGCGCAACGAAACGCGCTTTCCGGAAAGTTCTGCTTGTGACCGTTACGGATCCCCCTGCAAACGGTTCGAAGTTTGCACAGAGGACACTGCAAGTTTCTCTTTAGTGACAAAAACTGAAAAAAAAGTAGCGCGATAAGACAAATAACTTGTTCTCCTTCGATTATGTGTGTTTTTCCGTTCGAAAGCGCCGATCATTAATACCATTTCAAGCGTCTTTACCCCAGAAGCTCTTTGCTCCGTCCTACGCAACATAACGCTTATTTTCTGCCCCTTTTTTTTTCTCACCTAAAAATAATCCCAGAGGTCAGAGAGTTCACTGTCACCGCTCCCCCCCAGCTCGTGTTCATCTTGAACAAACACAGATAGTGACCTCCGACCCTTTTTTTGCATAAGAATTGGCATCAGTATTCTGAAGTCGCCAGTTTGGCCGCCAGGACAACGCAAATCCCAGCTCCTGGTTTGAAACTCCAGATATTTTAATGAACTCAGGAGTAGGGGGGTGGGCTTTGAGCTCATCTGCATTACAGATTAGGAGGCTCCGAGAAAATCAACCATCCATAATTCATTACATGTTTCCTGCGGAGCCTGGAGACGACAGCGATCCTAGCAACTGGATCCTAGCAACAGCGACAAGGCCGCCTCCCATTTTTTCTGAGCCCCAGCCTATCAGGAACCAGACTTCCTGGTTTCACAGAGCCAATCAGATATTGGGGGGAGGAATAAAAAAACAGCAAAGTAGTGAGGAGATTCCTCCCACTGTGGACACACAAGCAGTCCCTTGCAATTTGACCCAGAACAGATTTTTTTAACCATATGAGTGTTTCGATTTTGTCCAGTTCAGAAGACTCATGGTGTGTATGTGTGTGTATATATTATATATAGAAGAAAATCAACCGTCATTGTGTAAAACGCTGCATGGGACAACACCAAGAAGCCAACACGTCAGAAGCATTTTCCTCCCTAGAGTTTGAAGAATGTTGAGAGCTGTAAGTCCAGGTCTCTCATTGCTGGTTTTCCATCAACAGGTTCTAAGCACCTTGTTCCTCTCCCATTGTCCGGTGACAACAGTGGTTCCAGCGTTACCAGTCTGCGATTCACCACAACGCACGTTTCAGCTGTAACGAGGCCCTGGAGAAAAGCGGAGGTGTGCGTTTGAAGCTCCGATCCAGGGCCACGTCCTCAAGCGCACAAAGATTTAATGATCGTCCGGGGAGGAGAGACTCCCTTCGACTCCCTCAGGGCTGCCTGGGTTTTTGTTTGGGGAGGTCGGCCTCCTCAAGTGTTGTTGGCTCAGCCTCAGATGAGGGAGAAGGAGGGATCTCAGACTGATATCCTCACTTCAGAAGATCATTTGTACCTCTCGTTTACTGGGACAGGCGGTGGCCGGTTGGGGTTCAGTGGACAGGTGGACACAAATGACTCGGGTTCAGCTGCTCTCCCTCGCAGTGTTCAGAGAAGAGCTCGACTCTCTTGTAGGCTTCCCCACATCCAGCATTCCTCTCTACATGTCTTCAAGTTCACTGTTTCACTTCAGATATTTTTCTTCCCTCTTTTTTTGCACATCAACCAATCCTTCTGCGTGACTCACTCTCTGTGTTTCATTTGTTCTTCTCTCCATCATTCTCCATTTCTTCTTTGACTCATCTCTCCATTCTTCACCAATCAATATTCTTCACCCTTCTGTTCTTCACGCTTCTCTTCTTCACTCTCCTCTTCCTCACCCTTCTCTTCTTCACCCTTCTGTTCTTCACTCTTCTCTTCTTCACCCTTTTGTTCTACACCCTACTGTTCTTCAGCTTTCTGTTATTCTCTCTCCTCTTCTTCACCCTGCTGTTCTTCTCCCTTCTCTTCTTTGTATTTGCATTTGCATTTTTTCATTTAGCTGACGCTTTTCTCCAAAGCGATTTACAATGTTAAAGTTACAATTCTTCACCCTTCTGTTTTTCACTCTTCTCTTCTTCACCGTTCTGTTCTTCACTCTCCGCTTCTTCACCCTACTGTTCTTCTCCCTTCTGCTCTTTACTCTTCTCTTCTTCACTTTTCTTCACCCTACTGTTCTTCACCGTTCTCGTCGTCATCCTCCTGCTCCTCACTCCTCGGTTCCCTCTCTCACTGTTCTCTTCATCTCCATTTGTCTTACTCTTCAATCTCTTACTATAGCCATCCATCTCTTTCATTCACTCCATCCATCCCTCATTATCTTATTTCTATGTCTTTTTTTTCTTCCTTCCCTCTCTATCTCTCTCTCTCCACCCTCTCTCTTGGAAATGAGAGACTCTGTGTCCAGTTCAGCCTGAAGCTAAACGCTCCGCTGCACCCAAGATGGCCCGATTTTTACCCATCGCCTCGGATCGTTCCGGCAGACACTTAACAGCCTGCTCTGCCGCCCAGCTCCCATCATTGCGGTTGAGCGAGCTCGACCTCTGGTGGATGCAGGTCTGCACCAGCCCAGCCTGCTTGCTTTCGAAGACTCGCGCGTGTAAAAACACTGTTGAGCTCTTTGGCTTGACAGTTAAACAGTGTTCAGTTCAAGTTCAAGATGGGCAACAATAAAATTGAGGCGAAAAACCAAGCAATCCACATTTTCATATCAAAATCCTCCTTAATGATGCACCAACACACCCTCTTCGTTGGTTTATGACATGATAACTGTCCGGTCATACTGTAAAGTCGGTGCTGGGGCATTCTGGGCTATACACTGATGCACAGCCCCCAAATGCAGGTGACCTGTTGCCACAGAGTAAGGTCTTCCTACTACTCCTGTATCACTGTCAAACAAGTGGAAGTTTGCTATAAGCCACTCTTCCCAGTCCTGGATGTCGATGTTATGGATCCCTTTTCAATGCGTTCAATACCTAGCAATGATCCACCCTCACAATCAACGCAACAGCTATCCACATGCTTTCGTTTGTTGCGTCTTTCTAGATTCCGATCCACATCAATAGCTTAGAGCACAACATATAGATTCAGCTCAAGTAGCGATTTGTCACTGAGCGACCATTTGCTTTAATGAGCCACATCAGTATGGATATAGTCTACATTTACTCATTCAGCCGACACTTTTCTCCAAAGCAACTTACTTACACCATTAAGCTACCCACAGCTATTTACCCATTTATACAGCTGGGTAATTTTTTACCGGAGCAGTTTAGGGTGCGTACCTCGCTCAAGGGTGCTGCAGCAATAGGTAAGATTCAAGGCGGCAACGTTCAGATCCAGAGAATTAACCACTGCACTGCCCAATTCATATAAAGTATATATTTATATTTTGTGTACACACAATATGGAAAAATATTGACTTTTGATTTTTTATTTATTGTCTTTTATGTAGATGAGGGGGTGCGGTGGCGCAGTGGGTTGGACTGCAGTCCTACTCTCCGGTGGGTCTGGGGTTCGAGTCCCGCTTGGGGTGCCTTGTGACGGACTGGCGTCCCGTCCTGGGTGCGTCCCCTTCCCCCTCTGGCCTTACGCCCTGTGTTGCCGGGTAGGCTCTGGTTCCCCGTGACCCCGTAAGGGACAAGCGGTTCTGAAAATGTGTGTGTGTGTGTGTCTTTTATGTAAAACAATATTGTACCACATCTGTTTGATAGATGCAGGTGTTTTTCTGGAAAGACATAGACATAAAACATATGCTTAAAGGCTATGCTTTACAGAGTGACTTGTTGAACACTGAGCTAAATAACGTGGTAACTGGAATCAGTTATGGGTGTTAACTGAGAAGTGGCTACTATGGTAAGTAGCTAAGCCTTCAAATTCTCTTTGGAGCAGCACCTACAGCTACATGCCACGTCACCAACTTACCTAATACAGTATAAATTTAGTTTGAAGCAGTCAAGTAAATATGTTCAGGTGGTGAACACATCCATGATCAGGTCACTACAGTGGTTACTGGAACATGAGTTGAGAAGCATGGCGATACCAGCAGGAGCTGACATTTCAGGCACCTGTACCTGGATGACTGACAGGTACACTCTGATGACCGCTGCTGGAAGAAACCCAGGGACATCAGTTCTGGTTCATGATCACAGCATGGTGATGCAAGTGAACCGCTGGCTGATGGAGCGCTGTAAGAGCAGGTTATTTTTGCATGCCGACGCACAGGTTTGTCTTCTGTTCGGTATTCATGATGCCCATCCTCCTAGACTAACAAGTCTGGACAAGAGGCTTGGTGGGAGCTGGGGGTTTGCTGTATGGTTCCATGGCACCTCTGAAAATTAGGATTCAGGAAGCGTGGGCTGCGAATCAGCTGGAATGAGCCAGTGCGTGGGTAGAAGGCTCATTAAAAAGCGGGCACTGGTTGGCTGCATCGCCAGGGTGACACCTTGTTAATTTGGCCCCATGTCAGAGCGTGACGGACCGGTCACATGGTGAACCGGTCACATGATGGACCGCTCGCATAACTCTCTGAAAGCTTTCCCTTAAAAGTAGCAGTATGTTGCCGTTGTGCCAGATAGAAGTTCCCTGTGTAAAAACATGATGGATGGATGGATGGATGGATTTCTTCTTGCTATAAAGAATTAGTGTAAAAAATCAGTATGATAACTCATACAAACTCCTTTTTGGACAGTGGACTTCTTGGACAATGATGCTTGATGACGCTTTTAAAATATTGCAGTTTTTGTCCTTGATTTATGGATGTGGACGTGTTCATAATCTCTATGTTTTCATTTGTGTTCCGATGCCGCTGTTGCAAATCAATAAAAAAACCAAGTGGCACAAATTACATCCATATCCATGAGCTCCTGCTGCCATGCAAGCAGCTACAGTCAGATGATGGTCTGTCTTCATCCCCAAGTGTGATTTAGGAATATCATTTACATTTATTCATGTAGCTGATGCTTTTCTGCAAAGCGACTTACACTGTTAATCCACCTACAATTATTTACCCATTTATACAGCTGAGTAATTTTACTGGAGCAATTTAGGGTAAGCACCTTGTTCAAGGCTACTATAGCTGGACGAGGGATTCGAACCTGTGGGTCCAAAGGCAGCAGCAGCTTTAACCACTACTCTATCGGCTGCCCCCTATATCAAGGTCCGAGTTTCATTAGTTTACCTTTTACGCTCATCCAGTTGTTGATTTTTTTTTTTTTTCCCAGTTTTTGTATAGCTATAATATTTTGGGGAAAAAAAGGACATGAATACGTTAAAAACAAGCGCCGCTTTGCTCGGTAAACAGGGCAATTCTATAAGTTTCTCCTTCTGCAAACCCTTACAAACCGAGCCCCATCTTGCATGTTTGCGGCACAATCGCCTCCACCCTTGAGACACATCCGTATTTCTATACACTGCGTTATTACGAAGGCTGTTTAACAGACATGGATGATGTCACTGCGGCTCCTTCCATCCAGTCCAGTGCCGCCCTGTGTCCACTCCTAACTCTCTTCTGTCTTATTACACTCGTACCACACCTGTGCCACACGTGCTGTTTGTCCAAGGTGACAAACGAAGCCCGAATTCAAGGAGGAAAGCAGAGCGTCCAGAGCCGCTGGGCGTCCCATCATGCAAAGTGTCTCCTCAAAGCGCCACTCACTCCCACGGGTGCGTCTTCGCTGAGGCTTTCATCAGGCCTACGAGTGAAGTGAGAATATAGATCCTGACATTGCCTTTATACGCTCGATGCGTATGGTACGAACCCGGCGCAAAAGAGCGGTAAGAGGCAACGGGAAGAAAGAGTCGTGAGGAACTGAAACTGCACACAACGGAAACTCAAAGACGTTTTCCTCGACCTCTCACTTCTCTGGGCAACTGCATCATCAGAATTTCCTCGATGGGGACTGATGCAGTGGGGTGGGAGGGGGCTTTGGGGGGTTCGCTGTAATAACCGCCATCGACTCCCCTCAGGACTCGGTCACGTTCCACACCCACGGTACTAAGGAGAGCGACACGTGACGCACAGCATACGTCCTCTTGTCATCCTCTGTGTCCCAAACGTTGCTAGGCAGGGTGCAGTCCCCCCCCCCCCCCCCCACACCGTGCCATCGCTGCAGTGGAAGTAATTTGTGTTCCAACACCTCGGTCCGATCTCCATTTTACAGACAATTTGGTTCTGGGTTGTGGGAATTGTGGCCGCAAATTGTGGCCCCTCCCTCTGTGCCCCTCCCCCACCTCTTGGAATGGCGTTGTTTCCGGAAAACCTATTTTTCCCCCGCGCCCCCTCCCAGAATAAGGCTCTGCTGTGAAAGCTGCTTTGCTTGATGTTCGACTTTCCACGGTCATGCCCGGCAGGAGGCCACACGGATGGGCTGTGGCACCATCGCAGCACGTGGCAGGCCAGTCCACTTCTGCTGGTCTTGCACGATGCAGTGTGACCCTGTCTGACCTCTTATGATTCCGTATGCCCCTGTTTGACCCTGTATGACCCTGTCTGACCTCATACGACTCTGTCTGACCCTGCACGGCCCTGTCTGATGTCCTACGACCCTCTCTGATGCTGTATGATCCTGTCTAACCTCATATGACCCTGTCTGATGCTTTCTAACCCTGTACGGCCCTGTCTGACCTCATACGACCCTACCTGACCCTGTACGACCCTGTCTGACCTCATACGACCCTGTCTGATCCTGTCTGACGCCGCATGGCCCTGTCTGACCCCAGTATTTGTCAAACTGAGTTAAACTGGAGCTTCTTAATCCTGTCCAGAGCAGGAAGCAACAGCCACACAATAAAACTAAATTAATTTTCAGCTGTGTAAAGTTTTACCGTGTGCATTTTCTTCCCCCTACGTGTCAAATCAGCATGATCCAACGCAATTAAAAATCCAATTAAAATACTCATTGCGATAAGCGCACGCACCTCTTGTTTCAACTAGTTGCAGCATTTCGGTTGAAAAAGCAGCGCAGGCGATTACAACGACACGGAGGAGGTGCTGTGCCCTTTCCATGAAGAATCTTCTACATCTTTCCCGGCGTTTTCCATCGTACGGTGTTGCCCTCGACAGTATTCTCGTCGTCCGGATCCCAGCGTCTGCCGTCAGACTCGAGTAGAAACAGGAGCCCTTCTGTCTGAAGACAGACCAAACCGCACTCTTTGTCCAGTTCGAGGATCATTTGTTCACTCGGAATCTAACCAGCAGGGGGCATACCAACTACGGAGCCTCCCTGTAACCAAGCGATTCTCACGGGACCTGCTGCCGGGCTCATTAGAATTCAGACTGTACGACGGGCAGACGTGTGTGAGTTTAATGCATATTAAAAACGGAAATAATATGTCACTATTAAGGGGGAAATACAGGAATGGTCTTTATAACCAATCGAAACACTCAGTCCTGCAAGCATTTACATTCCTGCCATAATTTCTGGGCTGAAATAGGCAGAAATATCGTGTAAGCCATGGGAAGAAGGAAAAATCTGTCTTGCCGTTTGATATGCTGGCATAGAAACGCAGGGATAACAAACCTCAACGTGCAGCAAAAAGAAAAACTGGGAGGCGAGAAAGGGGCCGGAGAACACGTTGGAGAGTGGAAACGCCGCGTTAGAAGCGAACAACAGTGACGGCGACAGCAGCTATTCCTGCCCCGGAGGATGAAAATGAGTAGAATGTAGAAGTCGGTGGACTTCGGTCCATCGACAAGCAGATGTACTGGCGCTGATATTATCCGCTTGTTTATTCATTTTCGAATTGCGTTTTCTTCTCTTAACCGCTTTCTAAAACTTGGGGGGAACAAATGTGGCCTGTTTTAAGGCGCCAAGCCGACGGACGAAAGGGTAAAGAGCGGCCAAAGAGAGTAGGAGCGTGGGGCCGCCTTAGTTAAACTCGTTTCCGCGGTGTTTACGGCCGGGGCGCGGCGTTCCCGAGCGGCGCACCTCGATAACAAGACAATCAAAGCCGGAATGAACTGGCCAGCGATCGGCACCGAATACCGCGTTTATGTGTTTACATCAGTTATTTTACTTCAGCTTTACTGCAGCTGCAAGTTCACAGATAAAATGCAAAGTCTTTCGAAAATAAAGATGGTCCCCGATTTACGACGGAGTTGCGTTCCGCGAAAATATCGGAAGTCGAACACGCATTTAATACACATAATAGACACCTCTGCGCGACAGACCGGGAGATGCGGATCGCCGTCAGCGCCCAGTATCGAGAGAGTATCGCTCTCCATATCGCGTGTCTGGGAAAAAAAATCAAAATTCAAAAATTAAGGTACGGTTTCTATGGAATGTCTATCGCCAGCTCGCCATCATAAAGTCGAAAAAATCGTAAGTCAAACCTTCGTAAATCGGGGACCACCTGTAGTGGTATTTGTTAGGGATACAGTCAAGGTTTTTCCAGAATTTAATGTACGAATAAATATTGCAACATCTGTATTAGGAACCTATTGTTACCTTTGACTCGGTGAAAGTCACTTCGGAGTTATGAACAAAATGAGTTATGAACAGGCTTGCGGTCCAAGGTGTGCTTTTGCAAGCTGATTCGGCGCGTCCCCGTCTTCCTACAGCAGGTCGCAGCCACGTTCGCAGATCGGTGCAGGTCGGTTGTGCTGCGAAGCTGCTCACAAAAACACAAAGCTATGAAAATCCATCCAGACGGGTGCAAAGCAGTCAGTGACCGCTGTACATGGTTTACCGCTGTACGCGGTTTGCTTTGATTTTTCTGCTTCCTCAACTGCGTTACAAAGGAAAGTAGCACTTGGAGAACTTCACTCAGTGGGAAGAAGGCGTCATTAAAGAGAAAAACATTAGTAAAACCATAATAAAATAGAGATGAAGTACGTCACTGTCCTAAGAGTGGATGAAATAGCGCACATAATGTCACAGCTATCGATTTGTTTCCAATTAAGACGCGGGTTCAAGGAGGGCTGTGTGTTGCGTTTCGGTTTAGAGGGAATCTCGTAAACAGACCACGCAGAAGTCAAGTGCTCCTCTCGTCCCGTTTCTAAGAAGCGTTTCGGTTGTTCGCTACGGGGAAGAACACGTCGGGCGCCTCGGAGATATTTGCATTTGGAGGATATATGTGTCCTGGGGGCTGAAGGCAACACGGAGAAACGGTTCGAACCCTCGTAGGGTTTCCGTGCCTCCCTTCCGTTTCCCACCAGAGAAGAAAGCGGAAGCGGTTGAATTTGAAGGTTATGACTTTCAGAGGAGATCCCTGCACTTCTCTTAGCGGTCAGTAGGTGGCGCAGTGGTTAAGTACTCTGTCTTTTACAGAGTCCGTTTGTGTCCTTTCAGCTTCAGATGTTTGTAGGTAAAAATAATATGCAGATTCAGGCAGGCAATGTATACATGTATACGTGTGTGTGTGTGTGTATGTAGAGAGCTGCTCAAAAGTATGTGAACCCCATAGGGATGGTCACTGTTCTGGTATAGAATATTAAAATAAAGTTACAAAATGAATAAATGGTGATGATTTACACACCTGACTCTACTTATCTACTTGGTAAAAGTAAGGGACACAAGAGTTTCACACACCTTGAAGCAACACTGTACATACATATACTGTGTGTGTATATATATATATATATATATTTATACATATCATAAACACTAAGAAACACTAAATACATTGAGTAACATGTCTGTTAAAAATTTCTAAAAAAATCAACATTAGGAATAGCTGTTTGTATACAAAAAAATGGATAAATGATCTCATTTTTTGATTCAGTTTGGAATTAAAACGGGAGGGAAAAGCGTTTAGTTAAGACGCTCACTTAGAAGGTGAGGTCACACCTGCCGTAGGTGTGCGTTTTGGAAACGCGTTCTTTCGGCGGCTTCGCGCTCAAGGTGCTCTCAGCGGAACGAAGCTCCTCCGCTTCCAAATAATGGGGTTCACTTCAAGTGTCGTCAGCGGCCGACGGACACATGAGGCGCCTCGCTCCCGAGCTCCGGCCCAGCGGAGCCTTGATGTCTACCTCCACCTAGTGTCGGCATCCGCACAGCCGACCCGCGGGGGCCAAAGTGACTTGCTGTGATTTACCCATTTATACAGCCAGGTAACATTTACTCTACCAAACCAAGGTGAGTACCTACATCAAGAGTACTACAGCAGGAGGTGGGATTCGAACCCGGGTCCTACGATCACGACGCTCAACCTCCTTTTGACACAAAAGCACAAAATCTTCCACAAAACTGGCATCACTAACAATAATAGTAACAGTAATAATAAACTAATAATTATAAATATTAGCCTATCCAGCTTATGACACGTGTGAGACTGTAAGTGGCGTAGTGCCTCATAGCACGAGCTCACGCTCAAAGGAGCCGGGTTCGAATCCCACCTCCTGCTACGGTACCCTTCATTAAGGTACTTCTGCTGAATGGATACAGTAAAAATTACCCTGCTGTGTAAATGGGTGAATCATTTGTAAGTAATTCAATGTAAAAACCCTCAACGTTCTTTGGAGAAAAGTGTCAGGAAAATATAATAATAATAATAATAATGCAATGGACTGGGGTCTTGTCCATGGTGTACCCCTCAGTCTTGTGCGCAATTATTCCGGAATAAGCTATGGACCTTCGCGACCCTGACAAAGACAACCAATTAGTGAAAATTAACAAAAAAGTTTATTATTATTATTATTATTATTATTATTATTATTATTATTGTAACAACAAACACTCTGAGCTGGGTTGTGGCTGCTTTACCTGGACTCTATTGTATTTACACTACTTTTTTGAGGGTGTGGCTCAGCATCCTTCACCAGGATCCTTCCAAGTAAGTTTTAAATATCATTAATTTTGGGTTTTACTATGTTTCCGCTTGTTTGCCCTCTGCTGTCGGGTGGAAAGTGCCCTTACGCTCTCGAGCGCATGAACCCGATGAAGCCGTAACGATGCCGTTCAAGGTTCGTTCGAATGAGGAGAGCGGTGGGCGCACGGCCTCAACAAGGACACAAACGGTGAGGCTCTGCCAACGCCCCTCCCCCCGCCAGCGCGCTCCCCATGTCGGCGGAATGTTAACGAATCGCCGCGCAGGTATTTTGCAAACCAAGAGCAGTTTCCCCGAATTTGGCCGCAGCTCTCGAATCCTTTAATTAAACCCTGGGAGACCCTCGACCCGAGAACGCAAGTCAAATTACAGCGTGGATCGTATGCATGTTTTAAACGATATGAATTATACAATGTACCATTTAAATAGATGGGATGCTTGATGCGCGATGCTCTTCGCCAAGTTATTGAGGAGGAAGAAAGGAAACAAACCAAATTGTTCCGGCACTTTTCCCTCATTTTGCCGCCACGAGACCCCTGCAGAAACGGTGGGTTTGTGAGTTATATGTTTATTTTAAAGAAATTATAAACATCCATCCATCCATCAGAAAATCAGTCAGTCCATCCATCCATCCATCCATCAGAAAATCAGTCAGTCCATCCATCCATCCATCCATCCATCAGTAAATCAGTCCATCCATCCATCCATCCATCATCAATAGCTTCTCAACCAATGCAGGGTCATGGTCACGCAGAGTCTATCCCGGAAGCGTAGGGCATGAGGTATGGTACACCTTGGTTGGGATGCAAGTCTATCGCAGGGCAATCACACACACGTATACACACACAACGGATCATTTAGAGTCACCAGCTGACTGAAAAAAACACCACTGGACTATTGACAAGAGATTGGACTGTGGGAGGAAACCAGAGCACCTGGTGGCAACCCGCATGAACATGAGGAGAACATGCAAACTCCAGATGGACCAGCGCTCTCCGCACCGCCACCGTGCCGCACAGATACAGAAAGACAACGAGCGCTCTGGTCCCGGGAGCACCCTCTACGGAGCCTCCTGTGGAAGTAGGGAGGAAGTAAGAGTCGCGACGCAATGGCGATTATTTCACTTGAAGCTTTATTGGCGCTTATATAAAATGACAAAACCCCCATTTGCGTGCAAGGAGCAGCGATAAGAGTCTCTCGCTGAAGAAATCGTCCGAAGAATCACATCACAGTATGGGAAGGTATCAGAGCGGAACAGGAGCCGTAGACGGACGGAGGGAGAGGGGTTCGAACGCGTTCCCGTTAAAAGGTGCGGACAGAAAAAAGGGCGGGACGCGGAACCCGCGCGCCTCTCGGGAGCGCAATCGCACACATCTTTTATTCATGGCGGCGCAGTCGCGCGCTTGAGTTTGTTGTCGGCATAATATTTAACGCGTCCGTGTTGATTTAAATAACGAAGCTGTGGGGGTGCGGGTGCCGCGACCATGCGAGCGTGCGCGGCCGGCCTTGCGTCAGGTCGATCGCGGAGACGCTGCCTCTTGGCCTCAGGCAGCGAGGTTACCGTGATTTCCCTCTTCTGTATGCAATTACCTCTTGGTACGTGGCGATACCATGGCGATACCATGGCGATACCTCGCTTTACCTTGCTGTGAAGGTGAGCCGTCCAACATCAGAGCCTCCAAGTAATGTACGGAGTTGCTCTTTTTGTGCTGCCTTCTGACGACCTCGCCTTGACCCTCCATTTAACCCTGTAACGGAGCCTTCCGGAAACCTCCGGTGACTCTGTGTGAGGAGCCCACCTGTCCACCTGTTCACCTGCTTTGTTCACACAGTCGCCGCATTAACCGTTCGGACTTTATCGTAGCGCCGACCTGCATCTCCTTAACTGTCTGCCTCTTTCTAGAATATCTCGCAGAAAAGCACGGCCTCCTCCTGCTCTTGGACTGCATGCGGTTGACTACTGGTGCATGATGGGATGGATCCGTATGTGTGATAGTTATTCTGTATGGGTCGAGCGTCTCTCGAGCACTTGCGGGCTCTAGGTGCTGCAACTCAACATTGGGTCACGTGATTAGAGAGAGGCAGGGGTCAAAGGGCAGAAAAATCACAGCCTCTAAGACTAAAACTTTACAAGAAAATTTTTTTTTTTTAGATTTTTTATAACATTATAATTTCATGTTCATTCATGCAAACTAGAGCTGTACATTGCAGGCTGCGTCCCAAGAGAGACACCCGGTTGCACAGGTGGAAACGAGATGGGAGATCGGAGCGGGGGGTCGGTCGGGGGCGGGGGGGGGGGGGGGGACACAGAGCAGATGGAGACAGGGATTACAGACTGGACGCGCACTCGCTAACGGAGATCGGGAAGACAGCGCCGGGAGAAGGCCCGGGATGGCCCGGTGAGTCGAGGGAGGGCGGGGCAGGGGGGCGGGACGGGGCGGGGCGTGTGCCGAGACAGCCGGCGCCATCGGCGGTGCGCGCTTCTCCAGGTGGCCTCCGCCCTTCCTCGGCTCCACGGGGGGCTGCGCTCCTAAAACCAGAAGCCCGTCCGATGCGTCACCCGGGGGGTCTTTTTCTTTTTGGCCTCCTCCCTGAGCCACGGCTTCCTCCTCTTGCTGTCCGTGTGCCCTGAGGAGAGACGGCGCCCATTAAGCGCACTGCTCGGGGGGGCGCCGCTGAATCGCCGCGCATCTTCGATGTGGCACAAACAAAAGCATCAGCAAGGCCGTTCTTAAAGGGCGGAGCTAAAATGACACACGTCATTCTTCGGTGCTCTCTGGCGCCTCACACCACATGGACGATCACACACACACACACACACACACACACACACACACACCTTCCCTGGGGTCGCCAATAACACAACCGATCGCAGCAGTGCATTTAAAACACACATTTAAATAGTAAAAAGAGTCACAATGAATTTAAATAACATATTATTATTAGTATTATTATTAAAAGAATAATATTAATAATGAAAGAAATCAAGACAGAGCTTTTCCCACATTTTCTGAGGTCAAGAAGTGCCTTTTAATCAGTGAAAACCATAAAATTAAGCAAAGACACAAATACCATGCACTAATAATGAGTCTTTAATTAAGGGAGGTATGCAGTTTCAGCGAAGCTACTTATGAAAACATGTCACTTACCTTCAGATAAGAGATTCTGCTTTACCCCAGCATCTTACTTATTCTCTTTATCACAATATCAACATCTATAGGCTTTTTTCTTACATTTTTATTTACACGCATTTAGTTGACAGTTTCCTCCAAAGCAACTTACAGTTATTTACCCATTTGTACAGCTGGGTAATTGTACTAGAGCAATCCCAGGTAAGTACCTTGCTCAAGGGTACTACTGCTAGAGGTGAGATTTGAACCTGTGACCCTGGGGGCCAAAGGGAGCAACCCTAGCCCCTATACCACTAGTTGTCCAAGGTGCACTTAACCCTGGTAACTGATCCAAATTCGTTCCTGAAAACCGACCGAATATCAAAAAACCGGGTGATGAAATCGCTCACGGGATACGTGAAAAGCCAAATATCAGGAAACCAAATAACGGGACGAGAGCAATTACTTCCACTACATGACGGTCCCTAAGGGGCGCCGAAGGAGGCAGTTAAGTCCATATCAGTGTGTTTTCATGCTCGGAGTCGATCGGCGACCAAGTACAAGTGGAAGGAGGTTTCGTCAGGGTGTCGGTTCCTTCAGAGCAAAGCCAGCCTTCGAAGAGGCCCCGTTGCCCTCTCGGACCGCATCTAAACCGCCGTCCCAAACACACGGACCGAATACGGCGCCTGCACCACGAACGTGGATTTACTACGGTGAAAATGAGCGAGTTCATCAAATGGGCACCGGCTGCCAGACCTGAACTACTTTGCAGACGGCATCTCCCGTTCAGAGCATCGACGGTCCGCTCAGGTCGCCCACGTGACCCAAGGGTTCGAGAAAACGCGAAAACAAACGGCGAAATCCAAAAATTGTCTGCAACATAGAAATTCCGCCCTCTGCATTTTCCTCCCCCAGGAGCGAAGAGGCGCACGGGGGGCACACCTCTGGACTGGCCCGGCATGGGGCTGGGAGAGCCACGCTCTTCCTCTTCCTCGGCGGCGCTCTGGGGGCCGTTCCTCAGGTAGCGCGGTACCGAGGGGGCGGCGGTCAGCATGTTCTGCCTGCGAGAGCGGCGCTCATCCTCTAAGGCTTCCAGGTCATGCACACCTGGGGGTGGAATGAAGAGGATGGAGGCCAATGAGAAGAAGGTGATTAACATGCATGAACGGAGGTTGTGCTCCAGGGTGGGACGTGTATAATAGCTGGGTGTTCTATTCTCAGTTCAACAAAAGCTAATAGTTACTAATACATCCAATATTAGTTTTCTAGTAATACACTAATATATGCTAAATTAAATCTCAGCTATATAGAGTATTTCACCATTTCGGTACCAATAAATAATGGAAATATTATTTCCAAACACTATGCTACTCATAGGCAGGGGCGTGGTGGCACAGTGGTGCAGTGGGTTGGACCGGGTCCTGCTCTCCGGTAGGTCTGGGGTTCAAGCCCTGCTTGGGGTGCCTTGCGGCGGACTGGCGTCCCATCCTGGGTGTGTCCCTTACGCCCTGTGTTGCTGGGTTCAGAAAGGGTGTGTGTATACTGCTCATATCCCAAAATATAGTTCTAAGTACATTAAGGACACATTTTCTTATTTATATAGTTCATACGTTTGTCCAGAGAGACTTAAAGTGGTAACTAATCAGCTTTACAGTTACTCACCCATTTACACCTTTACTGTAGTAATTCACAGTAAGTTCTCTGATCAGTGGTACTACAGTGGGAGGGGCCTTTGTATTGAAAATAATCCATATTTAATAAATATGTGTCCCCTCTATTTTGATTTTTTAAATACATACATACACACACACACATATATATATATATATATATACAGTATATATATGCAACCTCAACCCTGCTTCCAATCCACTTAACCAAGTCAGCAGGTGGATCTCAGGCTGTGATGCAGCAACACTTTCATTCCTAAATACCCCTTAGTTATAATATAAATGACTGTGATGCGCAGATTCATTTTGAATTATAATAATTCAGACTTTTAGCACAGTGCCAGATGTGCGATTAATATTGGCCTGTTGATAAGACAAACAAGACCTGCAGTGTGGGCGTTGCTCTCTTTTCTCCCAGTCCTATTTGTCTGATTTACTACTTATTTTTTTAAGTTTTTTTTTTTTTTTACTTTTAAACACGGTAGTATATTTTTTCATATTATACCTTTCTGTATTTCAAAATGCAAAGTGTAAGAATTTAGAAATTGGTCTCAAAACAAAATATTAATAATACATTCATTAATCGTCGTACCATCATTTGTATTGTAGCATGTAGATAGCTCGTTATATTTTTAGATTAAATTTCACAATGGAAACTGTAATGATGGATGTTTTGTACTACTTGCAATATATAGATGAAAACGGGCATATATTGTATCCTATTTTCTGTATCATTTTTGAAACTGTTTTCCACGGTTCCTTGGCGAGGTGTAGTACAACGAGACATAAATCAGACCTTTGTTTATACTGTGTCCGTAAAATATGAAAACAATTAGCGTACCAGAACAAACCGCCAAAGACAAATGTGATGAAAGTTCAAATATACCCTGGAGCAGCCTCTTTCCTTTCATGTGCCTGCCTTTTATATTCCATTTATATTTCATACAGCACAATTTATGGTGGTTAGTCATGTAAATAAAAAAGAGAGATTTCTCTATTCCTTTCTGTCTGTAATTTACATTTATATTGAATTAGGGACAGAGGAAAAAGACAGGAAGGGGGGGGGGGAGTGATTATATTGTGAGATTACAGGCAGATTACATCGCCATTGTGCTGTGTAATTAAAGAAAGAGTGGAGAAGAAAAGCGCTCCAGATGCTCTGTGGCTGGAGCACCTTTCATTTAGCAAAGGTCCCCGGTACCTTTCAGCACTCCTGCAAATATTTAACAGGCGCGCCGCCTCCTGCATGTCACTTGCATTAGCGCAAAATATCAAACCGCGCCTTTCGAGAGTGGAGGTCACGTGGAGGAGCACCAGCAATTAGTGGCCCTTGAGCCGCCAGGCCCCAGCGGGGCGCCATGAAAACCATGTGGCATCACCATGCGATGCGCATTACCGAAGAGGTGAACCGCTTTGGGTATCGCTTTCTTTTTTCTTTATTCTTTTTTTTTTTTTAAAGGTCTGATCTCATCAATAAGGGCCAGTCTGCCCGCGCTGACACCTGACACAAACAGCCGTGGTCTGGAAACGCTCGTATTAAATGCATCCGTTTATTGAAAGCGATATGATCCGCAGCGCTCCACTCTCCTGTGATCAGCTGGCGAGAAATTCCCCAGCCTTATTCAGGGAATGGATTCGATAATGAAACCCAGTGACCGCCTGACACTGAATGCCGGGAGAAGGATGACTTTATTTCATCGACACTAATTATTTCCCCGGGAGAACGGCACACGGACCCCTCCGTGAGGCTAACAGAAGGAGGGCGACAGAAGGAGCCATGGGTTGCGTGTGGGCGGATACTTGTACGTAGCGTTCATTGGAAGTCGTGTGCATGTCTAGGGATAGGGGTACGAATGAGAAACAGCCCTCTGTGAGAAATGAAGAGAAGTCCAATTAGAAGTGACCCTGCTGACTCCCCTTTCCTTGCAACTACGAACGAACAGCACACTGTATATGAAGACAGCCATCAAAGGTGCATTAATTTTTCAAAATGAGAAAATGCAAAGAAACTACCGGTTACCCCAAGATTAACTACTTGGCTCTTTATGTTGTTGTGGCCCCCCCATCTTTGTTGATCAATATTTGCTTCTGCTGTTTGGTCGTTCATTAGCTGGGTTATAAAAAGAGGTCCCCAGAGGGGAAACGGAACTCACGTTGCAGGATAATCGATCATTATTTAATTACTTTGAACAAAAGAGCCCAACGACTCATTCCGAAGCATTTCAAAGTGTTTTGAGACATGTGTGCCCTTCCTCAAGATGTAAGACTCAACTGCATTTTGATGGCTGAAGACAGAGGAACATGTCACATTACGCTGTTCACTGGGGGTTGCCAGCTATTGTCCTTTGTGCGTGACTCCCGGTGGGGCACAACGGTCGGCTTCTGCTGCTGTAATGGGCGATTTGACTGACACACGGAGCTGGTCGAGAGACCTGGAGGCTGGAGGCGGGAAATGGGAGGCGCGAGGTATCTTTGTCGCACACGCCCAGGCGTCCGTCAGAACCTGGAAGGCCAATCGTGGTGAGACCAGCCCATGAGCAGGTGGGTGGGGGTGTCACAGAGAGGAGGTATGACTAGGAATTACATTTTTCTATCTTAAAATCTTAACCCATATTTTCCAGTTATGCTCTTTTCATAATACTGTTATTGTTGATACCATTGCACATGACTTTTTTCTTTTACTCCCTATACTCCAGCAAGAGTGCAGTTCAACTCATAAGGAGATCAACCTGAAAGTCCATAGGTGTCAGTTTTGGCCCCGAGCTGGTGGAATGAGCTCTCAATCCCTCAGAGCTGCTGAATCCCTCCCAGAAATCAAGGAAGGTCTCAAAGTCCATCTCAGACCCAATTTCTTTTCTGATCTCCTGACAGCTACATGGAGTCCAACACCGTCTACTACGATTGTGTCTGTATTTGCTATTTCAATGTTACTTCTACAGGCAGCTACTCGAGGGCTGTGAATCAGCTACATGGCGGTATCAGACAAACAAGCTGTGTACTGATCCCATGTCTGCTGTTCATAAACTTTAGTCCTTTTCTGCGCCTTGCTTTAAAGAAAAAAAATGGCTGAATTAATAAACGTAAAGAAGGTACATCTTTACACCAGTTTTCCAGAAAAATTTCTGAAAATATCATCCGAACATGTGGACTTAGCAGAGGCACTGCAACGTGTACAATTTGTTGTTTTGCAACGAGGATTGCATCCTTAATTACAGTGGAGCTGGTGGGGAAATTTTACCGTGATCACACAGAAAATACTGTGTTCATGTCGTGCCATTAGAAACGCGTAGTCTGGATGTCACACCAGACTCTCGCAATGCTGTCATACTGTTGCATTTTTAAACTCAAACCGCCTGCATCTGAACACCTTTGAATGTTTTACAGTGATACATCTGGGTGTCTTTTAACTGTCCAATTTTATTTGAGTAAAGAATAAAAGTTATTATCTATAATATCTATGCATTACTATCATTACTACTACTACAGCGGGGCACGGTGGTGCAGCGGGTTTGACCGGGTCCTAGTGTGTAGTGGGTCTGGGGTTCAAGTCCAGCTTAGGATGCCTTGTGATGGACTGGCGTCCTGTCCTGCGTGTGTCCCCTCCCACTCCAGCCTTATGCCCTGTGTTGCCGGGTTGGGCTCCAGTTTGCCGCAGTCCTGGTTGAGATAGACGGTTTCAGTCAATGTGCGTGTGTGTGCAACTGGACTTGTGACCACAAGGTTGTCTGGTCAAACATCAGGAAAGGCAGCTCTCATCTGTACCCCAGCACTGAAAACATAGCTGTCTAAATTTTGGAAAGTGTAACACTGCCAATAATGGTAGTAGTTTGTATCTGACTTAGGGGTCTATGACAGGGGTTCAAGAGCAAAGAGCTTTCAGTTGATTGTGACTTGCAGGTCAGGTGTGGAACAAGTGGATTGTGGGGTAGCATCAGCCCCAGGTGACATATTCACACAGGGCCGCATAAGGACCCGAGGTCGACGGCGCTGCTTGAGAAGGGGAGTGAGACTGAAGGAGGAGAAGCGACAGCAGAGTGCAGTTGAAACTGTGTGCAGTCATCAATAAAACAGCAGCTGCTCCTCGAGTCGGGGTACCAGAGGAACGGCAAGCGGGAAAGTGCGTAGGTGGACCCTCGCGCTCATCTCTGATCTGCGCTCTGCCCACGCCGTCGCCATAGCGGAATACGAAATGAAAGGCGCGGACGGGTTCGTGCGGCCGTACGGAAGGCCCATTCTCGACGCCTCGCCGCTCCTGATTGCACGAAAGGCTCGAGTCCCAGCGGAGGGTACTCAGAGCTCACTTTCACACACTTGAGAGAGGAGAGATGAGGCTGGGAACGAGAGGCGTTAGGCCCTCAATGCGACTCGGCGGCCTTCGCAACGCGAAGGAATGTGTTGAGAGCCGCCTTGTAACCTTCCGATGGTCATTCCGTCCCGTTCGGGCCGCTTCCGCGATGCTCTTGAGCGTATTTAATGCGATCGGCCTGACGGAAGGGCACGTCAACACACCCCCAGCCACAGTGAACGCACATACTGGCTTCCTGAAAAGTTTGACGCGGTTGGTTTTTCGATCCTGCTGAGACTGTGTGCGGTTGAGGAGACTGCAAACATGTAAGTGATCCCTCCTAAAACAAGCACAACAAAAGGGGTTTGTATCACACCGATAAGTAGAGACTGTTGATCTTTAAGGAAGTCGCACAAATCAATAATCTGATTGCAACGCGAGGAAGGACTCGTCCCTCATCTCCCTCAAACCCACAACCCCCCCACTCCTCAACATAATGACTCATCTATTAGGCTGCTGCATTCACCTGAGCAACAGTAAATTGTCTAGTATTGTGGACATGCTATGCAAAACCTGGTAAGGCACATTCATTTTATATGCTCATTTGAAAGTAGCTTTTTTTGTCAAGTTATAATAAAGCGAGTTGTGTGTTGTAAATTAATAAATGTAGATGTATGTCAATAAACACACCTCAGTAACATGCTGTCTAATGCAGGAGAACGTAGACAATTTACTGTTACCTTCTGCACTCACAGTTTAACAGTCTGTGAAACACAGCATGTTGAAATGTATGAAAAACTTAATTTCTCACATTAGTCCATAATGAAAGCATAACAATCACCCCCATGTGGTGTGAAGCCTAGTGGCTGGTGCTCGTGATGTACAGTGAGTGGGGCGATGGATGGATGGACGGACGGACAACAAAAATGACACGAAGACGCCCCCTGCTGGTAATTAAAATATTACATCTGAGGCCACATTGCTGAGATTTGTATGAAACACAAAAACTGCAAAAACACTTATAAAAATTTTAGTCAATTTTCATTATAATGAAATGGTGCAGTACTTTAACCACCCCTTGCTCTATTAGAGATCAATTTTTTAAATCACTAAACCAACACGGCGTGCAACCAGAAGATGGTGCCAGTGCTTCATTACTGCCGTGACTACTTAATTAAAACTCACAAATAAAAGCTATTAGTCTGGAACTTCTGGCAGCATAACTTATCAAACGCAAACTATATTTAAAACTTAATATGTTGTCTTCATCATGATGGCAATTATTTCTGGTCAAGCACATAAAGCGCAGAAAAAAGTAATTTAAAATCTGTATGTTAGGCCACACAAGACTGACTACTTTTAAAAAAAATCACTTTGCAAGTAAAGGTTATGCTAAAAATGCTCTCGGCCTCTCAGTTCTCCACTCCACTGGCCCTCAGATGTGCACGCAATCTGTCTAGTCATCAGCCATGACAGGAGCTAGGGAGAGGACGCCATGATGCCTAGCAACCTCCACAAAGGTGAAGGCACTTAATTACTCTGAACTAAAAGTTAAGAAAAACCAGAAAAATCAAGATACATAAACAGATCTCACAGTCACTAAATTACTTTGGAAGCAAGTGGTAACAAATCAATAACAATGTGAAACAATTTTATCACATGCACTCTGAAATGACAGCTAAGAGCTGCAGCCTCTTCACGCCTGACGTGTACGGCCCCTCGACTCGACTTCCACGTGGACACAAATACATGTAATCTGGTTACTTACAGGCACCAGGTAGGGCAGTGGGTAAACCGGTCACATTACAACCTCAAGGTTACACGCTGAACCTCTACTCCCCCTGCAGTACCCTTGATCAAGGCATTTACTCAGAACATACAGCAAAAAAAAAAAAATCACCCTGCTATATAAGTGGCTAAAACACTAACATGCCCTTGAGAAAAAAGGTACATTAATAAACAAATGATTCTTGGATGGTACCACAGGCCTTCAATAGCTAATAAACTCACTTTATAACACCATGCAGTTTTTAGTGTTTTTGATGGTCAACAACAATAATGCTCAATAGAAGTGTGTGGAAATAGTGAGCAGGGACGGGACTTGCTCTCATACACACCCGAGGACAGTCATGGAGGAAAGTGAGCGTAACTTTATCAGCTAAGTTCTGTCCATTAGCCTCTTTTGCAGAGTCTAGACAAGGATACAGACTGAAGATATGTAAGCAGGTTTTCTGTAGAAATGTCCTTGACAAACCGAATTAGATCCTCGTGGATGTGGTTAGGGTGGCACAGACGATCAGCATCACAATGCTTAACGCTCATTACCACTATCTGGGTGCCGCTAATCCTGAAAGTGACTTAATTCCAGAGTAATGATGACCGGTATTGGGAAAGGAAGCAGATTCAAGGTGTATCGTAGAGAATGAGATCCGTCCCCCATACAGGAATTATCCATTTCACCCGTCCCTCTGAGCAGCTCTGTTAGCTTTTAATTCCCCTTCAAGTCTCTAATCCTGGTCCAGTAGTCTGAACAAATTTAATAAATTATTTCTAAAAGACACTCGGAATGAAAACTCACAGTGAAGGGCCATCCTTGCACCAACGCAACAGGTGGTAGGAACAGCCATGACCACGGTATTTAGTGTGTATAAGCGAGTGCATTCCACACTGTGGTGATGTGCAGATGAAAGCGTGTTTCAGGCAAGCGGTGGGGTAGTGCTGTCAGGCCATGTGAGAAAGTGACAGCAAGCAAAGGACACTGAGAATCACACACAACGGTAAAAAAAAAAAAAAAAAAACCCCAAAACTTTCATTTATTGATTGTAAACTGATTAAACAAAATACAAACTTCTGTGGTGTTGTTTTAATTAGGTCTGAATTGTTACGTCATAACATTAATATAAAGAACTACTATCACTGGAAATCATGCAGCAAAGAAAGAAAACACATCCAAATAAGTGCATATTAATATAATTAATTTATTAATATATAAGCATGTACAAAAGAAAATGGTAGATTGTTAGAAACTTTTTAAACAGGTGTGTAACTATTAAGTGAGGGTTAAGGTCTCTACTGGAACAGTTGAGATGGTGAAAAGAAGTCATGCTTTATTCAGGTATAACATTGATGTGCTCCAACAACAGCCAGAAAGGCAACAGATAATCCAAGTGTAACAGCAACGCAGCAAAGTGTGCGCAAAAACAAAACCAAACAAAAGAAAAGAAAAAAATAACCCTGTATCTTATGGTCCTAATAACACAATGGTCCCACACAAAAGTTAAATGGAACGAATTAAATTTACAATAAGTTACCATCCAGAAAAATGAATTTCTTCAACTAAGATGGAGACGCCTTTTGCAGGAACGGTACACTAAAGGAGGTCTATGGGGGTGGGGAGGGTCGGCACAGGTGCAGGGGAGGGAGGGGACGCACGCGGATGTACATCTGCACAGCGCTGGAGCATTCGTCCCGGGTCGGAGCGCTCCACTCGCCGCTCATCACCAGGTTACTTGTTATCCAATCGCAAGAGCTGCTCCTTACCATTGACAGTGAGAGATTTTAGCTGGCCGTCCTCTTCCACCTCGACGCGCTCCTGTCCGTTCTCTACAATCCTGCACGGAACGTAGAGTTGAACGTCCTCATTATTACTGCATTATTAATGCAACAATGAAATGGACATTGCAAGAATGAAAACCTAACATTTTCATAGTTCCCGAAATGACAGCTGCACAAGCAATACATACTGACACTTCTGCTTCTGAATGCATACTTTAAAATTTCATTTGGAACATCTTGGAAAAGTCTTCCCTCACAAAGCAAGAGCTTGTATAACGAGAATTTGGACTTATGAGCACATCTGTACCCTAAAAATTGCAGGTATCAGCTCCCACAAGAATCAGAATACAGAAACAGACTTAATTCATGAGCCTTGGTGACGTGATGCACCGTACAAGGCGGGCAGTGGCCCTCCACGCAGGACCCAAGTTTCTCCTCCGAATTTCAGTGGTCTTGTTGCCATGACTTTTCATGCTACTGTAAAAGCATAATCTTTAACCCTTTTCCTAAACTTAAAAACAAAAAGTGCGAAAAGATACTCAAAAGGCAAAGGAAAGCCCTTCGTATTGGCTTAAGACTTGAAATGATGAAACTCAATTCTCTTGAAAGAATGTCATTAAGAATGACTTCCATTTACCCCAAATGATACTTTAAACACTTTTCAGCAGAGAAGGGTTAGTAGCGTTTACAAGTGATTACAGTAATTATGAGAACTGCCTTATTAGGTAATACAGTAATATTGTTGACACGGTTGTGAATGAGATTTGTCTGTATGATAAAACAGAAGTTGTTTGGTGAAAAACAGGTGCACTTTTTGTGACTCAATAGTAATTAAGAATTTGTTTTACAAGATTCACCTTTCTAGCACACTTTCAGGAAGTGCACTAATTATGCCAGGGAAGTCTATATGGGCACATCTGAAATGTTTGCTGAGACAGACATTTTGATGCATTAAAAATGAAAAGTATAATCAGGCATTTCACAGTACACAGACATTCTCAGCTTCTTTAAAAGACAAAAGCTACTTTGTACCTCTTTGTTGTGATTTTTCTTCCATTGATGAATTTGGTAGAGGTGGACACTTGGCGGAAGTTCCCCATTCCACCACCACCACCACCGAATGACGACGAGGAGAATGAAGCAAAGCCGCCGCTGCCACCTATTGAGCTGAAGGAGGAGAAACCTGCAGAAAGGGTAAGGGCAGATCAGAGCCAATAGGACCCAGCTGTCTGACACACACACACACACACACACCAGTGCCTCTGGATCTACACCTACATGTCAACACAAACATCACTGTGAAAGGTTCTAAACCGAAATGTTTACTACTTCCTGTACTAGAGCGCATTTTCAAAGCTTATACATCAACAGCAAACTGTGATCTTCAGCCTAACTTCACACACCAACACGATTATTTAACAGCTACACAAGTGCTGGTTGTTCATCTACAGTTTCTTCCACAGCATTTTGGTACAATCCAACGGAATTTTGAATATCCATAATTTTCCACTTTATACATTTTTGGGAGTCCTTCTGTCATTTTAAAAGCTAATTTGAAAAAGTATGAAGACCCACCTGTGTCGAACCCTGAGAAACCGCCCCCGAAAGGAAAACCTCCAAATCCCGCAAAGAAAGGCCCATCCATTCGATTCCGACTCATGCCGCGATGATGGCTCCGCCCACCACCAAAGAAGGGGTCGTCGAAAGGGTCATCTGCACAGAGATTATGGAAGACATTGAAGTGGAGCGACTCAGAGTACTGCCACCACGTTTCCAAAGGTACAAGACCATCCTCTGTAATCCTAATGCTTTTTATTTTACATTTATTCACTTAGCAGACACTTTTCTCCAAAGCGACTTACAACGGATACTATGTAGTGTTACTACCCCACACACCTTATTCACCATGGTGACTTATACTGCGTCACTCATCCATACATAAGTGGCACACACACACACACACACACCCTCTCTGTCACTCGCACACTATGGGGGAACCGGAACAACATGTCTCTGGACTGTGGGAGGAAACCGGAGCACCCGAGGGAAACCCATGCAGACACAAGGAAAACATGCAAACTCCACACAGGCTGAGCGGGGATCAAACCCACGTTCTCTGGCACCACCCAGGTGCTGTAAGACAGCAGTGTTTCTCGTTGTGCCACCATGTTGCCAATTTTATCTATCAACATCTTCCTACTGTTATTTTAATCACCAACACTAGCTGTAAATACCACAGAAGTGAGCTGATTAAAGTGATTCCACTCTCTGGTTCTGTTTTGGGTGCTCTTTATTTCTACCTATGGGCTTGGCAGGTAAACAGGTCACATTCTCCACAGCAAATATTTTACAAAAGAGGAAATCTGCTATTCCATTTAATAAGAAATTCAGAGGATACCAAATTGTCCTTCAGACCAAAGCAGAATGAGGCCAGAGGAAGGTGTCTCTGGCGTGCACTTATTCATGTTCTTGGTGGCCTATCTGATGCCTTGTGCCAATTCCCCATTTGAAATCCCCAGTAGACATGCTCTTAATTGCGCAACAATCTAGGTCATGGATTGTAGAGTTGCTTAGTGTTGGTTTTTACACTAAAGCATAAGAGTAGCATATAATACTCAAATACATGCAAAAAGCTGAACAAGCTTCATGTTACCCTGGTGACAACTACCCAGCGTGACTGCCATCACATATAATTTTACACCACCCAACTAAACAGCTGAATGTTTTTAGTGTAGAAATTCACATTGAGAAAGAAAGCAACGTAAGTTATCTTTAGTGAATACAACTGGCAGACTCTTGGTCAGATATAGAATTCCTTCACCAATATTACCTTCAGTCCCAAAAAAGCTGTCATCCCTACTAAGACCCACAGATGTTAGCCCAGGGGAACTCTCCAGAATGACAAACTCTGGACTAGATCCACTGGAAGAGAATCAAAAGCCCCTGCTGCCAGGAACGACGACAGCAATCCTGAGTACTCCATACTGCCTGCGGTAAGGTTCTGCTCAGGCCACTCAGTAACTTAGGCTGCATCTAGACGCAACTACCACGAGGGCTTCTCATGACCACAGGCTGACACCATCAGCTGGTTATATAGTCAGGGGGAAGTTCAGGACACATCCTTGATTGGTCTCTCCAGAGATCTTCATGCCTGGGCATCTTGCTGGATAGGACAGGGTGAGGAGGAGGAGCAGCTGCTGTGTCCTTTGCAGTTTAAATATAGAAAACAGTTTTGCACACAAACCCCTAGGCATCCCAAATAAGTTTCCAATTTGCTTGCCTGAGTACTAGGTTGACACAGTCCTGCAAGTATAACAATCATCTAATGACCATTGATGTTTGATTTACAATCAGAAACCCAACTTATGGTCCTGATCTTGTACACTTGGACACTTGTTTGGTCAAAGAAATTGAAAGGCCACCATGTCGATTCCACAGCAGGAACAACATAACGATGGGTAAACTCAGTTGCCTCTGGCCGTTTCCATGGAGTCTATTTTCATCACATTCCAGCAGAATGATGCATTAGCTTACATTGGCACCTAGCTATGGGGCTAGGGACTCGTCTCCTTATTTAGACCTGTGTGTGCGTGTGAAAGAAATGAACACCATTCTTTAACTGAACACACAGCATTTACCACAACAGAAAGCCTGATCTTCAGTTCTGGTCCTAAAGAAAAGCAGCAAGCAAACAAGAACCTGCTGCAGTCAGCAGATTTTCTACAAGTGCTTTTTGCTGGACAAAAAAAATGGACTAACGGCTGAATGAAGTTTTCAGCACTGGCTATAGCGGCTATTGTTTAACAGCCTTGCTAACAATGATTTTACCGTTGCTCCGGAATCTCTATGAAATGTAAACAGGAAAACTAACATGGCAGCTTTGGGGGAGGTGCAGGCTTTCTGATAGATGTTCTAGCGTTTTCCAGACCGATAGCATCTGCCATTTTCAACTGAATTTTGAATGCAAAGGGACAGGAAACATTCAGCAGCAAGGTCATCCAACTGCTCCTTACAACACGAGTGACCAGGTCCCAATTCAGACACAGCAGCTTCCCCACCTACCTGTGAAATGTGAATTTCAAACGTCTCAAACACGCCAAAACCATCCCCAGATTGATTCATAAGCCTTTTGTTACATCACTGCAACTGTAACAAGTTTGTCAAAACATCCAGACTAAATACCAAATTCAAGTTTAAACAAGATGACAGGTATCCATTGTTCTACTGACCCAGACTTTCCACTCCACAATAACCTTGCTGGGCCGAGGACACCATGAAGACCAAGATATAGTTCTAGTAAAGCTCTGCCATGTGCCACAGATCAGATAACACAGCTTTTCAGTGCACTAATATAACAATGAACACATCTAATAGCATCAATCAATTCTAAAACAGAACACAGCAGTGTAACCGTTTACATTCTACTTTTCGTCCAGTGCTTCCTCGGTCACCATGCCACCCACAGATTTGGGCAATGAAGAAAGACTCACCAAAGAAATCTGCAAATGGGTCTCGACCGCCAAAGAATTCCCTGAAGACGTCTTCTGGGTTTCGGAACGTGAAGACCCCCCGGAACGGGTCACCGTTGTGGTAGTGTCCTAGACCACACAAATGAAACCGAAAGAACTTTTGATTGTGGAAGGAGGTGAACTGCTTATAATCCATTGTAATAAAAACATACATCTCAATTGTGCTTCACAGGAAAATGTAGAAGCAGTGAAGTCCAATGGTTCTTTGCTAGTGGAATGCAACCACATCCTCAATAGACCATAATACTGAATACTTTAATAAGATTACAGAGTTATCCAATTTAATTCCCACATGTAACTTCCACTGAATCTCAGAATGGAAGCTTCAGACTTGAATCCAGTTGCTATTAACTGCTGGGTTCACCATTCCTTGACATGAGGAATATACAAGTAGGAAAACAAGACTTTACCTCCACCGTTTCCAGACAAGCCTTCTTTACCATATCGATCATATATGTCCCTCTTGTTTGCTGCAAGACAAAACAAATATTAGCTGAAGACCATCTTTTATATAAAGCACGACATGGTACCCTTCGCACTCCAGTACGGTACCACACAGCAACATTGACTCCACTTGATGGAACATCACGGAGAGCTGAATATGTGTACAGTCTATTCATTTGTGTGACAAGGATTTCTAATGAGATACTTTGTGCTTTTAGGTATCATCAGCATGACCTTAAGGCCAGGGTCAGACAATTGCCAAGGACCACAAGCGCTTAAATGTCTATAAAAGTATGGTGAACATTATCAATTAAGGCAACAGTAGAGAATTAATATTTGGGTTACTTAAATTACTGTGCTGTATTATTCTGAACTGGACACTTTCCTCAGATTTTTAAACTAATGTGTCCCTGGAAATTACTGTTTTCACCAAACTGATTAAGTGAAAATCTAGTTCTCCGTTTCTAGAGAAGAACATATGTCTGACCAAGATCTGGACTCCGATCAGATATTTTGAAATTTTCATCTGCAGGTCAGGTACCAAAAAAAAAAAAATCCTGGAATTCCATTATTTTTAAACAAAGAAAATCCTTATTTGTATCAGACCCAAGAATGCAAACAGCTTTACAGGGCACATTTACTTCCTCTTTAGCAGGAGGAAAAAAATTAAACCAAGTGTAACAGTTTTCATAATTCATTCTCAATGTGTGGCTCGACTTGAAATCCTATTCTCAAACTGGACCATAAAGTTGCTCAAAACTTCCTGCAAATAAAATGCAACTGACCAGCTAACCTCCCTGCCTTTCTCACATTGACAATAATTAGGTCTTAAAATATACCCTTGATGTCAGAAATAAAATCTTGATGGTGGAGAACCCCCTACTTGGAATCACGAGGAGCGGTAAAGTTATAGCACACCATTATTCAGGACATGTAACTGGACATGGAGTCATTAGGTTTTGTACTCTGTGTTGGGATCATGAGGGGAAAATGTAGCAGATACAAACAACTGAAAACCACAACTTTTACTCCAGCAGGGTTGAGGGACCTTCACTTCCACACTGCTCATTAGCAGAACCTGGATCTCTCCTCCTCCTACATGGCTTTAACCAGGAAGAAAACAAGAGCAACAGCATGCTCTCCAAGGCATCCACACACATCTGGTCATGCTCTCACTGTCCTCTTTCATGATGGCTCTCAGTTTTGCTTTAGAGACCAGACCACACATCCCAGTTTCAAACCCTTCATATCTTTTCAAACCAACTACAGTCTATTCACTTGGCTTTGTTGCTTCAAGAGACGGAAGACAGTGACCACCCCATGATGCGTCTAACTGAAAAGTGCTGTCACAGGTAACAGACTTGTACATCTGATGTTTTAATTCTAATACACTTTTGGTCTCCACTTTGTGCCACAGCCCAAATGAGTTTTTTTTTTTTTTTTTTTTTTTAAAAAAAAAAGAAAAGAAAAAAAAAAGCTCTGACACATTCCTTTGGGGTGAGAGTCAAAACATTTTTCCCTTGAACCCAAAAGAATGTAGTAAGGAACAGAATTTACTTTTGAACCCTGGGGTGGGGTTGTGGGGGCGAATGTGAGCGGGAAAGTGCAACACTGAATTCATTGCATTCATGCAGGGAGCAGGCTGGGTGTAGGAGTTAATGAACAGCTTGCCTACAACAACTAACCTAACCAGTTCACTGCAGCTCATCACTGCTGGAAGAGCTAGTCGCCATCTTTTGTATGTCTTGTACTTATCTGCTTTGTTCTAGGAGAGGCATTGTTTGGACAAAAGTTATGAATGTCTGGCATCTCCAAAGGTTGGCAACAAGAATGGGGAAGCCGTGTTACTTCGTGTTGCTGGGACAATATGCAACGTTTAGAACATAGTCTTGGCCACTTTCTGCTGAGAGACTATTTGTTCCCCATCTGCTTTGAACAAACTGTTAGAAATGAAGGAAAAAGGATTTCCTCAGCAAGTCAAATGTTTACTTGAAACAGAATCAAAATTAACAGTAATCATTTCTAACATTTGATGCACACCTGTTTCAGACAACCTTCCTGAAGCAAACTGACTGCCTCTGTGATGACAGTTGCTGAATTATCAATGTTCTAGTTGAACCCCCAAGATGCAAACTAAAACCACATAGTTCACACCATCATGGTCAATGAGCACTGCCTGACTGGAAAGGCCAAATTCAAAATTGTGAGTGAAAAGTTTACACTCTGGAGAAATGGCCTAACAAACACAAGACAAAACAATTTGACACTCAACCTGGGGTCCCAAAAACACTGAAACATGCTTCCATTCACACTGCAAGCCAAAAACTCAAAGGGTTTATGAACAAAACATATGGGAGATATAAATCTTTAGTGTCATAAAATTGATTAGATTCATGAGTCATGCAGTTGCGACTCAATTCATAAATGATTTAGCTCAATTATGAACAATTAAAATCTACTCTGCAAATTTGTATTCAACACAATACATTCCTGGAACTCTGAAACAGTGGCAAATGAAATGGTACTAATGTCCTTCTAGAGAAGGAAAAAATATAAACCATTTAATGACTGAGTTGTTATAAAGTATTAAACTTCTTCCTAAGAAATATTGCTGAATACTGTAAGTGTATTCACAGAAACATCATTTTAGTCTAAGGTTCCCACTGAAAGCTGATTTAAGGGGGAGGAGCTGAACAGTGGCAAGAATCTCTCACAGACCAAGTTTCCACACCCTGTCTTGGAAACGCAGCAGAACACTGCAAGGGCACAACCTACAATAAGCTCAGTCCAAAAGATTCAGAACAGGATCAATGCAGTCTTACCATCTGATAAGACTTCATAGGCCTCTGAAAGCTCCTTAAATTTTCTCTCTGCCTCCTCTTTGTTTTCTGGATTCTTGTCTGGATGCCACTTAAGAGCAAGTTTTCTGTACCTGCACACATCATAATAAAGAAAATAGAAAAACATCAAATTGAATATAAAAAAGGGGCACCCATCGTTTCAACAATGAAAGAACAAAAATGAACAAACTTGTATCCTCATGACACCCAGCTATTCATTTATATCCACTTTAGAGGAAATATCTAAGTGCATCTTGTAAGATGTACATGCTACAATGCTAAGTAATACACCTTACAGAAAACATTCCAAGCTTTTAAATGCTGTCACATGGGTGAGAAGTCTGAAAAACTCAAGATGCATATATTTTAGACAGTTTTTATTACTCACCTACCATACTTTTTCAAGAAAAAGGGACCAAAGTCAAGGACAAAATCTAAAGTTTTCAGATAAATCACAAGTACCGCATTCATCATCTTACGTGTGACAACAGGAATTACGTGAAGGTCTAGAAGATGTGTCTTAAGGTGAGGAATGTGAAAGCCCTGGTCCCAGTTCTGACAGGGCCCACAGTGCTTGCTTCACACTAACCTTCAGGCTTCACATTGTTACGTGACAGTTATAGATGAGGGAGTGCCAGGCTCCATTCCTAAAGAGGCGTGTGTGTGTGGGCTGCTATTCATTTTGTGGGTTCCCCTGGGTTCACTGGTCCAAGAAGAACTTAATTAGCTCTGTGCTGCCTACCCCCTACCGCTGTGAAGTACAGCATTTCACAAATATGTAACTTTCATATGTACTTTATTACTTGTTAGAAACCGATTGCTAAGTAATTTTACCATTTCTTACATTCAGACCTTTAGAAGACCTTAGCTGAGTGATCATCAGCACCTTACTTTTCACATTCATTCCATGCACCTAAAGACATATACTGATTAGCTCCATCTACTCCTCCCTTCCCTGTAATATATAGTTTGCTTTTTGGCTACCCAGAAGACGGCAGATACTTCTTGTAAAATTTACAGAATGATTTTTTTATACTCTAGATACAATGCATACAGGGTAAAAACACGAAATCCTGTCAATATCAACGTGCATGTAATATTTCTGGTTGCAAAAATACCTAGCTAGCAGCCCCATTTTGAGGTTTTGACTTGTCAAGATAAGATCTGTCTGTGGACAGAACAGGGAGACCAAGTCACGGAGAAACCACACGTTCTCCCAAGAACAGATGCCGACTGGTGGGAGCAGCTATGTGTCCTGTAGAGAAGTAGAGCAGCTCAAGCCACACTGCAGATAGGTGGAAGAACAGAACGTGTGAGCAGATGTGTCTTCTGGCTTTTTTCTTTGCTTTTCAACTCCCATCAAAAAAGTACAGGAGACTTCCATCAGAGCGAAAACATCCATCCATCCATCCATCTTCCTCCGCTTAGCCGGGGCCGGGTCGCTCTGACTTCCCTCTCCCCGCACACCTCCTCCAGTTCCTCTGGGGGAACCCCAAGGCGTTCCCAGGCCAGCCGGGAGACATAGTCTCTCCAACGTGTCCTGGGTCTGCCCCGAGGCCTCCTCCCAGTGGGACAAGCTCGGAACACCTCCCCAGGGAGGCGTCCAGGAGGCATCCGGAACAGATGCCCGAGCCACCTCAACTGGCTCCTCTCGATGCGGAGGAGCAGCGGCTCTACTCCGAGCTCCTCCCGGGTGACCGAGCTCCTCACCCTATCCCTAAGGGTGCGCCCAGCCACTCTGCGGAGGAAACTCATTTCTGCCGCTTGTATCCGCGATCTCATTCTTTCGGTCATGATCCAGAGTTCATGACCATAGGTGAGGGTAGGAACGTAGATCGACCGGTAAATTGAGAGCTTCGCCTTACGACTCAGCTCCCTCTTCACCACAAAAGAGCGAAAACATAGACCATCAAATCAAAATGGCATCTTAAAAACAGGAACAATATTACGGCCAATACTACAGAAAAAATGCCATTAAAGGGCTGCAGTAAAGGTCATTTGTTATATCTAACTGTGGTGATCTCTACGTCACCAGCACTCTAAACTATTTCCTGTAGAACAGAATGTTTAATGTGTCTTAAATCAGTAAGATCTAACTCCCTCCAATCTAGCGAGCATGAAACAAGAAGGAAAAAGACTAATCAAATCATTTTGATTACACACAACACAGAACACCTTCTGACAAGAAAACTGTTTTCAACATTTTGTGTTTAATTTTAGAAGTCCTTGAAGATGCCCTCAACATTTCTCTCCTGAGCTGGCATGTGGGTTCTCTGCCTCTGTCTCCCAAAAGTGACAATGCGAGCTCCAGAAGCCATTGTGCTGCATAAGCCCGGTTTGCTCAGAGGGACCTGGCATAAAGGTGAGAGGGATTACCTCCTCAGCAGTCGTCAGCAGATTAATGCTACTGAGCCCTGTGTGTGACCACCACCACCACCACCCCTGGACTTTCAAATACACCATGTGCCTGTCTCTTTCACACTAAAGCCTCCACCACCCCACACTGCTGACGTATAGAAACCACTCAAACACACACTCAATGCCAAGCACTTTTTTTTGCATGAGACCGATTGTGCTCTGCAGAACGAGGCAAAAAGAAAGGTTAAAAAAAGAAAACCCTAGAAGAACTGCATCTACAGTGTTACAATTAGAGACATGCAAAGCAATAGTGGCAAGAAATTCTCAATCTATCGTGGAAATACTGTACAAGCTCTCAAAAGTGGTTAGCAATGGTTTGATAGGCATTATCCATTTTCAGTAGATTGCTGGTGTGGGACTATGTTATTTGTATTTAACTGAGCTAATGCTGTTCCTTAAGATAGGATACAAACCTAACATTAAAAGTTAGGTTACTTGCAGTGATTTATACAGCTGGATAATTTTTACTGCATCAGAGTAAATACCTTAATTTAGGGTAATAAAACGAGCAGAATTTCAAGACAGGTCCTTTGGGTTCAAGGCAACACCTTTACTACACTACCAGCTTTCCCAGAAGGCTGGACAGGCAAGTGACTTTTGACCTTGCCAGCATAATGCCTTGTATTGCAGCAATGCTTTTGGCAGACACTTTTCCCCAAAGTGGTGTACAATTCAGAGTAAACAAACTGACAATTAAGAAAGCTTCTTTAACAGAGCCATTTTGCTAAGTAGCTGCCAACAGATATGCATACTGACACATATAAAATACCAGCTCGGTGTAACTTCACCGCAACACAGCCCTCTTGGCCCTGTACTCATGAGGCAGCAGGTAGGGTAGAGGTTTGGGCAGCCGCCTTATAATTCGAAGGTCCCCGTTTCCAAATCCATCCCTTCCTGCACTAGTAGCATTGATCATGGCACTTAGCCGGAGTCGATGCAGTAAAAACTATGCAGCTGTATAAATGGGTACATTGGTGTAAACAGCTTAGTGAACTAACCAAAGTCATCTTTAAAAAAAAAAAAAAATGGATGAGCAATAAAGTTTAGTTACAAGTGTATCAGTGCACCTGTGAGAAGAACGAAGAAAGGAACACTGAAAAAGGCCTCCAAAACATGATCAACAGAGGTTAAAGCGTTGAACATGAAAGGCTTCCTCTTCAGAGGTTTCAAAGCTATACTGAAACCAGCAATATGGTTACAACATGCTGCTTTATAAAAGGCACTTTAATTATGGGGATGGGTGAACACACCACCTACTCAGTCAGTAAGACATGCACAAGGTCCTCTAGTTGGGTTATGGAAAAACAAACGCTCCTTTGCCAAGGGTACTTCCAGAGTTCATTTATGCCCAGAGTAAAATTAGCCCATTACAGCTTTCACAGCCTCTTCTGACACATCCACAACAAGCATTAAAAATAGCAGAGAAGACAGCAACTCACGCTTTTTTGATATCCTCCTGGGAGGAATTTTTGCTCACTCCCAGGATCTGGTAGTAATCCACCATGGTTTGGCAAGGCCTTTGTCCACAAAGGGTTCAATCTGAAGAGAGAAACATGCAGGTCAGCCAAATGGACTCAGACAGTGAAACTGAACCTCTGAGCCATTGTTGTAGGACTGGAGAATCCCACCGTGGGTCAGGAAAAAAGAAGTTTCATTCGGCTGCTCTGATCACAAGCAAATCATAACATGTTCTAAAAATAAGTACATAAAAGGAAGCCATTTTAGTCTAAAAGAACTTCAAGCATATTTCACTGAAACATTTGAACACAATACATTTATTGTATTTTACTGATTTTTGGAAGCAATTAAACTCACTCACTGTCATTAACCACTTGTCCTAAAAGTACAGGGCAATAGGCCAGCGAGGGTAGCCATTCAGGCATACAATCGCACACTACAAGCAATTCAGAGGCAGCAATTCACCAGAAATAGATGTCTTTTAACAGTGGGAGGAAACCAGAGCCTCTGGAGGAAACCTAAATGAATACAGGCAGAACATGCAAACTTCACATAGGCTCAGCTGGACTGGAGCCAAAACCATAACAGCTCAGGTACTAAGAGTCACACTTTGCACTACTGTGCCACCAAGAGATGCATTACAGCAAACTAAAGTTACTAATCAGTGTAACTGACATGAGCCTCACCAGATATCTGAATGACTCCCAAACTCGGCCGCAACGAACGGTGAAAATGCTTTTGGATTCGCTCTCACACAAGCACAAAGGGGATTAGGAATACCATAGTATTCTTATCTGAGTTAACTGAGAGAAATATCATTAATATCTATATTCCATCAAATTTATCTGTATATAGCCCTCTTCTGAACAAAGTGACACAGAGCACTAAACAGTTGAACACACAGAGAGACAAGCGACTGAAACTAAACAAACACAGCGTGCAGTTCACCAACGCTCTGATCTGAAATAATCCACTGCGAAACTCAGAACCCAAAACTGTTTAGCCAAGAAACTGGGAGGAAAAATCTCTAGGGGTCTGAGTACCAATGGCTGCCCAACCCCTTTTGAGCATTCTGGACTTTTACAGTGGGTGTGTGCTACTCACGTTTTTGTGGTGGTGCCAGTGTAAACAAACCTACTGCACTGCCAGTTGTATAAAATAATAGCACATACAATTATGTACAGTACATAATACTTGATGACAACACCTACGTTACTGGTTTATGTATTTACTGTACTTACCGTTATTTTAGAGCGTACTTATAAAAAGTTTTCTGTAAAACCGTATGCTGCATTACGCCGGCGGCAGCGTCACAGATCTTGCGTTTACCGCATCTCTTGGCTGCATCAAGGCTATACCATGTAGGTTTGTGTAAGTAGCCTCTATGATGTTCACACAACGACGAAATCACCTAACAACGCATTTCTCAGAACGTATCCCTGTTGTTAAGCAATGCATGTCTGTATGAGAAAACCAACGCACCCAGAAAGGACAAACAGGTGAGAAACGAAGCTCATCGTGGATTTGAACCCGCAAGTCAACAACACTACTAATTACAATACTGAGCCCGCAATTCTACAGCTGTACGCTGGAATATAAGAACCGCTGCATAAATCAGTGTCTTCCAGCCTACCTCTGTCACTGACCCACTTTAATACCTGGTCAAATAAAAACAAAATGTATTGCTGTCAGCTTCTAATCATATCCAAAATTAGCTAATGTAAAACCAAATAATGAGTTACAAAATATGTGAGAAATTTACAGGTCAGGCAGTTCATTTTTTTTTACACAGCTGTAGTAAATGTTTTTCAGCTCACCACTATTCATGCAGTTTTTTGTTACTGCTGTTTACAGTTAATTATATGTATAGCAGCTTAAAGTATATACATTACACATCTATAAAGTTTTTTTATAGTTGGCAAAAACCCTATGAAACAAAGTACACTATGAAAATAATTATGTCTAATGGTTATAAGCATTAACAGAACACTTATGGTGTATTAACAGTATAATTTAATGGGAGAGTACACAAGGCAACCACACAGCAGGCAACAAGCCACCACTGGAAACTAGACGCAAATAAAAACGTCAAGCTAGGTGATCACAAATGGGGACCTAATTTAAATGTATGGTTTTTTTTTTTTTTTTAAAAAACCCTTTCCTGCTTCGTAATTATCAGTATGTTACAATTATGCAAAATATGAAGATGAACACCAGAAAAATGTTTAAAAATACATTTTTTTAATCATTTAACAAGCAAAACCATGTCATTCTACTGCTATCATTACAAGCATCCTGGTAAAGCAAAGAGTTAACTAAACCAGTCCAACTGTATCACTAGCTATATTTTAAGATTACCACAAGCCAGTTTTTTCTCCCCCCAGGAAAGCCACTGACATACAGACAGAAACATTCACACTGCCTAACCAGTTCTATTGTTCCACAAAGATGGACTTCATGAAAGGCGTTTCACCGCCTTTGTTTCCACCCAAAATACCATCCTACAATTTAAAAAGGCCAATGTCACAGACCAATGTACAGACATAATAATGACAGCGGACACTGGCACAGAAGCACAGAACAGGTAGCATCACAAGCGTTACATAGTCTCTACATCTCAGAAGGTCTTTCACATGAGAAACGCAAAAAAAAGTTTTTAATGTGAGACACCCAAAGTGAAGGAAACACAGATCTGTTTTCAGTTACACAGAGACCTCGGTGGTATCCTGTCCTTTTGCTATTTTTGCCTCCAGTGTCCTTTCCAATTGGCGGCACACAGCCAACCCTGTTTGCCTGCCCCCCCCGGCTGGCATCTTCCTCAGCCACCCCCACCCCATGTCCCTGTTTTTCTTTCCTGGCAGTGTGCAAAGTAGAAACACACACACCTTCTTTTCTGGCAACATGTTTCAAACATACAATGGTTTGATGGTCAGCTTTGCAAGTATTACAATCAACCCCATTTCATTTGTTTCAGTGTTATGTCAGAATCCATAAAGAAAACAGAAGGATGAAATTAACAAGCATTTCACCTTGAAACGGTGCATCTTCAAAGGAAACAATTATTCATTTAGCTGAGAGACTCTTCAAGGTGACTCACAATGCTTACTTAGTTTGTATACTAAACTACTTTAACACAGCTAGGCAATTTTCACGTTGTCAACCTTGGCTAAACGTCTTGACCCAGCATACCATAGCAGAAATGAGAATTCGAATCCAAATATTCTGACTGCAAGCCAACTACTATAAAAGAAAACCGTGTCCCAAACCCAACCCAGGTCTTCATGTGCAGAGCCAGCGAGCAGATCCCAAAACTTGTGACTTCAATGTGACTAACCTAGATTCTTGTAGCATAACGGCTCCAACAGCTTGCTACCACAATGCGTGAAATGATAATACCAAGCCATCCTGCGTGGGCTGAGCTGATTTGTTAGTGTCTTTCAGCAGAGTATATTGATGTCTGCATCTCAGAGAAGTGAAGCAAAACACCAGGAACAGGAAGTGTGTGGGTCTGGGGAGGCATTCATACAAACTCTTCACACAGAGGGCACACAGCTTGATAAGTCTCACTAGAGGCAGTTATCAATATAAATACTTAACACTAAGCTTATTTTTCTTATAACTCATCCTGTTCTTAAAAGATATCCTAAAGCACACTCCACAGATAGAAATGTAAGCAGCAAGCAAAGGGCACACCCTTGCCATTAAAACAGTGACACACTGGGATGAAATATTGAGGAAACTGAATGATAAATTGCACTTACAATACCACTGAAAAACAAAACAGACAATCTGAACTTCAAGTCAGCTTGACTAGAGCAGTGACGACCTTAATGTCCAGTAGGGAAGTGAACAGTTACACATTCCAGAGGCGAGGTGCAGCTCAAGAGCTTGCATGCCGATTAAAGTGTTGGTGAAATACAGCCAGACACGTCATTAAACGTCAATATTTAGGTTGTCTGCAGAAACTGCAGTTGGGCATTAGAGCATTTACCACATTTGTGAATAATCACTGCCCCTAGAAGAGCACAAACCATGTTTTACATTAGGTTCCCCTAACATTGCCACATCATAAAGTTAAACTGAGTAAAACTTTGATGGGACAAGCACAGTGGCACAGCTGGGCTTCAGCTTCATTTGCTGGATATCCCAGCAGGCATAATAGCAAGAAATAAAATGGATGATGGAATAAAAAGCTGCAGGTTCAAACCTCAATTTAACAATCAGCTATCATACAGTCAAAACTACCCTTACCAAAACAAACAGATAAAGCCGCAGTATAATGCTGTAAATAAATGGCCCTGTTAAAGAATCAATTACATAGCAGAAGTAACAAAACTTTCCATATCAATAGCCAAGAGTTGGGGGCACATGGTTCATTTCAAATTGTAAATAGTGCACAATTCTGACTGCAAAACTGCAGAAAATCCAGAAGAACGAGTCCTTTACAGAGAATGTGCGACAGGTCCAGCACAGCTGACATACCACCGCTTTGAAGGCAGGACGACCTTTCACTGTACCGCTCTAACGAACCTCCACCACGTCGCACCAGCCGTCCACTTTCACAGAACTCCCGGAGAGCAAGCTACAGAACTATTCTTGTTACAAATGAGAGTTTATTTCTTTCACTGAAATGCTTATTGGTTTTTCCCCATTATATGACCAGACTCTTCAGCAAGGTTATCCAAGTGAAGGATATTTGAGCTGGAACATCCAAATGCTGCTCAATTCCTGTACAAACTGAGCCTCATTGTTTACGCATACATTTATTCATTTAGCTGACACTTCTCCAAAGCCATTTACAATGGTTTACCTGTTTATTCACCTGGGTAATTGTACTAGGGAAACTGAGGTTAAGCACCATTCTCAAGGGTACTATAGTAGGAGGTGGGATTTAAACCTGGGTCTATCAACTGGAAGGCAGCAGTGTTAACTATGCTACCTGCTGCTCCTGTCTACTTTTCCGATTCAAAAATAACCTGCACCACAGCCAAACAGCACGCAGACAAGAAGAAAACTGTCAAGTAGGAAATGCAGCGGGCCACACAGTCCTGGAATTGGACCTATAAGCTGAAGTGACCTATTAAATCCATCTAGGGAAAAATAAACACCAAAAAAAAACCAAAACCTTTTTTTTTAATCTAGAGAAAACAAAAACCAGTCAATATGGGGTCATGTTGTCACTGGTTACTGCTCCTGCCTGTCAGATACACTTAAGAAAATGATTTTCAATCTCATCTCGCTGTTGAATAAAACCTACCCAGAACTGGCTTTCTAAAGATGTTTTTAGAGTCAGACATTTCACAGAAAGCAGCACCACGGGTTGACTGGATATCCATCGACTAGAAATCTATTGCCTTGATTTTGCAAATAAAATCCAGGCTTTTCAGATATACAGCAAGTCAGCACCTTTTCTTTAGAAACAAGTATGAATCCTCCCTTGGGTGCCATTGCATTATTTCTTACATCCACAGGGACCTACAAATCTCAACTCTGATAACAGGAGATGAAGGCAAGCGAGTATCACCCATCATGCCAATCGATGGCAGAGTTGTTTGCAGCTTCAATGTCAAATTGAGCGATGGAGTGATTGAAGGACATTAACTGCTAAATCTATGTTGAACCTCTGGTCACCCACAGCGTGGCTGCAGGTTTGCCCATCGCATACATATAGGATGTGTGAAACTGCAATGCCCTTTACTGCATCTGCAGCTCTCTGAAGCAGAGCAGAACTGATATGCAACAGACACCCCAGCTTGTTTATCCACAGCAAGGGCAAAAACTTCTTCATACAATTACATGGACACAGTGACAAGAGATACTGCTGTACACACAATGACATGCAGCAAGTTTCCACTGACGTAGCGAAGACCTGACTAGTGAAAAAGGGAACAGCTGTACTCAGTGGAGATGGGATCATTCTCAATTGTAGTTATGAGGTGCTGAATTGTGAAGAAAAAAATATAGGCAAGGATTCCTCAAAAGCTGCACTGTGGCCTGTGAACGAAAAGCGCCGTTCTCTAAAAATGTCCTCAAGCGGCTCAGTCTGACTTTTGTCATCTGGTGCTGAGAAATTGCTGCCGTTTCACTCCCTTGTGAAAAGCAGTATGGGTCTGTGTGCACAGCTTACGGTTCAGTGTGTACCTGTGTGCCAAGCAATTCAACACTGTGTCAGAGCCTTGCTACATACAATTTTTCAGTTTTCTGCTTCATTGCCTATAAAACTAAGGTTCAAGAACAGAAACCGAACTGTCCATACAGATAAACTCGAGAGCTTGCACTGAGCTAAAGTGTCACTTTATTTTTTACTACTTATAAACAAAACCGCGTTATCTATCACCTGTGTATACTTTCTGTCACAAGGCCAGTCCATTTACTAACAAACGATTAACCTAATGGGGGGGTGGTTCTGTGTGTAATACAAGGAGAAACAGTTATGATAAAGGAAAAGTGATTGTACACAGTTAAGATACTGAATACTAGGCTAAAAAAAAAACCATGCCTTTTAATTACCCTTCAGTAGGATAGACAGCGACTTTTGACTGCAGTCTCTCTCAGCCACTGACCTTAACTTTTGCTTTTAATAAAAGTGCTGCAGAAGTTGGCATATTGGCTAGGACCACCGCCCTGGACTAAAAGGGCCCAGATTTGAATCTCCAAATGCATCAAACATGGTACTTATCCTTAAGTTGCTTTAGAGCAAACGAGTAGCTAAATGAATAAATACTAATGATACTACGACTCTGGACATTTTTTAGTATCACCTTCTTTCCAGCCTCTGTCACTGTGCCACCTCTGCTGAACACTCCACACATAACTGAAAAAGTATTCACCACCAGCTACTCCAGTGTGGGAACTATGGGTAACCAACATACCCGAGATCCGTAACAGCTTGTTTACAGTACCATGTAGAACTGTACAACAGCTCCAAACATCCACCCATCACACAATCATTTATCCAGACATTCCCATAGTAAGGGCAATCTAGAATCGCCAACTCACCTGAAGCATCTCTTCAGCACAAGGGAGGAAACTAATATAAACTCCAAAAAGTCTGAGCAGGTATTAGACCCATATCTGAACCTACAGCAAACTTATTAAACCTAAACTCTGGTTTGAGAGGGACCCTGACTTCCAAAAACGTTTTATAATTACAACTTACACTTTCATTAAGTGCACCTTAATATACGAGTTACTTCCTATAGTTGTGAAAAAACTTGTTTCTTCACGACTCAGGAAAGTACATAAAGTGTGACATGACCACAAACCTCTCTCTCATACCAAGTCCATATGACAAAGTACAAAACTTTATTATTACTTAATACAGCTGTTGCCAGAAACAGCACAGACCACACACTCACACACCCATCAGTTGATGACTGGACCTGTGGGAGGGCTCGAGCACCAGGTGTGGCCATTCAACTCTTGAGATTATTATTAAAGGAAACTCCAGGGACTGAATGTTCTGCCGCTGGAGGTTTTCGGTTCAGGCCAGTGATTTTTGTGACTTTTTCATCACCCGGTAGGGTCGTCTTTTCCTTGCCCATTCTACTTTAAAGCCAACACACTTTTTTCCCTTTTAGTTATCCAAGCTTTGATTTGTGTTCCGTTAGATTTGTTATCATGGCTCGCAGATCTAATATGTTCTGAAAGAACACCCACAGCTCCTTTATACCTAATTACTTCTTGAACCAGGCACACCCTGCTGTGTCACATTCATATTACACCCACAGATTTTGTCAACAATTGTGACTGTGACCTGCAAATCATGTAGCTGAGGGGAGAGTAACGACACTCAGGCAGTAACTAGCCAAATGACCCAATTATTCATTGGTGGTTAATCAATATATCAATAAACCACATTATGAGTGAGGAGGAGACCAGGCGGAAAGCTGATAAGCAACATGACAGTGATGACAGGTTTTCCTAGATTTACTTTTCTACTTTCTACTGTTCAGAAGTCGCCCCCCCCGCCAAAATCATACTACCATTATAAATGCAAAAAAAAAAAAAATAAAAATTCTGGAACATCAAGACAATACAACCCCCTACACTTTACCCTAAACCCTGTGTCAACTGTTCACTGACCAAACCCAAAAATCAGCCTGCAAACCATACTTATAATCGCTCAATGGAAAGTTACAGGTCTTACAAAGCAACTGCTAAGTTGTGCCATTATAACAAGTGCTAACTACTTAAGTTTAGCCTTGTTTATATAATCAGCTGACATATTTGGTTTAGTATAGTGAATCTGTGATCAAGAAGGCATTACAGTGTTTCATATATAAATAAATAGTAATTCTGTTTACAATCAGTTCTCAGGAACACATTACACTTGTAAATTGGCATATCAATGTACTTGTAAAAGTTATTTTCATAAAGCAATTCATTTTTTTCATTTTCAAGGAATTCATTTTCATTTTAATATTTTCCTAAGGCACCAGCCTGTTAACCAATGAGTGGTTTGTGTGCATAGGGTAAATATCCTCCTGAGAGCCAACCATTCATTTCTGTCCACTCTAGAGGACATCTTTTCAAGTTCATCTCAAAAACCATGTATAGAGTACATTCTATGTTCATAATCCCAGTGATATAGTCAAGCATCTTTTTACTGGCTCTCAGGAGGATATACAGGGTAGTAAACTACAGGTCTTGGGCACCATCATGGTAGGCTCTGCAATTTTATGGACACAACTGTCCGTAGCCAGGAATGTGAAAAAACCTCTACAAGACAAAGTTTTTCACAAAATTGAGTAATGTATGGACATATTTCATAACATCATTCAACCATTCCGATCTTTTGGCTTCAGGAAACATCAAAACTGACCTCACAAGAATGCTGAAAACTTGAGTGACGGTCAGCCCGGAAAAATGTCACCAATCCTAAGGAGTCTGTAACTGTGCCATTGTATCCTGGTCACTGGTCTTTGTACAGTTCTTTCACCAAGGTAGACACCAAAAACAAGCAAAACCTGACACACATTGAACCAAGTCATCCAAGAACTAGAAAAAAAATATGCATCACAAAAAGCAGAGACAGCGGGACTCAAATTTGAAATTTAATATTTTTTATAATTTGCATATCAAAGTGTGGCCCTCTTTGGTAACTTTACTCAACCATTCAATTACTGAGTAATGTTTTGGCTTCAGTCACAAGAGTCACCCTAACCCAGACCAAGGTGAACCAGCTGTCTGGTGACATTAGCATCTGCAGAGAACACTGATGCTAGAAAGGGACCTCAGGAACTTGCAGTCGCAGCACATTAGGACAGTCATCTAGGTTGCAGGTGAGCTGAAGACTACACCACTGAAAATGGGTCAAACACTATGAACATTTGAGATGATTATGATCTGTAGGTACCATAGTGGTTAGAGCCATCGCCTTCAGACTCAAAGGGCTCAAAGTCTGAATCCTGACTCCTGCCGGAAAACCCTTAAGCAAGGGTTCAGGAAAAAAATTTTAAAAAAAGTTATGCTGCTCTATAAATGAGTAAACTGTAGATAGCTTAACACTCTTTTGGAGAGAAGCATCATGTAAATTAATAACGTAAATCTAAGATCCACCACAACTGGAGAAAGGAACCAACAGTACCCACAAAACTCTGCAGTACCCCATCCTACGGATTCTGTAAGGATTTTTATTCAAAACAAAAAACATAACTGTTCAGCCCATCTCAACCACCTGGACAATTAACAAATTACTGAGTCAAAGTGAACAAGGAACCACACTGGCCTTTGTATTATACTTATTCAACAGAAAGTACAAAACTTGAGTTCAGAAGTTCCCTTGTAAGAGCAAAACCAAAAAACAAAACAAGAGAAGTGTGCGAAACCAAAAGAATGTCATTCAGAAGAAGCAGATGGGGGAAATCCAGAGTATAGTCACGAACAACACACCTTAGCATTACTCAACAAACATGTAGCTTTTTCTTAATATTCACCTCAAATCACACGCAACAAGACTAGAATGATGGCAAAACTAGAAGATCACTGTATATAAGAAGTCTGTAGCCGTGCATCATACCTCAGACACGTTTTTGACTGCGTGGTGTAGTTGTTTAAACACAGTGCACACAGTAAACAAACAACATACAACAGACACAGGTTCCAAACCAGATTCTACCCAAACCAGCAAAGGCCTCCAGAAACATCCACAGAAGGGGACTCGTGCCCGAACAATAATAAACCGACAGTGTCCGGTGGGTCTCATTTTGTGATGCAAGTAGTAAAAAGTATTTCATAGTATTTTTTTAAATGTAGATTTGTTTTACCAGATTACACAAGAAAGACATACTTTCTTGAGTCTTCATATTGCATTCATTAGGGTACAGCTGGTAGTACAGTGGTTAGAGCGGCTGTCTTTGGACTCAAAGGTAACAGGTTCAATTCCCACCTTCAGCTGTGGTACCCTCGAGCATGGTACTTACCCTAAATTGCTAAGTTACCAAGCTGTTAAATGGGTAAATAATTGTAAGTCACTTTGGACAAAAGCATCATCTTAATGAGTAAATCTATGTAAATTATTAACAGATATGATATATCCCTTCTTGTGGATTACCACTAGCAGAAACTAAGGCCAGAGTGGCAGAGTCATTAACCACAACATTGTTTATTTGAATCCCACTTCCTGCTGCAAGAGCTTCAATGAAGGTACCTGCCTAACCTACTCCAGCAAGTATACACCGCAATTTAAAAGCAGTGTACATTTTAATAGCATAACCTTGAACAAAGAGAGCAGTTACAGAAGAAGTTATTACTAAGTCAGTTGTCAGTGAAAATGAAAACTCTACAGAACGTGGTTTGGTGTGTGTGTGTGTCAGTCATTTTCACACCAGAAACTGCAGTGTATGAGGAGCCAATGAAGGACGGTTCTTTAATCATTAATAATGTGCTTATGATGCGGCAATTAAAACTTCGTGTTTTGCAATTACATTCGACAACATTGTGTTCGGCCTATTAAAGATTATATGAATATCGAGGGAAGTGAACGAAATGTAACGTTTTATACTATAGACGTGACGACGAAGCGCCGGAACCTGGGCCGGCTGAGAGAGATATTTATTTTTTGCCAAACTGAATTTATATCTACACGCACTATACGTCTACTGCTGATTCGACGTTAAAACAACACGTTTATTCAATCATACGGTTACGGCATTGAAAGGACTCGGAGCCGGAGCGTGAAGCCGACTTCCAGCCTAAATTTACCGCTGAGGAACGAATCGTACCTGAGAAAAGCGCCTCGACGACCGCCGGAGAATTTGCTCTCTTCTCACCTCGGCCTCTCGCGCACCCGCCGCCTCTGACGTCACCCAAACGCTCTGCGTAAGGCATTTGGGAACGCCTCCCGCAAGCGCAACGGTCCTCGGTGTCACGTGACAAACTTTCTCACCGGTTCGGCCGCTCGCATTGGCACACACGCCCGCTTACGTCACGTCCACTGGCTTTGCCTACGGCCCACGGCGACGAAACACACGCACACAAAGACACACACGCCGGAACGACGGGGCAGCTGTCACGCTGCTGTGCCGAGCCGGGCCTTAGTGACTTAAGAAGGAGGTAATGTGAGAGGACTTCTGGTGGACATCTCCCGGAGCGTACCATCGCGGTCACAAGCGTGTCCTTCTCGGCCGTTGCTACGCAACGCGGGGCCAAACCAAAACAATGAGAGCAAAAATCAACGGTGATTCTATACACACCGTCCTGGAGACAGTGTGTGTAACCCGGGGCGTGACAGCTCGATAAGCCACTCGTGGCTCAGGCACACAGGATGCATGACGTACGGCTTGGGGCCCCGCGGTGGGGTAAATAACGGGGTAAAAAGGGGTTCAAACGCCGCTGCCCACCCGATTGGTTACACATTCCGAGATACTAGTTTACCAGCACAAAGAAGTGTCCCTCGGCACGCGCACAACACGAACGGCAAGAGCTACACACTTAAGAGTTCTGTGCTTTGACCACCAAACATCTGGAAGAATTGTGCCGCCGACCAGTTGCATCATCAACACGCGGAGAGAACACGAGGGACCAGGGCCAAGCGCGCGCGAGCTAAGTCTGGTGGCCCACGGCTGCCTGGCTCAGCTGGTCCACCGCAACGTAACGTTAAGTAGGGAGCGCGTCGATACGCGCAGCACAAGCGCACCTCGTCTCGAGCAGAGCAGCCCCTTGGCCCCATCCAACTTGTCAGTGAGTCAGTCTGGCGGCGCACGAGGACCGCCGGGGGCGAGAGACAGAGAGAAGCGGACACAGGCCGCGGAGCTGCTCACCTGCCGTCGCTCCGACTCTCTCTCTCTCTCACACACACACACCGCTGGAGGCTGCTGGTGTCACTCCTTGTACGACTCCTCTCGCCTCAGCTCTGCCGCAGATCAGTCGCGCTGCCTCGACTCGCAGCTGTTGGAACGGCCGTGACGTCACTTCCGGCAACAAATAGAGTGGCGAGAGAACTTAACTAGAGAGCGTTCTGGAAATTTCTACATCGGGGAGCGACGTTTTCTAACCGTGTTGATTGCACGGCACTCTCACTCTCTCTCACACGGACACGAAAAAACAAACTATAGGGTTTTGTGTGAAATTGCCCGACCGGAAAGATGTAGAAAGTTCTATTACCATGGTGATGGGTTTTTGACCAACCCATTTAGTCCTGCAACATTTAGGTACAGTATTTTAACTGAGATACACACAGCGGTGTGTCCTGACCGTGAGACAACTGGGAGTGTACTGCTTACAGTTGCTGCTTTCATACCCAAAGGTTGTAGGTTCAAATCCCACTGCCAGCTGTAGTACCCTTGAGCAAGATGCTTACATGTGACTCCCATGGAAATTACTCAACTGTATGATTCATTGAAGGGGTAAATAACTAAGCAGCTGAACACTATTACTCCTTGTTTTGAGAAAAGCATCAGGTAAATGAGAAAATGCAATTAATCATAAATTCCTTATACACCAGTAGCTTAGGGGTTTGCTGAATGTTGGAGTGGGGGTGCGGTGGCGCAGTGGGTTAGACCTTGGTCCTGCTGTCCGGTGGGTTTGGGGTTCGAGTCCCGCTTGGGGTGCCTTGCGACGGACTGGCGTCCCGTCCTGGGTGTGTCCCCTCCCCCTCCGGCCTTACGCCCTGTGTTACCGGGTAGGCTCCGTGACCCCGTATGGGACAAGCGGTTCTGAAAGTGTGTGTGTGTGTGTGTGTGTGTGTATATATAGTTGTTTTGGTTACTCTCCGCACAGTACAGGTGGTACACATGATTTCACGTGTATTACTTTTGTCAGAGAGCTAGTAGCATGGTTGTTATAGGTGTTGCCTTTGGAGCTGGAGATTGTGGGTTCAATCTCTGACTAGTACTCTTGAGTAAGTTCTAAATTGCTCCTCTAAAATACCCAGCTGTATGAGTAGATGAATAATTATAAGCTTGTGATAAATTTAATTTTAAGCTTGTAAGTTGCGTTGGAGAAAAAATGTCACCTAAATTAAAAAAAATATATGTCAGAAGTTTTTAATTCCTCTTGTGAAACGGGGAATAACTAGGTTATTCCGCTTGGCAGTTTACATCATAAATATATAAATGTATCTGTGCGCTTGCGTGATGAGGCTTAACGTGCTCTCACTTCTGGAACTCAACAATATATCCCATCTCAACACCTGATATTATATCCCAGATATCTAAATGTGCTAAAAATTTGAGTTACAGTAAATAACGTGAGCAACACAAGATTGCAATATTACACAATATCATGACCAGATCCTGTTTGATCATTCCTTTAGCATTTTTTTTTTTGCGAGTGATGTTGACCATGCAAGATAAATAATGGGCTACATTTTACTCTACAAGTATTTTTAAATATGTTCTTGACACATTAACCATTTTCAGCGTGTGATTTTGCTATTATTTACATTACACTCTTCTCTAAAGCAACACACAGTGTGGGATTTCTACACTAAGGTATTAATTTACACAGAAGAACCTTTTTAGCATATTATTTCAGAGTATCTTAATTAAGGCATTACAGCAAGAATAGGACTCAAACCCATGTCACTTCTGTGAAAACCAGTTGCCTTAACCCATCTCTTTAAACAGGGACATACACCCAGTCCAGAGTAACCCAGGTGGGACTCGAACCCACAATCCCCAGCTCCGGAGGCTGATGCCTTATCCATTAGGCCACTGGGTTAATCTCTTGCTTATGTTTTACGTTTCCTGTAATTTATAGAGTAGAATTTTAATTTGTGCATTTCATTCCTGACCATTTTGCCTTTTGCTATATTACCTAGAATCTTTCAAATTATCAGTTAAAAAAAAAAAAATCTCAGCAATTTTCTTTATTGTATCAGTCTCTGTTTATCAGGTCTGTGTTACACACTTTAACACACCCTGCACTATAACTGTAATAATTAATGTTTCCCAAGTTTGCCACCTAAGGTTGAAAGATCTCAGTCCCATCTTTCTGCTTTTATTCGGACCAAGAAGAGCGAGAAGAGTGGCCATGACTTCAGCTGTTTTTAACCTTTGGCTATTTCTACCGGTTCCAAATATCCCTCCAAACATTTCTCTGGAGTGAAGTGTATTTGTACATGGCTTTTTGAAAACACAATGTAACGAATTTATTACATAACAAAACACGAAGTTCATGTGTGAACATGTCAGATTTCATCATGTGAGTTATCATCAAGTGTGTGAGACATGTTATCGCAAAGCCTAAAGGAGAAGGCATCAGGGTGGGGGGGCTGAGGAGCATGTGTTTCGATCCCAGCTGTGCTGTAGCTTTCCTCTCTTTTAAATCATCAGGCACGGAGAAGTAAGCAGGGCCCCATCGCCTCCTTCCCTTCGCTCATTTGTAGGCATTACAGGACATACAGGGTAAGCGTTTACCCACATCTCACATTAAAAGATGTAGCTGAAATCTCTGCATCCTAGAGCCCTTGAATTCAGGCACCAAACAAACTGCAAGACATGGGTTGCAGGTAAAAAGTTCTACATTCAAACCCCCTGCCTTCTGTAATACCCTTGGCCATGGTACTTACTCTAAATTTCTACAGTGACGATTAGTCATCTGAATAAATCAATAAATCACTGTTTGTTTGGAGAAAAGCATTAGCAAAAACTCATAGAGCAACAAATTATCTGTAAGTCTCAGCCTGAGCTGAGTGGTAAAATAACAGCCCTGGGTGTGGGAAGTTGTGGGTTTGAGCCCCCTTTGGGTTACAGTGTCGTTTTCTACTATCAACAACTGTTATTCCAGTGCAGGGAAGCTGTGCTCTGAGTTTGCTTTTAGACATTTTATTGATTCAGTCCAAATGTTAAGTTTAATTTATTAACCATCTTGTTTCTCAGGGTTGTGTTCAGTCCACCATTGAGCGAGTCAGAACCTCTCAGAGTGCGTATAACTGATATGCCCATCCGGGTGGAGGTCATCGCTCCTTTAACGCTGTCCGGTAATCGGATGCCGACCACACCAGCTCCAGGTGGGCGGTATCAATACCTCTTACCTGCTCTTCATTACATCTCTCAGCCAGATGCTGCTCCAGCTCTTACAGCAACTCCACTAGTGTGAGGTGATCGCTGATCGTCTGGAAGGTTCTCTGTCTCCGACCATGTAATAAACCCTAACAAGTCCAGTTGTACTGTGGAGCGTTGCATATGGAGCTCAGGAAAGGTTCACGCTGACCTGTCTGGGCTAAAGAGATTAAAATATATGGGATATAAGGTATACAGCCATTATTATAGGTATGGGGACTATCGTATTTCTTCATTGCTGTTTTACTATATAAATATAAAAGAGCTTGTCCCAAAGTAACTTAATGATAATTTTGATTTGAACATTAATCCATTTACAGTTATTCACCCATTTATACGTTCGCTGTCGATAACTGCTTGAGGAGAACATTAAAACTCCACATAGACAGAGCCACATTGAAACCCGGGCCTGAAACACCGCAGGATCTGTGAGGCACCAGGGCTACATCGCCATGCTCCCCGCACCTATGTTGAACTTAGCACATTTTTTATTTTGCTCACGCAGTGGTAATATTAGGTGTCATCGATATTAATCCAGTGCATTTATTGAGAATTTAAAGAATGATAAAAGCGAAACATGTTGCGTATGTAAAAATCACGGTACAAGCCTCACGTTCACCGATCAACCAACGGACAAGGACTCACAACATTTGGCATCCCAAAAAGGGACAAAGCATAAAAGAAAAATACGCTGAAGGTTCGACAAGCATTAATGCACAGGACACTGGTGGTACTGGCCAGTTCAGATGCTTTTCAGCAGCCCTTCTTCCCAATGCTCATTTTTCTCTGCTCTCATTGGGTCGCAGATCAGTAGACTCAAGGAACCGACCGCTGCCAAATTGATCATCGCAGTGACTGCTACCAGAAATTGTGGTGCACTAGCTTTCCCCTCCCAGTGCCGTCCAGGGTTGCAGTACCACTGGTGCCCTTTCACAGGGTACAAAATGATTTTCTGAGGGAAGGGTGTCCATTAAGTGTGCCTGCCTGTCACTGTCAGGACTGTCCCGTCCGTGTCAGCCTTTAAATCCAGGCTTAAGACTTACATGTTCACTCTGGCATATCAGTGACCAGTGTAATTCCTGTTTGTTGTGTCTTTTTTCCTTTGAATAAAACTCTATGATCTCATTAACGGGCAGCGTGGTGGCACAGTGCGTAGCGCTGCTGTCTCATAGCATGTAGGTGGTGCAAGAGGATGTGGGTTCAAACCCTGCTCTGTCTTTGTGGAGTCTATGTGGGTTTCCTCTGGGGGCTCTGGTTTCTTCCCCCAGTCCAAAGACATGCTGTTCAGGTTCACCCATAGTGTGTGTGTTCCACTGATGTATGGATGAGTGACCCAGTGTAAGTCACTGCAGTGAATAAGGTGTGTGGGCTGATAACACTACATAGAGCTCATTGGAAGTGGCTTTGAAGAAAGTGTCTGATCGATAAATAAATGCAAGTCATTGGTTTCTAACAATTTCTTTCTCGCTGAGCCTTGTTTTCTTATGATAAGACCTGAGGGAGCTGGTCGACCGTGATATCAGACCCCATGTTGACTGAAGCTGATAACCGCCTGCCATGACTGATGAGTCAGTTGGCAGTTTTGCCTCTGTGGCCAATAAGGTTACTTACAGCATTAGTAACTGTATGGATACTGTAGTAATTTAATCTATAGGCAACTCTGTTTTATCTTTGTCTACTTGTCTAATGCCTTCGTTCAGCGCTGTGTCACTGTGTGAGAAGAGCGCTCTATAAAACTCAATTGAATTAAATTGAATGAAGAGTGAGCACAGTCCAGCCTCTCAACGCTTGGTTACCAGATGTTTGAAGTGCCTCTGGAATGTTCTGGCCTGCTCTTGGGTCTTAGGGTTGAAAGGGCTGTGTCCGTTAACACCCTGAGTTCATCTGTCTCGTTTCTGGTTGTTCCCTTTTCCAGTTTCTCCAGCTTTTCCAAGCATTACGGTCTTTTGCGAACATCTCACAATGTGTCCAAGTGATGGTAACCTCAGTCACACCATGGTGAGATGCTGGATCAAATCCGGCATCCAACCATTTGCCTTCCTGGTTGTCCATAGTGTCTATGATGGTGTGTGGGAGACTTAAGAAACACCACCTTTCCTGCCCTGGAACCGAGGGGAAGTTTAATGAAGGTTGATAAAGGAATAAGGATGGGCTTTCAGGTTTTTTCCCCCAGTTACTCTTAGAAAGCTTGGGTTCTCAGTCCTTTTGGGGCAGCAAAGTAGATGGTCACTTCTGAGGTCTGCTGGCTCTTCATGGTGTCCTAGTTCATCTTTTATTCACCCGCACATTTTAGAAATAGACCCTCTCTTTGTGCTCCTGTCATTCCTCTTAAACAGTGTCACCAAAGAGCGCAGTCACCCAGTGTCACTTGGGCGACCAAAAATAGTTTAGACTCCAACGAATGTAACATTTTATCTTTAATTTACATTTATTTATTTAGCAGATGCTTTTCTCCAAAGCACCTTCCAGTGAACTCTTTGTAGTGTTATCAGTCCACACACCTTATTCACCGTGGTGACTTACACTGCTAGATACACTGCTTACACTGGGTCACTCATCCATACATCAGTGGAACACACACACACTCCCTCTGTCACTCACACACTATGGTGGAACCTAAACAGCATGCCTTTGAAGTGTGGGAAGAAACCAGAGCACCCAGACAAAACCCACACAGACATGAGGAGAACATGGAAAATGCCACACAGACCGAGTGCGGATCAAACCCAAGTCCTCTCGCACCACCCAGGTGCTGTGCCACCCATAATTCAGATCAGAATATTCTCAAAATGTTTGAAAATTGTTGATAATCGTCAGCGGGTCTTAATTATAGCAGCGTTCGGTGCCCTGGATCGATGAGCTCACCCACACGGCCTCTCGCTGAATGCAGAGTAAGACGTTCGCGGCCGTCCGGCTTGCTCAGCACGTCTGGCTGCAGAGGGAACGCTGGCACCGTGTAAATGATGAATGTCTATTAATTACGTACATTTTGGCAGTCAATATCTAATTAGCCGGAGGAAAAGGGCCGCTGGAACATATTAAGGGCAAATACTCGGGCTCATATTAAACGAGCTTATTAAAAGGAAGCGTGGGGGTTGACATATTGCACAAAGAATATATAACAAAACTTACCGTCACACTGAATTAATATTCTGTTTTTAATGAACTATTAAGTTAATCTATGGGGCTGGTTTTTGACAAGAGCGTTTCTGTGGCTTTTTTTAGAACTATTTTGGTGGCCGATGCGTGACAGTGGCAACACACACACACACACACATTTTCAGAACCGCTTGTCCCTTACGGGGTCACGGGGAACCGGAGCCTACCCGGCAACACAGGGCGTAAGGCCGGAGGGGGAAGGGGACACACCCAGGACGGGACGCCAGTCCGCCGCAAGGCACCCCAAGCGGGACTCGAACCCCAGACCCACCAGACAGCAGGACTGCGGTCCAACCCACTGCGACAGTGGCAACATTGCTGTTATATTTCAGTGATTCTTTTGAGGGGGGAGACAACCAGCTAACGCTCTGTAATAATGTTGTCGTTGACCAGATACTGTATTCTTAATTACACTTATAATTTAAAGCACGAGGTTCTCGGTTCTGGTGCCGTTGGGGTGGAACGACCTCCCCCTCTCACTCAGAACTGCTGAATCCCTGTCCACATTTAGAAAGGATCTTAAAACTCACCTCTTCCAGATTCACTTCATCCATGATCTCTTAAGTTCATGTAAAGTATAAATGTTCATGCATCATAACTTTAAGATGATGCCGGATAAACCTTTACACAGCTACTCCTGTAGTGTAACAGATGTTTATATGTCTATCTGCATTATTTGAAACCGCTTGTCCTAAGATGGGTCACAGCAAATCAGAGCCTAACCCAGGAACAGAGGGCATAAAGCTGGAGGGGACACACCCAGGACAGGACACCAGTCTATAACAAGGCACCCAAAGCTAGACTCGAACCCCAGACCCACCGGAGAGGAGACCTTGGCCAAACCCGCTGCACCACCATGTTTATATGAATCTCAAAAAAAAGAATTACTACGAAGGTGATCAGGAGTCTGATCCCTAATATGTGTTATTTCCTAATATTTGTCATTTTTAGTGGTCTGATCGTCTGCGGTTCCAGCGGAAGTTCGGCACCGTCGCAGAAGGGTGCAGCCGTATCAACACCTGCATGTGCGCAGCCTGCGGCTATGAATGCGCACATGAGGCCGGAACGCAGAGCATTCCTGCGTCGTGTCTGAACCCGATCCCACGCGGCATCCGCGGCGCGTCCCTCCTTGAAGAGCCGTGCGGCGAAAAGGGTACGTGGGCCTCACTGCTTTTACACCGCTGCCAGCCTCTGGTTCTCAACGTATCGGTCGTTCTTCACTCGCGCTTCTGATGCCGACTTCTGTGGCCCTTCAGTATTTATGGGAACCCATCAATCAATCAATCAATCAATCAATCAGTGCATCTTACGCAATGTAGCAGAGTTTTTCAAAGTTCTTAGTTTTGTCCATTTTTGTGTCGATTATGATTGCTTAAGGTTTACTAATGACAAAAATACCACTAGTTCTTCTAGAGTATCAGTTTTAGTTTGGTACTTTACAGCCCGTGGAGATTCTTAAAGGAACCAGAACATTCTAGAAAGCATCAGATCCCAAAAGGACCTGGAATATTCAGTGCCTGAAATCCGGTGCCAAAATTTGCTAATTTCAAGAATGTTATATTGAATACGTTTCTAAAAACTGACATAGAGAATAAACTAATGCGAAAAGTATGATTCATCTAATACAACTGAATGGAAAATAGAAAAAAAATGACATAATAACATTTTTGTTACCTTGTATTATTAGTGTTTCATGTTGTGTATGAAGATAAAATGTATTGTGATATATATACTACTCTTCTTGTGCCTCTTAGAATTTTCCTAGCCTCAGCTGAGAAGTCCCCTTGTGGTAAATTTCACTGTGTTTCACTGTGAATTTCACCCTGAATGGTCAGTACCACACACCAACACCAGGTGGCGCTCTGGCTCTACTGATCACAGCACAGACCCCCAATGCAGGGCTTGTCCTGCGCAAGGTCCCTCAGACATCTGAGATGTTGTGAAAAAGGCACAAAATACTCTTGTTAGCCCTGATTTACTTTGTTATTTTACAGTGTTTGATTTTTGGATGTTCATTTCGCCTTCAGTTCTGCTTTGAGTTTTCAGCAGTGTAAACACGGTACATGAGTGTAACAATAACATACGCAGCACATTTACTTGAACTCATAGTGAGGATCAGCATGAAATTGAGTTTACTCACCTTGTCTGACTCCAGGGGGGTCGGAGGGTCTTAACCCGCAGTAGGCCGCCGATCCCCGGGAGAGGTGCGGACCCTTCCTGCATGAATAGAAAATATCATAATAAAATGGGAAATATTGCACAGAATTTACTCAACTGACAACAGACTTTACCTTCACATAGAATTATGTCCTAGACAGTTATACCATGGGAATATTGTGATACTCAGTATTTTTTACTCAGTACCCGGAAATCTGAAGGTTGCAGGTTCAAATCCCGACTAATCGTGATACTTACCCTGAACTGAGGCCGTGAGGATACCCTGCTGTGTAGATGTGTACATTACTTACAGTTCATTACATTATTTTTTTTAGATTTTTTTTCATTTTCCATTCGGTTTTATTAGATGAATTATACTCCTGGCGTTACTTTGTATTATATATCAGTTTTTAGAAACATATTCCGCATTCCTGAAATTAGCAAATTTTGGCACTGTATATTCCAGCACCTTTTAGGATATGATGCTTTCTACAACGTTTTGGTACTTTCTAGAATGTTCTGACATATGCAGAATTTCAGTGTAATTTTTTTTTTTAATAGATGGTGTTCAAAACCTCTCAGTACAGTGTTCCTTATGTGTGTGAGCGAAAATCCTCATCAGTTCCTGAAAAATGTCACTAAAATAGTGAGAGCGGGACTCAGTGGCGAAAAGCGACGCTCCAGAAGAACCAGCGGTACTGTATCAAAGTGCAGTGACGTCACTGGGGGGGTGCGGGGGGTACGGACCGCAGCGGGTGACACCATCAGAGGGGGTGACACCAAAATGAGTCTCTAGTATGAAATGTTTGTGCAGTGTTTCAGCACAAAGGTGTTATTGTTTCTTAAAATATCCCTGTAGTTCGTTATAAGAACAAGAACATGTTTGGTAATAAAGCCCAGTTTACATGTATCAATATTCCTACAAGGATAAAACTCTGCACTCATTTACTTTTAGAACGTTCCAATGTGCTCCGCTCACAGCCCTCATCAATACCCAAGTACAATTACAATTACAACGACAATTGCAATTACAGTTACAGTTACAGTGATGCTTCCAATCACGTGGATTCGTCTCCATGAGTTACCGCACTGGGGGAGACCAACCCTACTGACTAACCCTAATACACAGAGAAATCGACATCAGTACATCTTGCTGTTCTGAAAAACGAACCCCTAACTCTCAACCTCTAATCTCTAACCCTAGCCTCTCTAACCCTAAACGCTTACCCGAAACCTTAACCCCTAAACTCTAGCCCTAACCCCTAAACTCTAACCCTAAACCTAACCTCTACCCCTATCCTCTAACCCTAACCTCTAACCCTAACCCCTCTAATCCTAAACCTTAAACCCTGACCCTAAACCTTAACCCCTATCCTCTAACCCTAAACCCTAACCCTAAACCTTAACCCCTATCCTCTTACCCTAAACCCTAACCCCCTAACCCCAAACCTTAGCCCCTATCCTCTAACCCTAACCCATCTAATCCTAAACCTTAAACCCTGACCCTAAACCTTAACCCCTATCCTCTAACCCTAAACCCTAACCCTAAACCTTAACCCCTATCCTCTAACCCTAAACCCTAACCCCCTAACCCCAAACCTTAGCCCCTATCCTCTAACCCTAAACCCTAAACCTTAACCCCTATCCTCTAACCCTAAACCCTACCCCTCTAACCCTTAACCCCTATCCACTAACCCTAACCCTAAACCGTTACCCCTACCCTCTAACCTGTAAATCCTAACCCAAGGCCCTACTGCTCTACCCTCCATGAATAATGTTATCTGGCTATTCAGCTGTTATTACAGAGTAGCTGCCTGTGTAGTGGATAATAATGCCTTTTTTTGGACCCATTGGTTGCAGGTTCAAATCCCACCTCTGTGGAAAATGTTGTACTGTTGTGTTATTTAACCCTCAGCGTTACCTCGGACAAACATGTTCGATAAATGAAATAAAACCAGAAGGCCTGTCCTGAATACCGTAGGGGGAAAAACAGCATCGGGTTCAGCGCGAGTGCGATGGACTGTCGGCAGGAATAACAGTATTAATAGCAACAAAAACAAGGAATAATTGTAATAATTTAAGAAGCTATAACGCGGCGGCTTGTCACTCGTCACACCGCCTTCGTATGGATAAATCTTGCCGAGCGATAATCGAAACCCTCCTCAATAAATTAATTCCTGTTTATGCGATCAAATTAAAAACACCATGAAGTCACCCTGGAAATTTACAGTCATCTTTTTAAAAAGGCCTCGAACGATGCTGAGTGGAATTTGTGCTTTGTGATTCATAACGGCCGACATTAAGTTCGACCCGCCATATTCCATTATAAAGTAATAGGCAGAAATAAATCACGTTCTAATTGAGACCAATCATTCACTTGTGCTGGACAAGTCGGTTTTTTAAGACCTAATTAGCTCCTGTGAGCTCCTCTTTGGGAAACGGCGCGTTTCCTTCGGGGTTGGGGGGGGGGGGCGGGGTGTCGTTTTTCGGCCTTCCCGCCGATGGAGCCCGTCCAACGTTGCATAAAAAGGCGTCGCGGCGCAGCGCCGCGGCTCCGTCCAGCCGTAATAAGGCCCAGATTTATGAGGGATGCTCACAATCTTCATTTGTATCTCGCCGGCGGAGCTTCGCGAGGCCAAGATGCCTCTGCTGGCGGCGGCAGAACTGGATGTTTCTTTAATTATATGTCAGAGGCCATAAAACTGGAAATGAAGCTGCCCCCCAAAGCACTGAGCTTAATGCGCGGCTCTTACTGTAAACGCGGGGGTGGGGGGTGGGGGGGTGCGCCGTGCTCTTGTCCTCTTTTCAGGTTTCTTAACGTGACCTACCTTGTTTTTACCTCCCGTGTGCCTCCAGCTTGGATTCCCGGGGGGAACGGCTTGCGCTGAACCCGTGAGCGGGGAATTCAAGGTGAACGAAGTTAATAACCACAGTAACCTGGCCCCGGCTGCGTCGGTCACTTTGGGTAAAACTTCATCCGGAGAGGTTGGGTGGGGGCAGCTGGTAACGTGATGGTTAGAGCTGCTACCCTTGGAGCCACAGTGTGCAGGTTCAATTCCGACCCTCAGCTGTAGTCCCCCTGAGCAAGGTAGCTGCCCTGGGGCCACCCTGGTAAAAATGACACAACTGTGTAAATGGTTAAATAATTGTAGGTCGATTAATGCTGTAAGTAATGTTGGAGAAAAGTGTCACAGATGAATGCAATATTACCTGTTTGCTCTCGGGTGATGCACGATGGGAGGTTTGTACCGGAAGCCACTTACAATGATTCACCTGTTTATACCGTGGAGCGGTTTTCACCGCGTCAGTTCAGGGTACGTACTTTGATCACAGGTACTACAGCGGGAGCGGATACTGGGACCCAGATCCTTTGTCTGTTACACGGAGTCTCGAACCACGACGCCATCCGCTGGCCCACGTATTGCAAGGCACCCCAATCAGGACTCAAACCCCCTGCGGGACCCAGCCAAGTCCACCGTGCCACCACACCCCCCGAGAAACGGTCATCCTGCACGAGTGTCTCTTTCCTCCGCGTTCCGCTTCTTGGAGCGATTCGTAGAATCATCCCACGAGTCAGGCTCAAAACGTGGCGCGATCCGACGCCCTACCGGCGTATGGAGTAACGGGCCGGAACGAAAGCGCTGGCTTTGTGCTGCCGACGCGCCCGCGGGATCCGCGAGGGCGCGTGGCCGAGGTCCAGCCTGTTACGGGGGGCAGGTAAATGGATAGGAAGCCCCCGCCTTCGGACGACTGCCGTATTAAAGTGTCGTTGCTTTTTGAGGGAGAGTCGTTTTGGGAAGGATCGTTTGGAGAAAAGGAGCCATTTCCATCATCCTTCTCAAATGGCTTCTCCTGACAGCGCTATTTCTCGCCTAATGAATCCCCGGACGTTAACGGCGGCCAATTAAGGACGAGCCGGGCTGCGGCGGGGGCCGGGGTCACGGTTCAGCCGCGGAACAGCGTGCACCCGAGCCAAAGGGGCCGCGCATTTCATTTGTCCCAAAGTCAAATTAATTAAAGCGACGACGACCACATTTTTCACCCGACTTCCCAGCGTCCCCGGCGCTCTTCTTCCACGGGACGTGACCGATCACGACTTAGGAGTCTCTGCTATAAGGCAGGAGTGGAATGGAGTGGGGGGCACCTGTGGGAAACCTGTCCAGACACATAACGGTTGCTGAGAGGATGCAGCTTCCGTACACCCCGTTTAATGGGGGCCTCGGGACTTGAACCCACGGCCGTAGCCACTACCTGTGCTTCGGTATAAAGCTGCCAGACAGCTCTACCCGTGAACAAAAGCATTAGGAATTGGAGCTACTGCCTTTGCACTCGAAGGTTGTTGGTTTAGTTCCCATTTCTAGCTACAGTGCCCTTGAACAAGGTACTCGTAAAATCGCCCAGCTGTCCAAATGGGTAAAGAAGTGTCCAAATGGAGAGAATCGTCAGATAAATGTACAAACCTGGCGGGTGTTCTCACTTCCTGTTCTGCTCTCATGAGGTTAATCTTTAGGTCATGAAGGTAAAAAAAGTTACATTTATTCATTTAGCTGATGCTTTTCTCCAAAGCAACTTGCAGTGTTAAGATTACAATTCCTTACCCATGTGTACAGCTGAGTAACTTTACCGGAGCAATTTAGAGTAAGTATCTCGCTCAAGGGTACTACAGCCAGAGGTGAGATTCAAACCTGCAACCTTCTGGTCCAAAGCAGCACTAACCACTATGCTCACCTGTCCCATTATATATTAAATCTGTATTTTTATTCATTTTTAGCAGCCTTTGTTCAAACAACTGAAAATGACCAATAGGCTGAACACTGTTCTCAGCTTACAAATGCAATTCCAACTGGAAGCTCTTCAGAAACCAGATATCTAGTAGTGTGGTGGTTATAGGTGCTCTCTTTGACCCAGGTGGTTGTGGGTTCAAATCCCATCTCCAGCTATTATACTCTTTGGCAGGGTACTTACTCTGAATTATCCCCAGTAAAAATTACTCACCCAGGTCAATAATTGTAAGTTGCTTTGGGGGAAAGTGTCAGATAAATGACAACCTGTCCTGAATAAAGTCCTGACTTTACCTGAGTTGTGGTAAAATGTGCTTGTGCTCCAAGATGAGTGTTATAGAGCTGGAGCAGTGGGCCACAGTTGCTGCCCAGTGGTAGGAGAGCCTCGTCGACAGCTGCAGGAAGCATTGGGTTTCAGTCCTTGCACTTGATCGTATTTATTATGAAAATTGGAAAGGGGGCAAATTTGTTTCTATTTTATCATAATTATTTTTACAGCACCAGATATGGTGCTTGCATAATGTGATGCTTCCGCAGGCACCCTCAGCGTGCGCTGAAGCCCCCGCAGGTGTCTTCCACCCATGGAGCAGATGGGAAGGGGGTCACATGTGTTTGCTCAGGGTACCACAGGCTGCCAGGTGGACATACGCTACGCTGTTGCCATAGCCGACCGGTCTCCTCAGCTCGCCCACCTGGGAGACGGAGCAGCGGGAAGCCGTAGTACTCGGCCAGGCGTGAGCCGTTTCCTCCGAGTGACGGAAACAGGATGCTGGAGCCTTAATCAAAGCCCCATGACATCATGTAGGGCAGTGGGGCGAGGGGGTTTGCAGCCACATGCGACCCTCCCAACAGAACTGGTCTCTCATGTTCAGTAAACAGAAACATTTACATATATTTCTTTCACAGACACTTGTTCTCCAAAGTGACTTCCAATAAGCTCCATGTAGTGTTACTATCAGCCCACACACCTTATTCACTGCAATGACTTACACTGCTAGATACACTACATCACTCATCCATGCATCAATGGAACACACACACTATGGGTGAACCTCAACAGCATGTCTTTGGAGTGTGAGAGGAAACCAGAGCACCCAGAGGAAACTCAAACAGACATGGGAAGAACATGCAAACTCCACACAACTGAGCAGGGATCAAACCCACATTCTCTTGCACCCCCCAGGGGCTGCAAGACAGCAGTGCTATACACTGTGCCACCATGCCGCCCAGGCCTACCCCCCCCCCCCCCCCCATCCCAAACGGGCCACTTGTTCAAAATCCACGAGTGACTCTACGTTTCCTCATATGGGACCTTTACCACTCTTACTTCTCGCTTTACTGTGAGACCGAGCAAGGCTGAAGACCCCACTCGTCCCTGATTGGACGCGAGACACGATTGACCGGAACAATAACGAAGACTGAAGATTTGAGACAACGGTCCAAAATGAAACTGGGTTGGACGTGTTTTGGAACCAGGGTCAGAATTTGGGTCCCGATGCTCTACCTATTTGTTTCGGATCCAGACAGAAAGCCCCTGCTGCTTCTCCGCTCTTAGGAAAAGGAATGATGAGTGGAAGGGGAACCGGTTTTCGGTGCGGAACGGGATCCCACAACAGGCTGAGGTTTTGTGGAAGCGCTGAAGAATGCAAAACCAACTGTAAAACGTTCTGTTCTGCATGATGTACATACTGTATATCTTCATTAGAGAACGATAGCAGAAAATAGGTGCCGCACGTCAACATCCCGCCTCTATGAATTTAAAGACGTTTAAAGCGAAACAAAAGCAAAGAAAACAAAAGGTGCTGTTGTGAATGATTTAAGAATTCTGTATTATCTGTAAAAACGAAACATACATTTTAAACATACTCTAAATCTCGTGTACATTTAAGTGATATGATATTTATAAAGACTTTACGCAATTGGCTCCACATGTAACAGCAGCTAGCTTCTCATTTATGTTTAGTAATATTGTTAGTAATATTTTTTTTTTATTTAGCTGACACCTTGGTCCAAGGCAGCTTAGAAAGTTTAAACACTGATTTTTTTCTAAATGTATGAAATTGGATTTACTGGGTTCCTTTACTTTGCCATTGGGCTCCTTACAGAAGAGGAAATTGTTTCTGTTCCAATATCCCAGAAAGTTTTGCCTCCCTTTTCCAAGTGTAAATCTTTTACTTTTACTATTTACATTTAGCCCTTTTTATTCCCACTTCATTGGGATGAGATACTTTATTGTCATTGTACTGTATGCAATACAATGAAATGTTGTGTAGCAGCCCTCAGAACAAGAGCAGCAGAAGGAAAGAACACTTAAAAGAGAGAAAAAAATAAGTAAATAAATAAGCACGGAAATAAGGAAATAGGTAAACAAATAAAGGCGGTGTGGTGGCGCAGTGGGTTGGACCAGGTCCTGCTCTCCAGTGGGTCTGGGGTTTGAGTCCCGCTTGGGGTTCCTTGCGATGGACCGGCATCCCGTCCTGGGTGCGTCCCCTCCCCTCCAGCCTTACGCCCTCTGTTGCTGGGTTAGGCTCCGGCTCCCCGCCACCCCGTATGGGACAAGTGGTTCAGACAGTGAGTAAACAAATAAGAATTAGTCTGACACTTTGAAGTCCTTTCGTGAGCTTTTCCGATGCTGACGGAGCCTCGGCCTGCGGGGGAACGTACAGCTTCCTGCACCAACCCGTCGTTCACGTAGGCGCACAGTCCTCCTCCTCTGCTCTTCCCGGACGGAGTCCCTCGTCCGACCCGCTTCTGATCTCACCTGTCTTGCTGGTGATAGACCTGGGGGTGGCAGGTAACAGGCTCGGAAGTGCTGGTCTGTGCAGGTTAGCCTGTAACCGAGCGCACGGCCCCGGCTCCCATCCCCGCTTCTGTTTCGTCTCCCTCCCTTTGCTAACGTACTTTGGCTGCGGTCACTTCGGGCAGCTTCGTCGTATCGCACCGCAGGTCACACGCACACTTTCCAGGGTCTCAGCGAGAGCACGTGGCGTCATTGAGGTGCATCCTGTCTATTTCCAGGTAAGGACGAAGCACACACCTGAGCTCCGCTTGGTAAATACCGCATTGCTGGTGTCCCCACAGCGCTTTCCACTTATTCCGGAGGTGTTTTGGGAGGCGAATTTATTACAACTGACAGCCTGTGGGTTTTAATGGGTCGCGTTCCATACTGCATCTACGGCTGTCTTGACCCGAGAGCCCTGGTAACCGTCGTCAGTTGCGCAACGTTGCTCTAGTTAAGAAACGAATGCGAAACAATCCAAAGCTTTAAAACGGTGTCTTACTCATCTCCAAACGGGTACAATGTCTGTTTTTTTCATCCGAAAGCTCAACACGCTCCGTTGCGTTTTTAAGAAAAATTTCCCAGCACCGGATTTGCGTCGCAGAGGGAATCACACGCAACGTGTTCCCCAGACATGACGGACTGACTGCAGCCGTTAAGCGCGGACTTCTGCGCGCGTGGCGTGACCCCAGTCGGCCCCATGCGTCGCCCTCGGCCGGAACGTGCCTCTTCGTTCCGACCCCCGCGTCGCACTCGGACCGCGCTTTCGTGACGCGCTGGCGGCTCATCCGTGGTTAACGATGCGGTAAAGTGTATTTAAAGACCCGTTAATACCGCGGTCTGGCTTTGAATAAACAGCAGCTGCAGGTAAACTAATGTGCCTTTCGGTTACCTTTGGGGAAGCGCATCCCCGGGCTGTGACAGCACTTCCGTTCTTCCAGCAGCTGTGAAAAACAGGCGTGCGTTACGAGCGAGCAACAGCTTTCCATCAGCTGTGCGGTGGGACCATTAGGACCCGGGGCAGTGGACACCTGACCGCCACTAGTCATTCATGCTCCAGCGTTGGTCATCTGGGGTGCCAGGCAGCGCTGGTGGGTTGTGGCGAGTGGAGAAGAAGGTAAGCCCCCCAGCACCGGTCAAGTTACCGCACCGGGGGTCAGGGGTCAAGCCTCTTGCTCCTCATGTACCCAGGAGTCATGGTAGAGCGTTCACAGCCTGTCGCAGGGAGCAGCAAACACACACGAGGCATCAGTGGCACCTTAGACAGCTGCACATGCATATATGAACATATGTGTGTGTCGTAAGGACAGAGGAGGCAAGGCTGATGAGATCCATGTGCAGACAGCAGTCCTAAAGCCGTGCTTCTTTGCCAAGACCCACAGCTCTGTGACGCTTATTTAGCAGAGGCTTTTCTCCAAAGCAACTTCCAACAAACTCTATGTAGTGCTATCAGCCACTTTATTCACCGCGGTGACTTACACTGCTAGATACACTACTTACAATGGGTCACTCATCCATACATCAGTGGAACACACACACTCTCTCTGTCACACACACACTATGGGTGAACCTGAACAACATGTCTTTGAACTGTGGGAGGAAACCAGAGCACCCAGAGGAAACCCATGCAGACACAGGGAGAACATGCAAACTCCACACAGACCGAGCAGGGATCAAACCCACATCCTCTTGCACCACCCCAGTGCTGCGAGCCAGCAGCGGTACTCGCTGCGCCACCTTGCTCAGGCATCCCACGCAGCACACAGTGGGCGAGTTAACAGTCTCCGACAGGGGCACTTGAATTTATCCCGCTCAAACTTTATAAATGTTAATTCTAACCTTGACCTGAAACGCCATCAAGCACCGAGGCTGAGCAGGTGAGTCATAAAATGTAAAGCTAATGTACTGGAATAGTCCTAAAAAGAGCACATTTAAACCTTTAAGGCATTAAAGTATACAGGTCTTTATAAATGATTGCACTAAAAACTCTGACCACATCAGCTAAATGGATTATAAATTTAAGAAATTTCCATAATGCATGCATCTTAAACACACACAGGAGCATAAATCAGGGTATTTTCTAAACACAGGTTAATTATGCAACTGCAAACAGAGTCTATTTTTTATGCAAAATAATCCACTTAGCTGTTTCGCCCCCGCCCCCCCCCCGCCAGCACCCCCACCCCCCCCCGAGGCAGGCCTAATTCCTGGCCGTATGCAACGCTTGCCCCTTGAAGCCTATCAATAACACAGTCACAAAGAAATCCCAATAAGTATATTGAAAAAACTTGTGGCACATTTTTCAGAAGCCCTTTATTTATGGGTGTTTATTGCCAGAAATTGTGCCAAAATGGCCCGGAATAAAAAGGATTAATTATGCCGTGGGCCTTTTAATATAAGTGAGTGCCGTGGCAGCGCAATTAATGCAAATCGCGCCTCCATCAGGAGAACAAATGCGGACAACATCACAGGTGGCTTCTGTTAGCTGCCAAATAAATTTGTTAATTTACAACATTAAGAATCAATAAAAATATAATGCTTTTCAAACGCATCTCCATCAATCTAGGCAGGAGGAAAGGAGGAAAAGTTTCCCGTCCGGCTCGGATCGATGAGAAACGGCACGGCAGGGAGCCGTTTGCGAGGCCTCAAGGTTGATGGGATGCGAGCGGTACTTTCGCTGCCCGCCGGGGACATTAAGCTGGCACCGGGGCCACCGAGCGATTCCGGTAATGGGCGCCTTTCCCTGAAGGGCGCGCAGACGGGCGGAGGGACGGGGTCCGACGGGGCGAGCACCGGGGGCGCCATCACAGAGCGCTCGTGTGCCGCTTAACGGTCAAAGCCCACTAAACCCCGGCCTCGTCACCATCCTCTGGCAATGGCTTACGACACATGGGGCGGGGGGGGGCTGTCACGATTTTTCCTCCTTTTATATTCATTTGTTTCGCTGATGCCTTTCTCCAAAGTGACTTACCGCGTTTTGCGGGTTTTCACTCTAAGTTACTGAGAGCGATTTGCCCGTTTACACAGCCGGATCATTTTTACTGTATCAGTTCAGGGTAAGTACCTTTATTAAGGGTACGAAGGAGGAGGGGGATGAAGCAGAGTCCTTTGAGTAGAAAGCAGCAGTGCCAACCACTATACTACCTGCTGCCCCCTTGCTATGAATGACCTGAGCCTCGGGTTTGAGTCCACCGACCTTCTGACACCATTTACGATAACCAAGGAGGACCATGTGAAGTCAAATAAGGGAAATACAGGTTTTCCCCGACTTACTTCTCAAAAAAAAAGGTTGCATTTAGTGTTTTTTTTTTTTTTTGGAAGGAGATTTACAGCATGGGTGGGTTCAAGTCCCGCATCAAAGCATCAGCCAATGTGCCAACAGGTAGACAGGAGGACAAGAAGCAAACAGACGGTGAATAAGCTATAGATGATCCTTCTACATCTACCAGTGGTCTTCCAGTGAAGTATAATCCTTCATTCCTATGTAGCACCTCCATCTGTCTTTTCCAATTTCTTATTATTATGCTTTTGTTTCATATTATTGCACTTGTATTAGTGAATTTTGTGTGACGTGGACACAGTGGTCTAGCTGTGTGTGAGGTTCCTTTTTTTTTTGGCCTTCTTATTTATACCGCGCGTGCACGAGCCATCCCGGCTCACCAGAGGGAAGGGCCCGCATCCCTCTCGCCGTCCGTGATCTCCATTCAATAAGAACCAACCAACCGAAGTGAATAATCGCTTGTCCCGAGTGGGGTCACGGCGAGCCGGAGCTTTACTTGGCCACACAGGGCATAGGGCCACACGGGGAGGGACACGCCCTGGAAGGGACGCCAGTCCGCCGTAAGGCACTCCAAGCAGGTCTCGAACCCCAGACCCGCCACACAGCAGGCACTGGCCACACCCCCCCCTTGTGTTACACCAGTGGCTATAAATAGAATTGACGAAGAGCCCCTCACCTGCACTGCGTCACATTGACAAACGGGCTCCTCACGGTCCAATCATTTTCATCAACCATGGACTTATTCTCAACCCACAGTGATCGTACTTGTGTCTCTGGTCTGCCCACGTGCTGGGACCTCATTTGGCACCACGGGTGGGTCTCAAGCAACGTGTGCCTCTCCGTTCCAAAAACTACTCTCCCGTATCACGCCTGGACCACGGTGCACCGGCTGTAGGCTGTATGGGGACCCCTTTGGGAGACGCTTGGCAGTTCTACTCGAAGTACAGTGACGGCATCTTTGAGGAACTCTCGTTAAGCAACACCAAAGCGGATGTAACCTTGTAGACTGTCATCCTGCTCAACGGAGCATTTCCAAGCCACTTTTCAGTGCTCGCTGACAATTCTTCCTCTGTTTACGACTCGTGCCGTTTTCCTCCTAATCCCAAGAAACTTTCCAGTCCTTGCCTTGGAGACACACGGCCATAGAATGATACCTCACCCTAAAGTTTGATTGGTTGGACTGTAGGGATGGTGACGACTGCTTTCATCCCCTCCCGCGGCTCACGAACACGGTCCGTTCTAAACCATCATCTATTATCCTCATAGTAAAACGTTGCAGCAGATCAAACCAAAGACGCCATCGGAAGCTCAGACGCCACGGATTCGACTCTCTTGCTTGGGACACATCATGCGAAGAGTAGAGTCAATGGAAAAGGACACCATGTTGGGGAAAGCAGAAGGCCAACTACAACGTGGATCGTCACAATCACCACAACCATGGATGCCCCACCTTCAAGTCTTAGCCAGTTGGCGGAAGACCGAACACTTTTCAGAACAACTTCCTTCTTCATTTAGCCGACGCTTTTATCTAAAGCGACTTGTAATTATAGCTGAACGTGGGGATCAAACCTGCAACCTTTGGACCCGGAAGCACCGATTCAAACTACTACGCGACCGACTGTCATATACCATTGTTTTCGCCAACAGTGGTATTTGACAGCCGGTAGCGTAATGGTCACATTGACAACTATCCGTAGAGTCGCCATGAGTCGACAGCGACTTGAAGCCACCAAACAACAACAAGAACAACAACAATAATAACAAACAGACCTCTACCATTAACTGAGGAATTAATCTCAAGCGGCTCGGGTTACGCGTCCGCATCACCCCGATGACGCAGCTTTCATTTATACCTCTTCACTTTGCGTCGGACCCACGCGTAACAGCACTGAACGAATATCAACATGCTGCACAAATGACTACTTTGTTGGTATTTATGAGGAAGAGAAACCCAAGGCAGGGTTAATTGAAAGTCAAATTCAAATTAATTTCCCCATGTAATTGCCCCAGGCATTTAGCTGGGGTGTGCGGTATGTGCTGACTTCCCATTTTTCAAAAGCCAAAGCGAGGAGAGGGGGGTCGGAGCACAAATCAGAGCTGCGTAATAAGTTTGGCGCATTGTCTCGGATAGACTTGGATGCCTCCGACTGTAAAACAGATCAAAAGGCCATTAACATGTGGCGCGACTCCTTATTTATGTCCCGTTGGGCCTGCTGATTTAGCGCCCGAGAAACACAAACAAGAGGCAGGAATCATCCGCTAATGGAACGGCTAATTGAGAAGCGACCGCTGTCATGAGGTAATTCCTCCCCTTGTGCGATGACCTCCGCTCGGCACATCACGATAAACAATCGCATCCAAGGGAACCTCAAAAACACCTCGATTAATATCGGTGCCGAGGGAGGAGCCAAAAAAGCCCATCGACAGATTACCTGGCAACGAATAGCGGAGGGGGGCGTCGTGAGCGCAGCGCGGTTGCGGCGACGCAGAGTTTGCCGTCGACTCGAGCTTTTCCCCAAATCGGATTGCAGCGATTGACCGTGTTTGGTGTTTAGCTCACACCTTTTTTACTGCTGGTGATTTCAGAGATACACTGCAAGACGCTACCTGGAGTCAGTCACTAGAGCAGCGTAACTATTTTTTTCTCACTTATATCGATTTTTTGCTTCGATTATGATTGGTTAATTTACCGATTACAAAAATGCCACTATTTCTTCTGGAGTGTCAGTTTTAGTATGGTACTTTACAGCCATTGGAAGATTCTAGAAGGCACCAGAATGTTCTAGAAAGTACCAAAACATTCCAGAAAGCATCAGATCCTAAAAAGGTACTGGGATATTCTGTGCTTGGAACCTAGTGCCAAAATTCACCTAAATTTGCTAATTTCAAGAATGTGGAATATTTTTCTAAAAGCTGACAAACCAAAGGTGTGGAATCTAACAAAACTGAATGGAAAATGCGAAAGAAAAAAAATCAACATAATAGCATTTCGTGACCTTTTTTCATAAATAAACTCTGCAACGAAATTGCACCATCTCTCTTCTGATTTTAATATCTTTATTGGTTCTTATAGAAATAATTGATGGCATTTATGTAGTTAAGCAATAGAGAATTATAAGGATTATGGCTGAGTAACTGATTATGGTCAATGACACAATTTTTGACACTTTTTAAAGGCACACCTTTGTGTTCACAAATCTCGTTACACCGTAATCCTTAGATTTTGGAAAGTCACATAATCCGTGTGCAAATAATCATTTCTGCTAATCTTTAAATAAAATGCTTTAAATTAATATCAGGATCAACACTGACGACTGAAAGAAGGGAACTCATTTCTCGTCTGGTTTATTTATTCTGGTGTGTGACAACGCAGTTGGAGTGTACTGTATAATGCAACATGGCATTATGTGCCTTATCGGCCCTCACGGCGAGTCTCTGCTGTGTATTTTTCTCTTTTCCTTCGCGTTTTATTATCAGCTCTCAATGATGTAACTGTCAGTATAAACACTGAGAGAACAAAGCTGTTACAGACGCGTTGTTTTGCAACGTGGTGCGAGGAGAAAGAGGAAAGGGGTTTCGATCGGGGAGGGTTTCAGAGCCACGAGCGGCTGGATTGCGGTGTTCCACTGATGTATGGATGAGTGACCCAGTGTAAGTAGTGTATCTAGCAGTGTAAGTCACCGTGGTGAATAAGGTGTGTGGGCTCATAACGCTACATAGAGTTCGTTGGAAGTCGCTTTGGAGAAAAGTGCGTGATAAACAAATAAATGTAAAATGTAGGTGAGTCTGCACTGGGGGGCACTTCTGCTTTCACCCTGTTTCTCTGCTTAAACATAGAGTATTTGGGATGGGGTCCAGACAAAACCCCAAACCCAGGGTTTTGTCCCACACTCATTAGAGACAGTTGGTAACACACTCGACGCTATTGCCCTTGGAACCAAGGTCACAGGTTTGATCCCCACCTACAGCTGTAATACCCCTGAGTAAATTATTTACCCTGAAACTGCTCCAGCAATATTTTCCAGTTACACACACACACTGTCTGAACCGCTTGTCCCATATGGGGTCGCGGGGAGCCGGAGCCTAACCCGGAAACACAAGGCACAAGGTTGGAGGGGGAGGGGACACACCCAGGACGGGACGCCAGTCCGTCGCAAGGCACCCCAAGCGGGACTCGAACACCGGACCCACCAGAAAGCAGGACCCGGTCCAACCCACTGCACCACCGCACCCCCTTCACCCCATTGTATAAATGGATAAATAGATCAACACTGTAAGTCAGCTAAATGAATAAATGTAAATGCATTGTGGTGCACAGCACTTTGGGTATGGATGGAGTAAAAAAGGATGTACAGGCAGCAAAACACCAGCACCCAGAAAAATAATGCTCTTTGCCTAAGGATGCCATTTCCTCAAAGCCCTACATCTCAAGCCAGCCTTTCCCACCTGCTTAATACCCTCAGGTTCTTTTCTTTCTCACTAGCAACCACAGTTAGCCCATTATTTTCCCCATAAGTCGCCCTAGTGGTTGAACCCCGAAATCACATTTTACCCAGAATGCAACTGTTTACAATAAACATTTTCCCACTCAGACACAGAGTAACGCAGGTCGTTACATTATTAACACCAATGGCTTTTTGAAAAAAGTATCGTCTGGCAGGAACCCAGGCCTGAGGACGGCAGGTGGCACGGAGATGCGGTAACATGAGTGTAAGACTCGGGGTGGAGGAGGGGATCAGATTTTCCAAGGATAAAATAGGCGATATATTTATTGACTGTTATTTACCAGAAACCTTTGTCCAGGGTTACTTACCACGCTCAGTTTGTACTTCCAGCCTTCAAGGTACCTTTCACTGTGAACTAGGGTTGGACCGATGAGCAGCGGTCGGTAGGCAGCTGTTCCTATATTTGATCTCCAAAAGAAAGATGATGGAAACGCATTCGGAACAAAATCAGAAGTCCGCTTACATTTATAGAGCTGTTCATTTTAAGTGCCTCACTAAAAGTACAGCGGTGGCTTCCCTCCTGGAGCGACACTACCTGGTACCCTTATAGTACAATACATTAACAGGGTAAAATATGTATTCCAGCTCCTGACTGTCAGCTTTTTCGCCCGAGCGTAGGACAAACCCCCTTAGGACAATACCCCCTAGGACAAATTCCCACCCCAGGACAATACCTTCCCAAGACAAAACCCCCAGGACAATACCCCCTTCTGACAAATAATTACGCACAGGGAAATATCCAAACCACTCAGGAGTGGAGCTTCGCTTTCACCGTTTTTAAAAAATACTGTTTACTTTGGGATTTATCTGGAAAAGTAAATAGGCCTGAGAGCTCGAGCCACGAGGCAGCGTGCCGGACGTGTTTGCGGGGTACTTACTCTAGTAACCGGATGCCTGCTTGTTCCAGCACCGAGACAGACACCGCTAGAGTTGCCATTTGGCCCAAAAGGCACGTGAGCAGAACGGGAGACGGCGAGAAAGAGACTTTTCTTTTGTCCGTTCCTCGTGGGCCTTATTACTTAATCGCAATGACATCGCTGACCCAAAGGATATTTAAATGAAAACACACGAGAGGTCACATTTCAGCATAATGAATCAGGCCATAAATTACCTCTCCGGTAACTTACTTAAGACGTTCATACCAGGAATGGAGGTATGGATCAAGTCTTCATCATCTGCCACACTTTTTAATCATGTTACAGCACAAAAGTGCCCTTTCGCATATTTACCCTAATGGTACCGTCTCAGAGAGAGACTCGCAATCATCGACTCGGGAGGTTATGAGATAGCATGTAATAATCATCATCACCATGGTTACACTTCACAGAATGTCGGGTGACCACCGAATCAGGGTCACGTTACACCGTACGGAACGTTGGTCGCACAAAGGGAAAGTTTTACCACGCCCCCCCCCCCCCCCCACACACACACACATGTTCTGCAGAGGATTCGTATTAGAAAAAAACACTAAATAATGTCTTGTTTTACCAAACTCATTCTTGTAAGTGAGAGTCGAGTTCATTACTATGAATTACTATAATGACCTTGATTTATTGCTTCAGACGGTGCTTTATCAATCCTCGGCCTCTTTTAGGTACATGCAGGGGATGCGGCTGCCAAATGATTTCACTCACAAATGGGACAAACAAACAGCGGCGGCAGCCCACACCTCTCTCCGGAGACGACCTGTCATACGAGGTAATAAATGCCGCCCTGCCGGGCCACTAATGGCGCTCCACCTGAAAATGGACTGTCTCCTTGGATATCTCGCTTGTCCTCCGAGACGAACCTCCGGAGGAGCCGACGCACGGGCAGGGGGCTCGCTGTCACGCCGGAGGGTTCCGGGAAGGGCTCCGTCGTGGTACGTTTGATGTAAGGATCATCCATCCATCCATCGTCAACAACCGCTTGTCCGGAGCGGGGTCGCAGCGAGCCGGAGCCTGACCCGGCAAAACAGGGGGCAAGGCCGAAGGGGGAGGGGACACACCCAGGACGGGATGTAAAGGGATCGTTTTATCTCAGTTTCTCCAACTGGAGTCAAGACATGTAAATAAGTAAAAAGTTATGAGGGCTTCTTTTGAAAAAATAACCTTCTGTAAGATGTTAGAACCTCTGTTATCGGGTTCAGTGAGGAATAAATTCGGTTTCCTGCTGCTCTTTGTCTCAGTTAGTTTACACTTGTCTCCAAGGTAACTTGCATTTACATTACATTTATTTATTTATCAGACACTTTTCTCCAAAGCGACTTCCAATGAACCCTCTGTAGTGTTATCAGCCCACAGACCTTATTCACCGCGATGATTTACACTGCTAGATACACTACTTACAATGGGTCACTCATCCATACATCAGTGGAACACACACACTCTCTCTCTGTCACTCACACACTATGGGTGAACCTGAACAGCATGTCTTTGGACTGTGGGAGGAAACCAGAGCACCCGGAGGAAACCCACACAGACACGGGGAGAACATGTAAACTCACCATGTTGGGACTGTACACTAGACCACAGGTGGTCCTCCGCTTCCAACATGTTCGACTTACGACCAGCTGGATTTACAAGAGCCGTCCCCTGAACTGCATTGTAATATTTTCAAGGGCTGATGTTTGGCCATAACGTCTAACGGCGATCGTTCCCTATGCAGAAACCGCACTGCCGCAAGGACCCACATTTCTTACTGACTTGCTGAGTACACCTGTTACCAACTGTATTTTACTTACAAAAATGTGCTTTTATCCACAGAACGATTTCTTTGTGATTCCATTCATGTTACTTCTTACTTAAAATGCCAGCGAGTAAAAATGTGGGAACTCTGGTGGTGCAGGAAACGAAAAGAAGAAGGAAACACACTTTCTCCACACACAATTTACAATTATTTACACAGCTGGGTCATTTTTACTGGAGCAACTAAGAATCAGCACTTTGCTCAAGGACACTGTGGGTGGAGTTGGGACCGAAACCCACAACTTTGGGGTTGAAAAGCAGCAGTTGGGACCACTATGCCACCAGTCTTGGCTACTGGTCATACCAGAATATTTAAATAATAGCACAGCATGGAAATATCATCATAATCCTGTACCGTACTTATTCAGATAGTATTATAACAGATTGTATGTGTGTTTATTGTTTAATTGTCCGTTTCGTTTATATGTAATCCAGCGTAGGTACATTTGCAACTTGCAACCTGCAACAAAGTCATTGGAACGGAACTTCATGGTAACATGATTAACCTGTTTATTTTCACCGCATCAAATGAGTATAGAACCTCTCTCAAGGGTACAACAGCAGGAGCAATTGCTGTAACCACTACGCCACCTGCTGCGCCAGGCACGTCATCACATCCCCTTTTTGTTCCAGCTGTAGCCCTCCAAGAAAAGCAGGAGCACAGCAGGAGAGACCGATCCGTTTGTTCAAAGAACATCCTGTCATTGTGACACGACAGAAATTCCTATTAAACTGGAAGGTGAGTTTCGCTTTTGACGACGATACGTGGGTAAGATGAACGTATGTTGATTATTTGTACATTTCTGGAAATAAAAGTGGTCTTATTGCTGTCTTAAGCTTTTACTTGTACCTTTATGTTCCTGGGGTGTGGGTTCGATCCCCGCTCAGCCTGAGTGGAGTTTGCATGTTCTCCCCGTGTCTGCGTGGGTTTCCTCCGGGTGCTCTGGTTTCCCCCCACAGTCCAAAGACATGCTGTTCAGGTTCCCCCATAGTGTGTGAGTGACGGAGAGAGTGTGTTCCACTGATGTATGAATGAGTGACCCAGTGTAAGTAGTGTAAGTCACCGCGGTGAATTAGGTGTGTGGGCTCATAACACTACATCGATTTCACTGGAAGCTGCTTTGGAGGAAAATGTCTACTAAGTAAAAAAAATGTAGATGTAATGTGATGTGTGCAGTGAATCCTGGTACCCCTTACCATGCAGCCATCAAAGAACTCACACACACACACACTTTAAACATACCAAGCTGTAAAACACTCAAAGAGATTCTCATCATTTTCATTAATCCGAAAGTGATAAAACAAAATATTTAATTAGCAAATCACAGCCCCGCAGTGGGCTGCTGCTCCATCCAGGTTGTACCGCCTCTCTCGCTCCGTGCCCATCCAGGATAGGCTCCGGACCACCGCAACCCTGAACGAGACAAGCTATTAATGACTACAAATTAATGGTATTATACAGCATTAGGCAGCACGTAAGAAACACTGAGCTTGACTAGTTTGAAAAAAATAAAACAAAACTGCCAGAACAGCAGAGATAAACCACTGCCTACTTTCCACCAACCAGAGCTCAATTATTCTGCCCAATTAGTCAATCCGCTCTGTATTTCCCCATCAAGTTTCCATCTGTGAGTGGAAATACGGGCGGCGGTGGTCAATACAGAGGGGCATCCATCACGGGGGACCAGTCCATTTAGGCGGATGAGAAAGGCCAGGCAAACACAGGGCCATATGTGCCTCAGTCATTGCTCTCGGCGCTAATTGAATTCGTCCCACATGGAGCAGAAAGCCACATCAGGCTGATCGTGAAAACATTGCCCTTCGCTTCTTTTCACTCCGCCCTCGACGGCCTTGCGGACCGCAGTCTGGCGACAGCTCTCTCGGCACACCTTTGGACACGCAACCTGTAAAAGGTGCTGCTGTCACACTTGATTCCCGAGGCCCGTGAGGAGGAAGTCCTCTCTTTCCATACACGTTTGAGAAGAGCACGGGAACACTGCTCCGTTGCCGGATCTGTTCTGAAGGCTTGTGGTAGAAGGACAGGCCCATGCGTTTCACCGCAGTCCTCCTGGAGAGCTCGACAGACCCCGCGCACTTTTGGGCTCACGCGATCGCAGGCGTTTGTGCATAAGCACAAGCGCTACGCTGCGGATGAGATCCGCCTCGCCATCATATTCCCCTTGAGAATAAGACCCGAGGTTAGTTTTCACTAGAGGGAATCATTTCTGAAGTTGGTTCGAACCCAGTGACCTCAATGGCATCAAAGTCCAGAGCTCACCTGAGGAGCCGCTTTGCTTTTTCATCTCACAGCTCCTCACGCTCTCCATACACGTTAGTCATTTCTTGCAGCGCTCGTCTCACCGGCAGGAAGGAAGAGGAGAGCTGTCGGTATGGTTATCGGCACCTACATTTTCTTTTCTCCAAATCAACGCACATCTCGTAGAAAATACAATGTGTTCATTACATTAGCAGAAAGAGACACTTGGATGCAGATGCGTGATTCTTAAGTGCAGTTAGTTTGTTTCTTTCCACCATATGGATCAATGTTCATCACACGAGAAGCTGCATAAAACTTTCTCAGAATATCAATGATTCCTGATCACCTTCCTAGTAATTTTTTTTGAGATACATATAAACATTTATGTTACATTACAGGAGTAGCTGTGTAAAGGTTCATCTGGACATGATAATAAAGTTATGGTGCACGAACATTTACACCTTACATGAACTTGAGAGATGATGGGAGAAGTGAGTCTGGAAGAGGTGAGTTTTAAGAACCTTTTTAAATGTGGACAGAGATTCAGCAGTTCTGAGTGGGAGGGGGAGGTCGTTCCACCACAACTGAGCCAGAACCAAGAACATCCGTGCTTCACCTTTCATGCATGGAATCACCGAGCGGGTAGAAGCAGATGAGCGAAGGGGTCTGATTGGGGTATAGCAGTTGATCAAGTCTTGTAGATATCTGGGACCACTTCTATTCATGCATTTGTAGGCCATAACCAGGGTCTTCAATCTGATCCGGGCAGCTATGGGGAACCAGTGCAGAGAAATGAGTAGAGGAGATACGTGGGAACGCTTTGGCAAGTCAAACACAACTCGGGCAGCAGCAGCGTTCTGTATCAGCTGCAGAGGTTGGATGGCAGTAGCAGGAAGGCCGCACAGAAGAGAGTTGCGCTATCCAGACAAGATGTGTCACCATGGCCTGGACAAGTAGTTGCGCAGAGTCCGTTGTGACAATGAGTACCTTTCATAATCGTCGTGAGCCGCCGTAATTAGCACCTGAACTTTGGACGTCTGTATTTGCCCGAAGTCTGTTTTACATAGAATTTTCATTCCCCGTCTGTTTTTGTGCCGTCGCATAAGCAAATATTAGCAGTGTGATGTACGGTCTGACCTACCGCGCACCATTCAGCCCTTCACAATTATTTATCAGGGCTGAAATATTTATCAATAGCACAGCACACATTGTTTCATTTGTTCATTTTTCTCAGCTCGATGCTTTCTAAGGAAACCGGTGTGAGGACACACTCAGGTGTACAAGAGAAGTGCCTCTCCCAGGATTTGAACTTCCAAACCCGGGTCGCTTGTCTAACTTTCCATGCGTGAGTCAACATTGCTGCTCTTGACACATTCTTGCGCTCCCCTCGTAAGTCATTACTCTAGAGTCTAAAATCCACTATTATTCAAATAAAGGAGGGAAAAATGTACGGTAAGATATACAATCCGACGGTCGCGCCATTAGGGCAGCAATTAGGGGCAATATAAAAGAGGAATGGCTGAGAGGCTCTGGAATCGTGGAGCGCTGTTCATTAGCCGGGGGGCCGCTTACATCAGCCCTTCTGCAGGGAGCGCCGTTGGAATAAGACACCCTTGAGTTTTTACCGGCCCTTCAGGGACACGGGACCCTCTCTGCTCTCGTCGGCGTTACGCTGCTCTTCGGCGGCTGCGGTCGCTGGGCTAAAAGCACATCCGGTCGTAACGTTGCTTGCTGTGCTGCATTAATTTGCTAAGAAATGCGTGTATTTCAAAAGGGAGCACGTGCATAAAGGAGCGTACCGACGTAGCTTACGAAACACACGGAGAGTTGCACAGGACGGGCTAAGCAACGTCCGGCACGTTCGCGCTGCCCCGATTATAAGTTCCCCGGCGAGCGGTCTGTCCACGAGAGCTGTTATTAATCTGAAACCCTGGTTCGCAGCGTCTGGAGTCGCTAATAACCTCAAGTGCAAAACCCTGTAAAGCCAAGGCGATTGGTTTGGATTGCAGCTCGCCCTGACTTGTCGAATGAATAAGCATTCCTTAATTAGCCCATCGGGTTAAGTGCAGGTTCTAATGGGCCTCCCCCAAACTCCAGCATGACACGCTCTCCAAACATGGCCAAGAAGAAAGCTCCATTAGCAATATTAATACAAGCTTAGTTGATCATTTTCATTCAATTAACTTCTTTCAATTAAATAGATAGCTCGACAATAGCGGTGATAAAAGATCCGGAGGGAACGCCGATGACTCGGACCAAACATTAGTGTGTTAGGGGTCAGTGGTATTAAACGCACTGTAAATCCAGCATTCAATTTGGGAAATGCATTTTCCCTGCTCCTACTTCTTTAATGGGTCGTTTCAGCTGACAGGAGGCGTTTGCACCGATCTTTTATGAAATTTCAGCAGCGTTTATACACCTCCAGTGAAGCTCTATTCACTTCCTGGTCGCTTAACAACTTTCACTGCCCAGAACAAAACGCCTTAATTGCTGGGAGGGGGGCTGACAACTAATGACTTAATGTGGCGTGGTGGCTATCCGCCTGACTTCCTCTGCGCAAACAGTCTGGCGCTTTCGCCAGCTCGGACCTGCACTTTGCCACCTGAATGTTTGCGTCCCTGCTCTGCTCAAACACAGAACTTTACCCAGCGGTCGGCTTTGTGAGTGTGAAAACATGCAATAAAAATCCCATCTGATGGAGGGGAAACACGTCCTAAGTACAGCTTGTCACTGCATGGAGTTTGTATGAGTTCATGTTAAATGAAACGCACACAAGTTCAGCTGCGCATCAAGAAAACTAAGCTTTGTTTTTTTTCTCATTGCAAAGAGGGCATTTTCAGTGTCTGCCAAACTTTTACATTGGTTGACTAATGGAAAGGAACTTCCACCTCCTTCGGATTTGTTTAAAAGAACCCCAGGACAACATCCAAGGACGTGGAGGCTTTTCTTGCATTAGCTCACAGTCAGGGATCATGACTCCGCAATACTAAAGACACTGTACAAAATGGAATACGCACAGCAGTGGCAAAGTTTAAGCTCACTAGAAAGAATGTGGAAGCTTGTCGGCAGTCAGTCAAGAAACACTCAAAGGTCCCTCAAGATTTGTTCAACAATGTTTCGTGGTCTCATGACTCTCAAACAGAACGTTTTTGCACAATATGGACAATGTTACACCTGGCAAAACCAAATTTGGAAGTTACAAGTAAGAAACTTCTACCAGCAGTTAAGCATGGTGGTGTCAGTGTAATGCTCTGGGGACAACTTGCCGCTGCAGGACTTGGGCATCTTGCTATCATTGAAGGAGCCACAAATCCCTCTTTGTATCTGAGAACTCTAAAGGAGACTGTCAGGCCATCAATCTCCAGACTGACGCTGAAGTGCAGTTGGGTCATGCATCATGACAATGATGTGGAACATACCATCAAGTCAGCCACAGAACGGTTGAAAAAAGCCAAGTTAAAGTTACGGAATGGCCTGGTCAAAGTCCTGACCTGAATCCAGTGGAGATGCTGTAGCAAAACCTAAAAACTGGCAAATTTTGCTGAGTTAAAGCAGTTCAGTTTGAGGAAATAGACCTGAATTTCTCCACCATGATGTGAAACCCTGGTCAATAGCTAAAAGAAAAATTTAGATGCAGCAGAATTGTCCAGCTCTGATCTTTACAGAGGCACGGTGCTCTGACTCTTTCTGTGGATATTTCCATTTCTCAACCCAGAAAACCTGGGTCTTTCACAGTGCCACTATCATTGAGCAAACAGTGAGGCAAATGTGTACTGTGGTCTTAACAGAAGTCATCAGGACCTGAGCTTCCCAGGCACCTTGCATTGATAACAGCCAGTTACCACGAGAGGCACTGGTGTGACATTTTGAGCAAATGGACGAAAGGACGGATAGAGGGAGAACATACGTTGGACAGTAGATCCAACACATGCATTCAGATCAAAAACATCAGATGAGGAGGTGGATAAAATAGGGGAAACAGCCTAATGAGGGAGTTTTTAGCTTTACTCCTTCTTGCACTGCTGAAGAAAGAGCCTCCAGTTATGCGAGGGATGAGGGAGGTGGAAATCGGCTGCCCTCTCTGATCTAAAACTTCCCATAAAGGTTCAGTAAAGTTTCGATTTGCTGATTAGATCTCTCAAGTTGGCTTGCACACGATCAGCATCCTGCTCATAAAGAGACTGCGGCCGAATTGCATCTTACAGTAAACGCACTTACAGATCTTGGCATTATATGGCTGTTATTGACTTTATTGGTATTATTATTTATATGGGTTATACTGATTTTGTTTGTTTTTTTTGGTAAAAATAACAACAAACAAGAGCTGAGTTTCTTTAAAAGAGTTTATAAAGTTCAGGGAACATGTGAGTGATTGTGTACGGACATTTTTACACACCCGTGTGGCATATCAGTAACATTTTAAATGAGAATTAAACCTCAGTATGCGTGTCGCTAAGTTATTTGAACAATAATATAACGTATTACTTCTTCATATAAAGGAATCCTGCAATACTGTTGGGTGAAACGAACAGAACATTTATAATACTTCTTCAAAGTAACAAGGAATATATTACTGTACACAAACAGTGTACCCCAGAACATTTTTCGGTGAAAAACAGTAACAATGATCACATCACATCACATCACATCACCTGAAACCACATGTCCCACACGGGGTCTCGGCGAGCCAGAGCCTAACCCGGCAACAGAGGGTGTAAGGCTGGAGGGGGAGGGGACACACCCAGGACGGGATGCCAGTCCATGACAAGGTACCCCAAGGGGGACTTGAACCTGAGACCCACCAGAGAGCAGGACCTGGTCAAACCTGCTGCACCACCACACCCCCCAACAGTACATTTCTGAAGCTTTTGTCCCTATATGGGGTTGCGGGGAACCGGAGCCTAACCCGGCAACTCAGGGCATAAGGCTAGAGGGGGAAGGGAAATACCCAGGACGGGACGCCAGTCCACCGCAAGGCACCCCAAGCGGGATTTGAACCCCAGACCCACCGGAGAGCAGGACCCGCTCCAACCCATTGCATCACCGCGCCCCCCCGACAGTAATAATGTAGAATTAAATATCTCAGTAGTTGGACATTCTCTGCTCCTACTGGCTGCTGGGTCTGGGGGGGTCACCTTTGAGACCTTCAACTTGTGTTCAGCAACTGAGCTCCCTCACCTGCAGTCTATCTACACGAAGAGGTGCCGGACCAAGGCCTGGAGGACGGTGAAAGACCTCAGCCACCCGAATGACGCACTCTTCTCCCTGCTGCGGTCAGGGAAGCGTTTTCTCTCCCAGAAGACCAACACAGACAACGAGGAGGAGCTTCTGACCGCAGGCCATCCGGGCTCTTAACCAGGACAACGCCACGGAGCAGAGACTGGACCGTATGCCCAATAATCACTACCTGAGCCGAATATTGCACAGCATTTTTTTTACACAACGTTGCACTTTATTGTTATTTAACTTCTAATATGGGAGTTTACATTCACTTTATTTATATACTTGAATACATTCTGCATTTTTCCCCTCATATATATTCTATTTCCCTGTTCATTTCTATTACATTTTCATTATACATATGTATATATATATTTTTTTTTTAACTATATTACTATATTTCTAGATCATTATATTTTTCTCCTACTTTATTTTAATTTAGGGGTTGCGGTGGCACGGAGGGTTTGACCGGGTCCTGCTCTCTAGTGAGTCTGGGGATCGAGTCCTGCTTGGGGTGCCTTGCAATGGAGTAGTACCCCATCTTGGGTACGTCCCCTCCCCACCCGGCCTTGTGCCCTGTGTTGCCAGGTTAGGCTCCGGTTTGCCGCAACCCTCTTTGGGACCAGTGGTTTCAGACTGTGTATGTACTTTACTTTATCATGACATATTCTCTATATTTCTGCAGTATGTTTCTAATTTCTTTTATTTATATTTCCTTAGGGTGCGGTGGCGCAGTGGGTTGGACCGCAGTCCTGCTCTCCGGTGGGTCTGGGGTTCGAGTCCCGCTTGGGGTGCCTTGCGGCGGTCTGGCGTCCCGTCCTGGGTGTGTCCCCTTCCCCCTCCGCCTTATGCCCTGTGTTGCCGGGTTAGGCTCCGGTTCCCCGTGACCCTGTAAGGGACAAGCGGTTCTGAAAGTGTGTGTGTGTGTGTATTTCCTTATCTGTATTATCTCTACTATCAGTATGTATCACGGACAGTCGGAGAAGCATTTCACTGCACGTCGTACAAAGTATGGTTGCGTGTGTGAGAAATAAAATTTGAATTCGAACTTTCATTGACTGAATAAAGTTATTACACCTTCTATCCGATGGTAAAAATTAACAGCTGGCTGGAAAGGGGAGCAGTTAGCAAATGAAATCCAGGCAGGTACTTTAATAAGCGTAGCGCTCGGAGACCACGAGTGCCTCGGGACCCTGTGTCCCTCGGAGGACGCGACTGCCCGCCCCTCTTTAAATAGGGCAACTGTTCTGGGAGCGGAATAACACATAAATGCAACTTTACGCCTCGTTTCTTGCCTCTGTGCATCGGTTCACTTTAACAGAAGCCTTTGCTTGTTCCCTTCGCCAAGAGGACACATAAAAGAGGAAAAGTGCCGAACGGCGCGTAGCACAGGAATTCCAGTGTCCGCCGTCCATCCTTTCTCTGCTGCAGGAGAGGGCAGGAAAAAGATTAAATGAGCCATTAAGCTTTATTTAGGTGAAGCCCCTTCCATTAGTAAACTGGGCGCCGTCGATGACTGGCTTCCTGGGGGTCGTAAACACAACTGGGCTTCCTACGGCGGCCGTTTCATTTAATGATGAGGAGACAATGGGACGGCCGGGGTCCACGCAGTAGGACAGGCTTGACCCGAGTCGGCCGGCACGCTTCGACACTTTCAGGGAATTGCGAAGGAGGTGATGCGGGTGGGGAGGGGTAGGGAGGGGTAGGGAGGGGTGGGGTGCCGGACGGCTGCACTCAGTTCAACACGCTGCGGTTCTGCGGTCCGGCGCCATCAATGCACGCCAGTGATTTACTGGACGTTGACCCCCCGAGCCCGGCCGATGGGTCGAGAGACCCGGACGGGCGAGAATAAGCAACGGCACGATTTGATTTCCACCAGGAACCGTGATGCTCGGCATAAGCTTCAGCGTGAAGGTCAGAATATTTCATTTTTCCGCGTTCACGAGGAGAACAAGAGTCGGAGCAGTCAGCGATACGTCCGAGAGATGAAGACCCCTCGTGTGCCGTCAGCTTACCGTGCAAATTGCTGAGTGTGTGTCAGCGTGCGTTTCTGCAAATCTAATGAACGAATGCTAGTCCCCCCCCCCCCACCCTTTTGCAGGACGGTGGTGGGTGTTGGACTGAAATGAGAAAGAAAGCATTAAAAAAGGCCGACTGGCTGATTTACGGCCGGTCAGGCATAAAGTCCCACTTCAATCCCGACGAGAAGCCCCAGTAAACAGGGAGAGGTCACGGGGCAGGGGACAGGGAGCAGGGGGCCGGGGGTGCTTTGGGGGAACGTGTAAGCGCGCGATAAAAACAACCTTGATGGAAGCCCATGGTCATTTCATTCAAAGGTCACCGAAGAATCATCCGGAAAGGTATTAACAACAAATCACGTCCCTGCTGCTGACTGACTGGTATCTCTGTTCCTTTACGTCTTGTTCTCTTTTTAGAAGATTCACTTTGCTGTTATTGATCCATGCACTCCATCGCCTGAATAACTGCTCCATGCTGTGAGTAGCAACCACTTTTCTGGAGATGCTGCGCACTACCCGTGAAGCGTCTCACAACATGCGGTGAACCTTGCTAACCAGACGTCTCGGGTTTGGGAAGCTGCGATTAAGGTGAAGGGCGACTAGAGTGAGAAGTCTGATCTGACTGGGAAATGAGCTGTCCGGATGTACGATGACTTATTTAAAGGCCTTTTTCTACAAGCATTTACAGAACCTTACACGAGGTGTGGTAGAGTTGTCAGTTATGGAAAAAATAAATTCCGACAAGTGTACTCAAACTTTTGATTACTGCTGTATGTGCGACCTATAAAACACAACACAAGGAATACAGTTCACACCGACCTGCTGCACCTATACTGACATGACCCTCCGCTCTAACAGCCTCTTTCTGAAGACCAGAAGGGAGGGAGATCTACCAGAAGGTCTTCGATGGGACTGCTTTTCCATGAGCAGTTTGGCCAAATTGTTGGGAAGAAGAGGTTGGGTGGAGCGAATGTCCACAAGACGTGAGCGTTGCTCAGCTGGAAGCTTCTGGAAATAACCCGTGACACCGGTTCCTCTCGGGTAGCGAAAGTGAGCCGTTACGATCGCGTTCAAACGTCCTTTCGAAGTTTCGCCCTAAACGAGCGACGACTCGGAGTAAACAGGAAAGACCTGAGAGCTTGAGATCTCCGACCCGAGAGCAAACAAAGCTTCAGTTACCACATAGTGTCCTTTAGCAGAGCGGTTGTAGTGAAATGCCGTCGATGTGATGTTAACTCTTAGCGACCACATGTATGGAGCTCTTCCGGAACGTTCTGTCCTTCCTTTGGTGTTGAAAGGGGAGTGTCCTCTGTCACCGTGGTTGAGTCCATCCATCTGGTTGCTGCTTCTATGTCTTCATTCTCGTCCGACTTTGTCGTGTGTCACCATCTTTTTGAGAGAGTCCCGTCTTCTCACGACGCGTCCAAAGTTTGACAGCCGAAGTCTCATCATTTTTGCTTTAAAGTTCTACCCTGATTTGATCCAGCATCCATCTGTTTCATTCCTAGCTGTCCATGATGTCCTTAAGGTTCTCCTCCAGCACCACAGCTGACAAGGGCTCCATGTTTTCCCTGTCCTTCTTCTTGAGTGTCCAACGTTCATGTCCATATTCAGCACGAAATCTGACCTAAATCGATTACTGAAATATCCAGCTGTAGGAATCTGCAAAGGAAATTGAAAAAACTGTAACCGGCGATTCCGGGATAGGCTCCGGAGCACCGCGACTCCGATCGGGACAAGTGGTTCATGAAAACGGATGCGTGTAACCACGTCCGTCCTTTGGACAACGGAGCCCCGCAAAGAACCTAAATGAATAACGATTGTTGCTCACTTTCCGCCTTGAAGGCAGCGAGTCAGTAGGACTGCTTTATACATCATTTAGAGAGATTATTCTGAAATCAGCAGGTTCCAAACTCCATTTGCATCCCCCTTAGTAGCAACGCACATAAAACAAACAATCGTGGCATTTCTACTGCTTCGGATGCGGCGGAAACCCGTTTTAGAAGCTTATTTATTAAATTCGTCACGAAGATGATGGTACTTTTTGAAAAAAAAGGAAGGGGGGAAAAGGTTATAAATTACGGAGGAATGCAATTTGCTCCCCCCCGCCTCTTGTAAAGCTATCCTGTCCACTTGTGCAGTAATTAATCTTCTTCAGTGAGCTAATTATTTTGTACAGATATCCGATAATGATGGAGGGCAAGGCGGAGGATTTATGGTAAAAGCGTTAGCCCCGGAGAAGCTGTAAAAGGAGGGGATGGTGTATTCGAGCAAGTGACTTTGCTAAGCAGAATCCAGGCTCCTCCGGAGCTCCGATTCGATTCGTCCCTTATCGATAACCGTTGGCCCGGCGCAGGGCCGCGGTGGCGCGGAGCCTATGCCGAAAGCACGGGGCCTGAGGCCCGTGCCCCCCGGCTGGCATGCGGCGGCCCGTCCCAGCCGGAGCTCCCACGGACAGGGGAGGCGGCTGCGATTGCGGCACCACGACCTCCCCGTAAGACCCCCCTCGCACCCAGGCGTCAATTGGGACGCCGGGGCCGCGAGCAAAGTTCAGGGGATGCGGTGGCTTTCCGGAACCGACTGGACCTGGGGGCAGCGAGAAAGCCAAACGCAGACACGCACACACAGACCCGTAAAAAAGCAGGATAGGTGCACGGTATTTTTAACTCTGTTTTTACTTTATTGTTAAATGTTGTCATGCGAAGGAAGAATCAGCTTTCCTTTGTTCGGACAGGAATTCGGTTGTACCTTTTTCCATTTGTTAATTTGTAATATAATTCTGTTAATAAACAAATATTAAAGAAACAATAAATAACAATAAAATTATTATTATTATTATTATTATTATTATTATTATTATTATTATTATTCCTCCTGTCCAGGGTGTACCCCAAGCCTTGCACCCAGTGCTTCTGGGATAGGCTCCAGATCACCATGATCCTGGTTATTATGATTGGTTGGATGGATGGATTCATATTTCTGTTATTTCTGTTTATTATTTCTATTATTATTAATAACAATAGTGATTTATCTGACACCTTTCTCCACAGCAATTTACAATGCTAGATAATGAAATTTACAATTATTTACGTTTTTTCACTTCAGGGTATTCTTATGGTATCAGTTCAGGGTAAGTTTTCACTTATTCGGCCCACAGTTATTAATAGCACTTACTTCATTTACCCCGACATTTGCGACATTTTGCTTGGCTCAGAAAACTCAGAGCACTTCTGGCAGTTGTACCAAGCAGCTGTGTGAGGGGCTGTGACACACACAGAGAAGCTTCACGACCAGAATAAAAAATAAAAAAGAATTATTTTAAAATCATTTTTCGGGAACAGACTGCAAAAAAGTGTAGGTGGGTAAAAAAAAAAAAAAACAGGTGAACATGAAAGGCACAACAGGTAACGCTACAATGTCCCTACAATGGAGTATCGTGTTGTAATGTGAGATTCGTCCTGTTTGTCTGGAACGGGCCTGGAACAGACCAGCTTTCCTCCGTAGGGAATAATGGAGTAAATCATTTCATTCACTGCGTTTTTACGCATCCGCTCCGTTTTCCGCATCGATTTCGGACACATCCGTGGGGGGTGGGTGGGTGTACCTTGATCATGGGTACAAGAGCAGGAGGAACATTAGAAAACTCACAGCCCTTTAAAAGTCAAAAAGAGACAGAACATGAACGTCAACAATGGGGTAAAAACAAATTAATTATACTTATTATAGTAAATGATATTGTAATATATATAATTATACTTATTTTTATGCTACAAATATATATTTCTTATCCCTTTAAGAAACATCAGGGTAAATTGTTCTGCATTCCTGGGACAGGGCTCTAAATCAGACCTTCGGTGTGGTACAATGGAAGTCGAACTTGGAGAGTCCCCCCCCCCGGGCTGCCCCCCCCCCCGGGCTGCCCCCCCACCTGGACCGCTCAGTGACCAGGACCTCTCCATCTCTTGTCCTGCCCTAATGCAATTAGCCTAATCGAGCACTGACAGCAGCACTGACAAGCGCTTCCTCCAACAGCCATAAATGCCAGAGAGTGAAGACAGCGGCTAATTGGTTTGATTCCCCTTATTTACATTTGGGCCTCGATTCCTGTGAGCTTCGCCATCACGTCCTGGAGTCCAAACCGAGCGGCTCAACTTCCTGTCCCACGTGAGGCCATGTAACCCATACATTTCTGCTTAGTGTGATTTGTTATTCTTATTTAAACAATTTTTTTATTCATATTATGAAATATTATTTAATTTTATTTATTTTATTTTATAGCGGGTTTGGCCGGGAAGTGCTCTCCAGTGGGTCTGGGGTTCAAGCCAAACTGGGGTGCCCTGCAATGGACTGGCGTCCCGTCCTGGGTGTGTCCCCTCCCCCTCCAGCCTTGTGCCCTGTGTTGCTGGGTTAGACTCCGGTTCCCCATGACCCCATATGGGACAAGTGGTTCAGACGATGTGTGTGTGTGTGTATTATTTCAAAAGATTTGTTGTGACAGATTCCTAAGCCACACACACACACACACACACACACACACACACCTCTTCATACTTCTCAGCTAATGTGTCTGCAGCAGTGACGTATACGTATGCGAAATGTGTGAGTTTCGCCACTTTTCTTCAACGTCCAAATTCCCCTTCGGGAGGACAAACTGGGCGCAACACTAAGAATATTTACCACGGTAAGAAGACGGCCGCGTGTCTTGCGGGTTGGTTCCTCGGGGATTTTGAACCACTTCTGCTGCTCGCTGCAAATGAGCCCGTAACATCCGTCCTGGAACCGGCAGGACAAGGAGGAAGTCGGTGGACAAGTTGTCGGAAGTGCTTTGTCTCGAGCCGAGATTTGTCCCCGCGGGCGGAGGACGGGGCCGCAGCAGCCTGTCTTTGAAGGGAAGTTTCTCTGAGATGAGACCGCGTCTCTAGACCTTAAACATCTCGGAGCAGAGCAGTAGGTTTACGGTGGGAGCCAAGGCCAGAGTGTCTTAAGCGTTAAGTGTCATAACGTCATACGTGCGCATATACAGATACACACATATATAAATAAAAAATATATCTGTTATCCATAGTGTATATATACTGTATATGTGTGTACAGTCATATGTATGCAGAAATAGATATATATTTAAAAAATACGTACTGTATGTATATTTATAAAGTAGAATGTCTCAAATATATATATAAATATATCTATTATATCTATTATCATGTATATATGTGTGTGTGTACTGTATGTACAGTCATATGTATACATACATAGATATATATTTAAAAAAACATATATAATTAAATTAAAAATATACCTCTATTATGCACACTATGTGCGTCTGTGTGTGTGCATGTGTGTATGTACAGTCATGTATACATATATATTTAGAAAAAAATTATATATATTTGTAAAATAGAATGTCTCAAATATATATAAATAAAAATATATCTATTATGCATCGTGTATGTGTGTGTATGTACAGTCTTATGTATGCATATATAGATAAATATTTAAAAATACATATTGTAAATATATTTCTGAAATAGAATGTCTCAAAATATATATATAAATAAAAAATATATCTCTATTATCCACCGTGACCCTATTAGGACAAGCGGATGGATGGATGGATGGATGGATGGATGGATGGATCTCTATTATGCACACTATATGTGTGTGTATGTACATTGATTTATACATAGTATACAGTACATACATAAATGATTAGTGAAATTGTGCGAGAGCCCCAGCGAGGACGGAGCTGACACCCAAAGCTCCTCCTCGCTCTCGAAAGTCAACGTGTCGCCTGTTTGCACAGCAGGAGGAATCACTCCGAGTCCGTGGTGAGATGCGGCGCTAATTTAATGAGAGGAGCACATCGCACATCAGAAAGAGGACACGCTATTGTCTCCAGGGCCTCCGGCTCCACTCAGCAGGGCCCGTCTTTCGTGACGAGGATCTCCGTTTTGGCCTCCCTGGAGACGGAGAGCGTGGTCAGCGACAAATAATTAATAGTGCGGCTTAAACAAATCTTATTAATGCAGCTCAGCCTCATTTATACTTCGTCTCTGGAGAACATTACTTATATTCCCCCCAAGGGAGGGGGGGGTGTCATATATTTTCAAACAAAATGTTGAGGTAGTAAATGATATCTGTGTAAAGAAGACACACCCAAATCCTTGGCTCCCCTCCTCCTTCCCTCTGTTCTGTCCACGATGTACCCAGTTTTACAATATTTACTGCAACTCCACACCCAAACACGATGGTGGTGATTCGCGTTGGGCTACATGTGATGTCACCCAGTTACTGCGGTATTGTTACGGTGAGCCTGAGAGACCACGGTAAGACTGCGGGTGGCTCTCGTGTCTTCTTGCCCACGGACGGAGCGGGGGATGGGGGGCAGGGCACTCACAGTCTCCGGAAGCAGAGCGCGCACTCGTTGGCGTAGGTGTTGCCGTCGGTTCCGCACACTGGGACGTAGTTAAGGGGACACGCGCCCACCTTGCTCATGTCCGAGCAGACGGGCTGCAAACACAGGCCCATCGGTCATTCTGTGCTTCTTCGTTCATTTCACAGCCAGCCATTCACTTTTGTCCACTCTAGAGGACAAGTGTCTCCCTACTTGTTATGACGCTCCTTACAGGATGTTCCCTGCTTTTAAACAACAGCCCATGAGTGGGTGGGGCTTGGACAGCTTCCTGGAAATCATGGAAATATATCCAAAAACCTTCTGTTTTTGCTGGGCCTCAGGAGGATATAGATTATGGATAATACAGTACACATTATGGACAATGGACTATGGACTATAGATTTTAACTTCAGTGTCCTCTACAGTACATTGATCACATTGGACAAAAAAAGGCGGAAACTGAATTTACCAGCATGAAGAAAACTGGCAATTATTGCTGTCAGAAAGGGACTCGATACGATGGAAAGAAAGATCTTTAAAATACTGATTAGCCGCTAGGCGGCGAATACGGAAACAGCTGGCGGTACGTTTGCAGTGGGAAAGCGACCACCTGACCTGAGGTTCGCTTCTCAGAGTTGCACCTTCACGTTTCGAGGCTGAAAAAACAGTGGGTTGGGGTCGCTGCCCACTGGAGCCGTGCGGGGCAGGGCCGGCCGTACCGGTTGCAAAATAAGAGGAGAAAGGGGCGGAGCCTTATTATGCAAATAAAGAAAAACAGCCCACGTTTACCTTTCTGTACAGTCCAGGCTTGTCCTCCGCATCTAAAATAAGTGACAAGTTTGAAAAATTAGATCTACCGGATGATGTTTAGCTGCCATGTGACATGAAAAGTACTAATAAAAAATTTACTTCCGCCCACCACGGAGAACTGAGGTGGTGCATTTCTACTCCCGCTGCTCTTTCTTACACTTGCTCTTCTTTATACTACAGTTTGGTTACTGTCCACTCTAGAAGGAGACAGGAAAGAGATTTTTTTTGGTCTTTACCTGATGCAAAGGCGGCGGCCAAGGTGCACAGCAGCAGCACTTTGAAAGCCATGGTATTCCAGGAGCAAGTAGTTTCAGCTCTGAGATCAGGTGTGGGAAGTGCACCAGGTGATGGGGACGGCTCTTTATTGTCCCATCTCGATAGCATGGGTCAAAATCCAACAGCTTGGGCTCAGCCAATCAGATGTTGCTTTTGAGCACGTGTCCTGTTGCTGCACTGCTGGAGCTTGTGGTGAACGTTCACTGCGCTTCACAACAACGTTTCACAATGATCGTAAAGCAGATGATCATACAAGGCTGAGAGATGGAGCTGAGGGTTGTGGGTTCCAGTCCCACCTGGGTTGTCATGTCCTGCTTCAACCTGAAGCCTGTCAGGGGTTATGATGTCGTGTGTGTGCTTTAAGTACCATCTAATATGTGACATACTGGTAGAGCTGCAGATTTGAGTCCTGCTGCATTACCCTAAAACAAGGTACTTACCCCGAGTTGACTCCAGTAAAAACTACCAAGATGTAAAACCAAGTGAAAAATTCTAAGAAGCTTAACAGTGAAAATTACGTTGTCAACGTGTCTGATAAACAGAAAGGGTAAAAGCCTCATAATACAGACATCGCTCTGTTCACTCAGTTTACTCGCAGATCAGCTTTTATTAAACCCTTTAATATACCCTTTTTTCAGCTTTTTATTCATTTTTCTGATGCTTTTCTCCAAAGTGACTTTCAGTGTTACCTTTTATACTCAGCTGCTTACCATGATTTATTCATTTATATAGCTGTGTATTTTTTTTTCTTTTACCACATTATCAGTATCTTACTCAAGGTTACTATGGCAGGAAGTAGAATTTGACTCCAACTGTTTCATTCTGGGGGGGGCATGGTGGCACAGTAGGTTTGGCCAGGGCCCACTGTGTGGAGGGTCTGGGGTTTGAGTCCTGCTTGGGCTACCATGCGGCGGACTGGTGTCCCGTCCAGGGTGTGTCCCCTCCCCCCTCGGCCCTGCACCTTGCGCTGCTGGGCTAGGCTCTGACTTGCCACAGCCCCACTCGGAACAAGCAGTTGTAGACATTTTGTTTGTGTGTGTGTGTGTGTGTGTGTGTGTGTGTGTGTGTGTGTGTGTGTGTGTGTGTGTTTCATTACCAAAAGCCACTTCTCCAGTGCTGCCTCACAGTGGTCTAGAGTCTATTCCAGAAGCACTGGGGACAAAACAGAGTACACCCTGGACAGGATGCCTGTCCGCTGCAGCGTAACTTTTTCTTTTACGTAACTTCAAACTGCATTGAAATAAAACTACTTCAAAATGAGTGTAAATAAAAAATTTAAAAAAAAACAATCTTGTGTTCAATCCCTCACAAGTGTGTGTGCAGTGGTCATCAGCTTCACTGGGTCACTTTCACTAAGGTTTGTAAACCACTTCTCATTGTCAGGGTCATGGTGGTCAGGACCCTATCCTAGAAACACTGGGCACTGGGCTAGAACCTACACCAGAAAAGCCCAGAATTACCAGCTGTTCCTTATTATCAACCTAATCAATAAAAGGTATTAATAATATAAATGTCCTTTTATGCATTAGGTTAAGATATAGATAAATCTATATACAGTATATATTATATATATATATATATATATATATATATATGTATATGGTAAAGTTATGGTCAGGTTATTTAAAAATATTGGCTATGGTTACAATAAAAAAAAATACTTCATAAGACTCTTCACGGGAACACTTTTAACTTCAAGCAGCATTAAAATGAAAAGTAATTTATAATTACTGATCACAGACACCTGAGAACAGACAGGAGCTGTAAACGCTGCGGAACTAATTTTCATGAGGTGCTTTTGCGTTCCAATCCCCTTTCGCGTTTCAGTGCGTTTTACTGCCAACTACCGGCTGGATGTGGAAACGCAGGTCGCTTTTTTGCTCCGCGAAAAACTGCGATTTCGGAAAATAAAATTGTAAATAGAATGCTATTTAAAATTATATATAAATATTTTATAATTATAATTATATTATATTATTGATTTACATATATATATAGGATAACGTTAATAACGTATTATACTTTCAGAATTAGGCTTTTTTCATGCAATATGAATATGCCCCCATTCTTTATTACAGAAATATTGGCTACAGAGACAATTCACTGCAAAACAGCTTAAATGATTTAATATATACACACGTGTGTATGCGTGTGTATAGGGCTGACACGCTCATGGAAGCATCTGTCTTACATGTTAAATTTTATTTCACATTCATTTTTATATTCCACGTGCTTTTCCTCCATATTGTAACGGTATTAAAACCATTTTAAGGAATCATATTAAACTAAATTAACTGTAAAGGATTTTAAACGTGACATCCAGTAATTTATTTTCACAGCTACATTTTTATGTGTTTATTTCATTAAGCTTTTCTCTGTTGGGCATTTAATTATGAGCTGTGATTGTAAAAGCTAGTATTCGGGTGTTGTGATTAGTTATTTGTAACGACACGTATTAGTGGTAGCTGTTTTATTAGTTATTTATAAAGAATTCTGCATTTTTATAATGTATGGAAGTTAATACACTTTTGGTGTTTGGAACAGATTTTTGTTGTTGTGTCTTGATTTTGTGATTGCATTCAGTTATTAATTTCATATAAAATTTATAAAATGTTATAAAATGTATAATTCATTATATGCTAAATGTATTAAATTGCATAAATTGTATAAGATTTTAATTTTCTATATTAAACATATTATAATTATATACATTTTTATTGTAAAACGGTTGAAAAATAAATGTGTATTAACCTGAAACGTTAGATTAGTTCACGATACGAGTATGGGTCAAAGCAGCGAAGTGATATTAAAGAGGAAATTAAATTAAATTAATAAATGTTCGTGAAGAAAAATAAAAAGGCGTTGAAGAGTGACTGTATCGCAGCTGTTTCTATTGCTGGCAATATAGTTCGACCAAAAGGTCGCAGGTTCGAGTTTCACCTCCAGCTGTAGTTACCTTGAGCAGGGTTCTCGCCCTAAAACTGATCCAGTAAAAACCAGTAAAACCTGCCACGTTGTATAAAAGGGTAAATCACTGTAAGTGGCTGAACATGGTCATGGTGAGTCACTGTTGGAGAAAAGCGTCAGATAAGAGAATAAAAGCAAATCTCCACTTTTTTCCCATAAACTTTTTGAGAGCCCCATTTCTCCCTGCACGTGACACCCGGAAATGGAGCATCAGAGGGTGTGTGAGGGTGTGCAGCGCTACACACTTGGGACCGGGGTGCCAATTTAATCGAATGTATTTATTGCAATAAAAGAGACAGCGCGGATCGTCTTAAATTGCCTTTTTATAATGAACACATTTAGCTCGGGTAATTAATATATAAACTATTTCGATTTGTCACTTTGATTTGTATTTCAGTTAATTGTGAAAGTAATTATGGATCAAATTAACGGCTTTCAGGAAAGGCCGGGGTTTTGGGGTCTATTTCCATTGCAGGCAGTTATATTAATTTCCCCCTTGTGTTGATGTGATGAATAAGAGCCATAAATCGCGCGTGATCGGCGCGGGCCACCACTAAATGGCTTCATATTTCACATGTGCTTTAATAGAAATATTCATGTGATCTCTTAATGAAATTAAATTGGAGGAGAAGGAGGAGGAGGTGGTGGTTGGAGCGCAGAGCTGAGAGAGTAAAAGCAGCGAGAAATGCGAAGGGAGGGGGAGCTAAAAAAAAAAATGATAACCTCCCGAGAGGAGAAAATGAGAAGAAAAAAAAAAAAAAACATAAATTCACAAATAGAGACAAAACAGAGAGGAAAGTAAACAGGAGCGGAATAAAAAGAGAAGAGGAAAGAGTAACAGTAAAGAGGAGAACAGAGGAAATGAATCCAAAGGACATTCCGACACATTTCAAATTTTTAAAAACCTGTACATTTGTATCCACATATACACGTTTCATAAATGCATTTAGATACCTATATATATATATATATATACACACACACACACACACACACACACACACACACATTTTACATTGTATAAATGCATTTCTATACAGCAAAGAAACTTCACATGTCAAAAGGGTGTATTTTAATATGTCATTAATGTCATGAAAACAGTATCACCACAAACAGAACAGGAATGCGCGTAAAACATAAGTTATAAACCACTCGGTTTAAATTGCTATTATTAATGTAATTATTTATAATAATAAATAATGACAGCGAGTAATTAAATAACGGGCCTAGCAGCGAGCGCGCGGCTCCCTTTGAAGAGCGACTTCAATCAGCCGCCACTCATATCTGAGCTCCAAAGTGTCCGCCTCATATTTCATAATTGCCCTTAATACGATCCGATCCGCGGCTCCTCACGGACCGACAGCTCGCGTCCGACTGCTGGGGAATCGCAGTGAATCGCGGTGAATTCGTGGTGAATTCGTGGCGAATTGTCGTTGATTTCCCCCGAGACGGGTCATCTGATAGATTGGCTCGAGCTAATCAGCTTTATTGGGAGACGGGTTAAGGGCAACAGGGTGTCAATAATCCTCATCCGGAGCCCTTTTTGTCCATTAACTCCGAGTGGCTCGTTTAGGGGGAATTTCCACCGATACACAGTCTCTCCTCTCGATTGCTTTAATTAATTAATTGATTGCTGGATCAGTAAACAATCAAACATCTATCTATCTATCTATCTATCTATCTATCTATCTATCTATCTATCTATCCATCCTGTCCAAATCCTGGCCGTCGCGCGCCACCTTCATCGCGCATTTTCGTTGTAACAGCCTGCGTGTCGCGCGGTACGTGTCACGCGCCAGGGCTTTGACTCGCGACGACGCCGAGCGGTGCCTTTCAAGTGGATGTGCAGCTATAAATTGTCGGAATAATGTCGGTCGGTGGGAGACGGAGCCTCGACTGGTGCTGCTCCTGAACCCCCCTGCGCTGTAAACACAAGTGTTTATGAGATCATATTTAATGCAGTCGTTTCCTCCCGTGTAAACTGTGTTTTGCAGCAGTTTATAATATATTCATCGCACAGATGCGAAGAGAATTGTTCAGCCCAACATTTCTCAAAAAATACTCTTTCGCATTACACTATAAATTATAATATCACTTCTGATATTTTACTTGGTTTATCTGGTGAAACGCTTTTGCGTTCTGAAATATTACTTCTGCTCTGTACTGTACTGCTGCGCTACTGTATCGCATGACATTATTTCACAGTATACAGTGAAATATAAAAAAAATACAGTTAGTCCTCTAAACTGTGAAATGCATGTATTTCGAGATATTATTTATTGCATCTATTTATTGTTCCGGAGAGCTGGTTCCAGCATCATATGTGATAGAATGGCAAAATTTCAAATCTTGCATTATTATTATTATTAAAGGAGTATTTCTGCAGCAATAGAGGAGAAACTGTTGCGACACTTTGGAAAAGGATACATTGTATCTCTGCAATCCGTTGAGATGGAGGGTGATTGCGCGCGCGGCCACACACACACACACACACACACACACACACACACACAGAGCAGTGTATAGTGATGTATGTATTACCTCACACTCCGCGGTGTGTTTGTAAAGTGACGCACCGAGGCTCTCAGCTCCGTTTCCCAGCTGCTTATTTTAATCACTTAATTGCTCACATTACTTCTTCGAGCAACAATTGCTCTCCTGACGCCTCGAGCTCCCATTAAATCCCCGCACTGTGTGTGTGTGTGTGTGTGTGTGTGTGTGAGAGAGAGAGAGAGAGAGAGAGAGAGATTTAGGTATTGAGAAAATATGATATTATAATTTGGTGAATATTGCTTGTACCGCATAGGAGTGACGTAATATTAATATGAGTGTTACTGCAGTGGAATCACGTTTTTTTTTTTTTTATAACTTTTTTGTCGCTTTTGTTCCGTAGGACAAAACTTACCGAAGGAATTTCGCGCGAAAGAGTAAATTGTTTTATATAAATCTGTTGCGGCGAACACTGATTTACCCTTTTGTACAGCACATTTTTACTGGGATTCAGGGCAAGCGCCTTAATCGAAATACTGCAGCAGGAGGCGAAAATGGGTTTCGAACCAACAACTTTGAAGTTGTTAGTACAGCTCCCTCCCAGCTCCATTATCTTCTGTTAAAATAATATGACATATTTTAATAGAAATGTACACACTCCATCATAACCTCGATCTGTGCACCTCTGTCCAAATAAGGGAAGACTTCCGGTAACAGGAGAATAATTATAACTCCGAAAATACATTTATGTGTGTGTATAATATTTACATCTGCACAAGTACATAATATATAAAGTTTTATATATGTATATACGTAGCCTATATCCGTATTTATACGTTATATAGAGAGCATATATTTCCATATACATTGTGCGTGTGTTTAATTTCAGACAGAAAGTATTTTTATGTTTTTTTTTTCATATTCCACATGACTTTCTCGTATCCAGATGAGCATCTTTAGCGGTCAGTCCAGCGCCGCAGGAATCTCCAAATAAACAGCAGAGAATGAAGCCAATAAACACACACACGCACACACGAGCCCACGTGGGACCACCTGCAGGGCTCGAACCCTACACCTGTCCTACTCCATTCCCAGGTGAGCTGCCAAACATGGCGCGCGCTCTGGGTGGTCTGTTGGCGGCCACCTGCCGTTGCCATGGAAACGGGCGTCAACCCTCCCCCGGCCCGTCCTTTCATGTCACCGTGGGGGTTGGAGCGTCGGACCCCTGGAGGTGATGAAGGTGACGACGATGGACACGATGACCTCGGTACAGGAGTCAGAACACGTAGATAGAGGTATTGGCGGGGAGGGGGGGTCAGAGCTACCCTACTTGAACCCCGCCCCCCCCCAAAAGAACACAAACACACCTTTGGAAGAGGAGGTGTGAATGTGACACGGTCCTTCCCCCAAGACAAACTGTCAGTGAAAACATAGTGTGAGCCGCGGGTTTCGACCCCACACACCGTCACGCGCGCAAAGCTCTATACATTCAAGTTTGCATGTATATACACATATTTATATATATATAAAACATTAGAGACACGTGTCTGTGATGTAGAGCACAAGCGCAAGTACAGTACAGTGTACATAAAATGTGCTTCTGCAATATCTGCTGAGTAACATGCTGACCCTCCACACACACACACACACACACACACACTTCGGACGTGTCCTACAGCGTGACCCGCTCTACACAACTTTTGCATATTTTTTCTAAATTCGTCACTAACTTTCTGCTTCGATGCCACAAACCAAGACTCGAAGAATGAAAAAACAGGCAAAGCAATAAACGCGGAGAAAAATCCGTGCTGTTTCAATGTACAGTTATATGTCCCCGAGGTGCTGCGCTTTTAACGAAATAAACAGGCAAATACAGACATTCCAGATTGTTCTCCCTCCCAAGACAGTTTACAACCCATAATAATCAAGTGCACATAACCTGTGATAACGGGGTAAAAATAAAAATAATATCGTGGCTGACTGAAAGATTCTCGTCTTCTTATTATTATTATTATTATTATTATTTAGCAACTATAATTGTCATTTTTTCTTTTAATTACAATTATTATTATAAAATTAATAAAACATTTTCATTCACTATCATTATTGTTATTATTATTATGTGGAGGAAAATTAATAAATGGAAAAATCGAATGAGCTCCGGGATCCACTTTGAGCTGCTGGAAGAAAAACAAATGGAGACAGGATTGAGCGAACGGCTGGCATTTCAGTCTAGGATGGTTAAAGCACAGAGAATTTAAAAAAAAAAAAAAGAAAAAGAAAGGGATTAAAGGGGCTCGCTGTGGACGCGCACGCTGCTGACCAATCGGAGGGCGCCCGCGCGTGCACGCGCGCCGCCGGTCCTCCCGCCGAGAAGCGTTGAAGTGAGGAGCAGGGGGCGCGCGGCGCTCAGTCCGCCCTGGATCCACTGCAGGAGAAGAGAGGAGAGGAGAAGAGGGAGAGCGCAGGCAGGAGCGCGGGGACGAGCGGCACCGCCGACACCACCGGGACCACCGGGACCACCGGGACCCGAGGCCACATGGAGAAGTCCAACAACTTCCGCATCGACGCCCTGCTGGCCGTGGACCCCCCGAAGGCGCAGACCTCCCCCCTGGCACTGGTCACCTCCCTGTCGTCCTCATCGCTCTCGTCCTCGGGGGGCGCGAGCGCCTCGGACCTCACCTCCGCGGCCGACTCGCTGCGGAGCGAGACCCCGTCTCCCCCCCGCATCGGCCCCTGCGCGCTCATCCCCAAGCCGGGCTTCCTGGGCGGCCCCCACTCCGGCGTGGTCGGATTACCCCCCCCCAGCTCGGCGGGCATCCCGCCCCAGGCGCTCTACGGCCACCCCATGTACACGTACTCGGCGGCGGCGGCGGCGTTGGGTCAGCACCCGGCGCTCTCCTACTCGTACCAACACGGCAACCATCACCACCAGCACCAGCACCACGCCGGCGACCCCATCAAGGTGAGCGCCGGCTCCTTCCCGCTGGACCACTGGCTGCGCGTCTCCACGGCCGGCATGATGCTGCCCAAGATGTCCGACTTCAGCTGTGAGTACCGGCGGGGGCGGCGCGGGTCGTCTGAAGGGCCCCTTCGGCCCGCGCGCGTGTCGGGTGCGCGTTTCGGCCGTCCTCAAGGCCGCGCGCCAACGGGGAGTGATGCTGCTCACTGCCCTGCTGTCCTCAAAGGGCTCTTTAGCTCTCTGCTCCTCCCAAGGGCAGCAGGTAGATTGGCGCTCACACCCGTCCCCTTCAGCTCGAAGGACGTGGGGTCGAATCCCGCTCCTGCTGCAGTACCCTTGGTCGAAGCGCTTTACCTTTTGTGCACCGCTCGAAATGGGTAAATGGCTGCGAGGAGCTCAGGACACAAAGCAGCCACTGTTAGACACTTGTACGAATACATCCTGATGTGGTGGCCAGACCATGTAAAATGATGGTGAATTACCGCAGTGCTGTGTCTGCAGTCAGAGGCCTCTCGCTGGTCGAGCAGAAGCGCAGAGGAAGAAGGAGCTCTTTGACGGAGTGCGTGTGTGTGACCACATGACGGGCGGTGGGAAAGTGGCAGCTCCGTGAGACATTTTCGGGCAGCGAGTGTTTGCCCACGGCAGACTGGCCCTTTTGTCCCCCTGCGTTCCGGCGCTTTCTCTCCAAGGGGCTGGTAAACAGGCCGCCGGCGTGCCGAAACGCAGCGGCCGCAGCCGCCGACCGCCCTGTGACTAATGGTCCGAGCATGACTTGGCGTGTGTGTGTGTGTGTGTGTGTGTTCTCCAAGGGGCTCGGGGGACACCCTGCTTCATTTTGAAATGTTGGGAGTTTGCATCTTACAGCCAGGAAACAGACTGAACCCAGATTCATTATTATTATTATTATTATTAGAGGCACAGCAACATGTGATCAACACTTTTAATGAAACCACAAAAGGCAGTAAACACTATGATCGCAGGGAAGGTCGAACCCGTGACCCCTGAGCCCTGCCGGGCTGTAAACCCAGTGTGTTCCGGCACTTTCACGGGGTGCACATACAGAATTTCCCTCCCGCTCCAAACGCACCTGCTGTCTGCTGTCAGTGGAGGGGTTTCACACACTACAGAAGGGTGTTGGGTTAGCACTCCTCCAGGGACACTGACCTAAAACACTTGAGTGCTGAGTCAGCGGAATATTCAGTATTGCTCAGATCTTATAAAGTTCAGATGTGGAGTCCACTGATATAGAAACACATGGCACGTGATCTCCAATGTATACATTGTATAATAGCCACTGTCATTATGCAAATGAAGGCGCATCGCGCTCCTTGCTCGCTGTTCCCGCAGCTCAGGGCCAGTCCAACCTGCTGGGGAAGTGCCGGAGGCCGCGCACCGCGTTCACGAGCCAGCAGCTGCTCGAGCTCGAGCACCAGTTCAAACTGAACAAGTACCTGTCGCGACCCAAGAGGTTCGAGGTGGCCACGTCGCTCATGCTCACGGAAACACAGGTATGGAGAGGAAAAACAACGACGTGGATATTTCGTCACGCAGCTTGCAGTGAGCGGTGTGTTCCGCGCGCGCGCGTTAAAATAGGGAGAAGCAGTGATTTAAATACGGTAACTGTAGGAATGCATACATTAATATTTACACGGGCCAGTCGAATTATGTTGATTGTCATAAGATTTGCGTTTACACACTTTATTGTTTTATATTTCAAAAATGTAGCTGCAATAATAATAATAATAATAATAAAAGTGCATGCTTAATATTTACCTAAAATATTTAAGATATTTTAGATTTAAGATCCACAATAATATAACAAACATCTAGATTTAATTAATGCACTTTTATATAATAAATTGGAAATAAAGTAGAAAAAGTAAGTAATAAAATCGAAATAAATCTGGACGACGGGAATAAAATCAGTGCAGATGCGAAACAGTAAAATTGTGACTGGATTTGATGGCGTTGCTTCCATGCATCATTCTTCTAAAACTGTGTCTTTTTTTAGGAAGCTCTACACCTCATTAATAATAATAATAATAATAATAATAATAATAATAATAATAATACACGACTGTACGCAGGTGAAGATCTGGTTCCAGAACAGGAGGATGAAGTGGAAGCGCAGTAAGAAGGCCAAGGAACAGGCGGCCCAGGACGCCGACAAGCCCAAGGAGTCCAAAGCGGACCTGCGCGAGAGCACGGACTGTCCGCGTGCCGAGCCGCTCAAGAGCTCGCGGGTGCGCGCCTTGAGGGACAGTGACGAGGACGAGGGCGACGAGGGTTACCTGTACAACTCGTCCGAGTGCTCCTCGGAGGACGAGCGGGGCCCCAGGAGCCCGCGGGAGTAAGACCCCCAAACCCTCCCCCACCACCACCACCACCACCCCCCCGCTCCTCGTTTTTTTATCGGTAAAAATAACACGAGCGGACACGTCACACACTGTCCGTCCGCCACGTGCGCCGAGCCGCGCAGCGAAGTGTCCGTCACGGCCGGAGCGACACATCGGCGCTTCACGAGACGAGTGAGTCAGTCGTGTGACAAAAATGTGACAAAAATGTGACAAAATGTGCATAAACTGAGTGTAAACGCCGCACGTGTGACACAGCACTGAAGAAAAGCTCTTTACCGTGCTCTAGGAGTGTACCGTACCGCACTCTACTGTACCGTGTATTGTACTGTGCTTTACCGTATTGTACTATACTGTACTGCACTCTACCGTATTTGTACTGTACTCTACACTACTGCACCGTATTGTACTGTACTGCACTCTATTGTACCACATTGTACTGTACTCTAGTACACCGTACTGCACTCTACCGTGCTGTACTCTGCGGTACTTTGTTGTACTCCACTCTAATGTACTCTGGTAAATCGGACACTTTGCATGATTTCCACTGGACATGTTGTGTTTTACTCGCATCTCCGTGTCGGTCCATGAACCCGCCGACGGGTCACGAGCTCCAGTTTTGATACCAAACTCGGGATCCGTTGCCTTGGTAACCACTGCATTTTTTTTTTTTTTTTTTTTTTTTTACATTTTTTTTTTTTTATTATTATTTTTTGTGCGTGTGTTTGTGTTTGTTTCACCAAACAAACTGTGTGGTCGCACATGTGTAGTTGTGTCAAAGGCCCTTCACGTGTAGCAAATAAATGATAATATGTAACGTCTTTATTTTTGTATACGGTATTTATAGAGGGGGCGGCTACACGCGCATGGTAAATTATTGTTCAGCGTTTCTCATGGTGCACATGGCATACAATAAAAATGTTTTATTAAAAAAAGACCGCTGAACCCTGGATGGATTTCTGAGGAATTAGGCTATTTTTTGCATGTTCTTTTGCGAGCAGATCCTTAACTACGTTCCGCGCGCACGGCTGGGGATTTAAAAAGCCCTGTGCGATCATTATGTACATTATTTTTACACTGACCATCATCACTAGCAGTTTTAATTAAAACACAAAAAGCTCCCATCACCAGGCCCATATTTACTCCATTTTATTACAAAATGTTGCCATGTTTTTAAAATGTTAATTATTTCTAATAAATTATTTAATGTTTATTATTACTTCAATAGCACGCTGACTGTGCTGCTATATAATGCAGTATCCATAACAGCATATTTATTGATACAGTGAGTACAAGGCCGACTTGGATATTCGAACGTTGCCGTTTCGCAGTCCGCGGCGCGCGCCGCGCGGCCCCGCTGCCCTCGGTCACCCGCATCTGCGGCGCGCGCTCCGGGTCGCGGCGCGGTCGTTTCCGTTAATAGCGATCTCGAACCCGTGCAAATGTGCGCCGGAGCAAACAACCATCTCACACCACATGGGCAGTAAGGCAGCTATTAATAAACCCCTAAAAGGGGGGGGCTCAATCTCGGCGCGCGCTCCGGTGCGCGCGTTCGGCTCGAGAAAGTGGCGCAAACGCGAGAAAATGTGCAAAGTGTTCAATCAGTGCGACCGATTTTATTAGAGACACGGGGGGGGGGGGGGTCGCCAAAGCCTATTATTAGAATTAAGAAAAATGTAGCTCATATAATCACTGTCATTGTATATAAAAAAACACAGAAAGACATTTCTTACAGCGGAACGAGTGCACAACTTACGTCATATAATCTATTAAGAAATAAAATATTTCAGAAGCGCAACTGTCGTAGAGAAGAGAAACAGATTTTTTTTTTTAATTAAGGCAAGGATTTTTTGCACACAAAAACTACTTGTAAGCTCAGTATAATAAGCATCGTCTAAAGTCTCATTTTACATTGAAATTATTGCTGTTATCACCGGTTCAATAGTAGGAGCCGAGATTTTCTCGACCTGAAAACGATGACAGCAGGTGCACTTGGACTAATAACTCATATTATAGACAGCATTGCAGCCGGAAGCTGTAAAAACGGTGTAAACTGCGAATGTGTGAATTATATTCATACTGAGAAAATTATAACCTACGTTCAGTTTTTTTTTTTTTAAATCAATTATGAATAATGCAATAACAAGCAGAGACAAATGGGTTTATTTCCCGAAAATGAAACACACATTACATTCACATCACTGAACACGGCCGGCCGCCTGTACAATTGATCTCTTTTCGTTTTTAATTGATCAACGATTGAGTTTTTAATAAATTCATCAAATGTGTGTCGCTTTGGCATCTCGCCATTCTCTGGAGTTAAGTGGAATTTTAATGCGTTTTACTGCAATTATTATTGTACAGGATTGTGCACGAGTGCAAAATTTTCATCTTGTCATGATACGTTATCATAATATATTAAAATACATACGCACTCCAATATATTAAAGTGAAAGGAACTTCCTGGGTGCAGATGTCAGATTTCCCTTAAGTGGAGAAAATATAAAACAAATATAAAAATATTAACCTGTGAAATGTCAGCACACACAGCAGTGGCAGGATGTTCCCTGAAAGACTGAAACACTGCAGTGAAGAGTTGAGAAATACGGCGCAGATGAAGGTACACAAAATTCAATAAGTCAGTTGAAATATTGATAATATTGATAAAGCAGTAAACGGTTATTGCCACATAAAGAGTATATATACATGCATGTTTATAAATATAAACGATACGTGTGTAATGTAATTTAATTTAGCATTAGAGTTCATCTTGTGCTGCCCAGAGGGAACTTAATGATATATGTTACATATTTCATAATAAATTTGACAATATACAGTAAGTTCATTGAAGGAGAGTCACACGTGACCCAACTGTGACCAAAGGGGAGCTGTGATTTCACTGAGGTCACCTCGTGGACCTAAAAAGAGGGAAAGGGACTCGCCGCACTGTGTTCCTCATCAGTGTGCCTGGGGGGGGGGGGTGTAACATCCGTGGGGTTCGAGACCTGATCCCCCTCCTGCTCCCGGTCCGGACCCGCTCCGGCTGGAACCGGACGAGTCCTCGGGCCGGCTACCGGAGCTGAGGTTCCCGCCACGCCGGACGTGGCTGGAGCCAGCAGGGGCGTCACCACAGCTGGTTTGAGGAGCATCAGGTATTGATGGAGGTGCGAGTTGCCAAACAGGGCCTTGGTTTGCCCAGCTGGGGGAACACAAAGAGGGCGAGGCGCCGCGCTCCGTCGACGGAAAGCTCGGCCTTCGGAGGGCCGCGCAGAGTCAACAAGGCCCGAGCGCCTCCCTCGGGACCCAACCGGACGCGCACGTCCCTTACGGCTCGCTGCCGTAACACGTGAGGAGGTCACGGTGGGGGCGGCGTCAGTCCTTTAAGTAATTACACAGCAAGGGGGGGAGAAGGAGGGAGGCCGGCAAACAATAGTCGCAGCGCCCTCTTCATTTGGATACTTGTTTATTCTGCTGATTTATCTTCACAGGCCACTGTCCTCTTGCCACCTGACAATGTCCTCTTTGTTAAGGCTGAGGGGGCATAAATTACAAGGCCCCGCCCACCCATTGGGTAATTTGCCCAAGGTCCACGGAGCACATTAGCGCCCGCCGAGCCCGTGCCCTCCGCGACCAGTGCCGGATCTCCCCCGTAGCGCCTGGGGGATACGCGGTTTCTAGAGCCTACCATAGAGGGGAAACATTTCAAAGCAAAAAATCTTTAAGAACAATATTTAAAAATGAGGGAAAAAATATTGCGGGATAGAAATTCAAGGAGGTGAAAATTTTAAAACTGTTTTAAAACCATAATTCCAGAATTTCAAGGGATATCCCAAGAGAGTTTTGCTCTTCAGCTTCTCCATCGATCGAGCGGTTTAAGCATCGGAAGTTTAAAGAGCATCACGTCAATCGATTGCATGGCCCACATCACAAGGTCTTTTGCAAAAAAAAAATGCGCAGTAAGCAAAGGCTCAAAGCATTTTACTTTACAAAGGAACAAACTTCAACAGGTACATTCGTCCGAGAACCAACGCTGAGCCGGATTGTTCTTACAAACACACGCATTCAGCGAACACTTTTCTCTACAGCGACTTGCAAAGTTAAGATACTTACAATTATTTGTCAGTTTATACATCTGGGCAAATTTTACTGCAGCAATTTAGGGAAAGTACCTTGGTCAAGGGTACTACGGCTGGTGGTGGGATTCGAACCTGTGACCTTTGGGTCCAAACCCAGTTGAGCAATACAGGGTAAGCGAGAGCTCCAAAGCAGACGCACGCAATGCAAATTATGCAGCTCCATACAGCGATTAAATTAATAAAAAAGTTAAATCCTCAAACCCAACTGCGGCTTGTAAGCAACAGCTATGGAGCAGAGCGCCCGTCGTCTTTACCTTGTCTCACTTTCGCACCCCTTGCCATTACAAAATACGTGGGGGATCCGCAGATGAATCACAGCCCATGAAAGACCTTCCCTGACCTTATTTTTTAAAACTATTTAAACATTTAATAAAGTCGCGCAAAGAAAAACATCCCCAGTCGAGGTGCAACTAGTAAACTGAGTGAAGATGCAGTACGTGGGTTTCGATACAATCTTCTACGATGATATTGACGTTTCTATTGTCCAATTACAAATACATTTCAGGCTTCAGAAGAGTGCTGGGAGGGGTTTTAAAAAAAAAAAAAGTAACAAAGAAACCAGTGTAAAGTATTCCAATATTTTATGGTTGGTCAGGAAGTGTGTGTCCATTTACTCTTCTAGAATCGAAATGAAAAATGATTCAAATATCGAAACATTCCACCCAACAACTTTGACTCTACAGTCACTGAATTAATGACAGTGAAAGAGGACCAGTGCCTGGTACCCACCCCTTGGCTGTATTTACCCTGCAGAAATACATGGACATAAGTAAAAAAAATATATATATACACACACACACACACACACACACACACACACACACACACACATATATATATATATATATATATATATATATATATATATTACAATGTACTGAAAAAGGTCAAAGTCTTCACATGGTTTTGTGCTTGTGTGAGAAAACACTATATATGAAGACCCGGGGTGGGCGTGCAAGGAGGTGGCATCAGCGGAACCAGCAGCCATCTGCAGCTCCCAAAACCACTTTCACCTTTTAAAGATGCAAAAGAGCTGTAAACATTCACATGCAGAACATTAATTGTCAGTCTATATATATAAAAGTCATAAATGCTCTACAAAATACCGGAAACATCCTATGAAATATCTCGTGCTTTCTTTCTAAAACCCACTATAATTTTTCAATACGGTAAAAGTAGCTCCGCAAACACATTTAATTCTCTTTCAAACCTGTCTAGTGAACCTTAACTACCGTTTGCCTGAAACTTTTCTCCAATACGACTTAGCGCAAGGGTTTCACACAAAGTCAATTGGGGGGGACTCTTGGCTACACCTCTGAAGCCATTTACATCGATTTACTCAACTATACAGCTGAGTCATTTTTACTGTCCCCCCCCCGAGGATGAGTACTGTGACCAGGGGCACTACAACTAGAGTAGGGATTCGAACCACGATCCTTTCAGTGCAGGGACAGCTCTAGAACTACAATATCTGACATTATTCCAATACTATATTCACTCCAAAATATTATTTCTGTATGCAAATATGTACAAGTACTTTGTGTTATATAAATGCACTATTTTTACATATTCAACCCAATTTATTTTATTTTTATAGAGCGCTCATCAAAGTTCCAGAGATACAGTACAGAGTTGCAGTTCTAGTTCACTCTTCGGATAAGGCAGCTGACAGTCGAGGAGAGGAAAACAAAAGAAGAAAAACTGCAGAATGGGAGAAAATAAAAACATTTGGGGTTCATAGAAAATTTAAAAGAAAAAAAACTATTTACAGGTCAACGCATTTTTACGCATCGACATCCATTTACAGGACTTTATTTTTAGCCAACGATGCAATGAATCCTGCCTCTGGGACAGACTCTGGGCCACAGGGACACAGACTGTACATGTGCTAATGGAAAACCGGTGGCTCTATGGCACTCTGCCCCCTACAGGCCAGATGCACATGTCACCCAGCAGTTTTTAAAAGGGATGGAGGTCTCTCTGACTCACAGAGAGACAGGACCAGAGTCTGTCTCCCACACACACACACACACACACACACACACACACACACTCTCTCTGTAAACGGCGGGGCAGCAGGAGGGAAAGCAAACAGGAAGCAGCGGAGCACTGTGCACAATGGGGGCTGCGTGTGAGGAGAGGATGTTTGCTCTGGAGTGCGACTTCCAGCCTCGAATGCTGCAGGGGGGAGCGTGACAGGACCTGCTTTGATTTACTCCAAGCCCACCCTGGTAAACACGGTTTTAAAAAAAAAAAAAAAAAAAAAAAAAAGATTGATCACTAAAGAGATGGGCAGTGGTGTTTGCAGAGGGAGGGATGGTGCCCCCCACTGAGGAACACGGCCCTGGAGGGTGAAGGGTGTCTATAAAGGTGGAACAGCCACTGAAACAGAGCTTCGGTTCACATGTTTGACGCGAGTTGAAAGTTTTACGTATGAGGACACAACTGACCCTCATCTGGTGGGCACCACGCAAAAGTCCGTTGACCTCACGTGACCCCACAGGTCTGTACCTGCGTGACCCTTGGAAAGCTGTGAGTAAACGAATTTCGTTCCGTGTGGCGGAAGGGGCCCAGTTCCTTGGGACGGGTGTAAAATACTAACACTCTCAGTGTAAAAGCACGGTGAGGAAAAGGTCGACTTTCTTTTTACCCACTGCTCGATGACACCGGGCCTCGTCCGTTCTGGGACGGAATACCACAATTTCGCCTGGTGTACAGTGTTCACTTCAAAACAAAAGTACAACCCTGTAACACAGAACACACATAAAACACAACACTTCTGCTGATATCTGAAAACATGAGCTAATATTATTATGCATCACATTTCTGTAGTAATTAATGAATAAGAATTAATCCAACAGGTGAAGTTTTCTGTACCTGAGACCCATGAAAATATGGGTGTTTTAATTTTTACAGTAATTTACCTCTATGAACGACCAGTTACTTTAACTATATCCGCTGTCTGTGGACTGCTACGTATACAGCACATTTAAAAAAAAAAACATCTGTCGGCTAAATGAAATTAATTGTATTAATTACTGCTGATCAAACAAAGAAGCGCAGCAACTTCAGTTTACCACGGTAACTGTAACCTGTCTGTTTAGTGTCTTAAGAGGTACAGGCAGGAGTCCGTAGATGATACGTTCCCACTGTGGCTCGGCGATGGATCCCGAAAGCCGACGGGTCACCGAAACACTTCGCCCTCCAAGTCGGGCCGCTTCCCTTCATGGAACAAAGTCCTAGGAGTGCTTTCTGCTCCTCGAACCCTTTCACACCATCTGCGGAGCACCTTACACTTTCAGCTGCCAGAGTGTGCAGAACAACCCGGTCATCGCAATTGTGTCCTTAGCCCCTCCCCTTGACCATAATACAGTTTATCATTTCATTTCAGTCCTTGGCCCCGCCCTCAATTCATAGTACTTTGCAGAAATTGAATTTGGTGTCTTTGGCCCCACCTCCTAGTCCATGGTGCAGCTCGTAATTTCATCTCTGAGTTCGCACCCCTACCCTTGTGGTGTGTTGGATATATCGAATTTGGCATCTTTGGCTCCACCCCCATCCCTGATACAGCTTATAATTTGATCCTGGAGCGTTTGGGTCCACCCACCAATCATGGTGCTTTGCATAATTTGAACCCCATGTTTTCGGCTCCGCCCCCGACCGAGGCGGATCACAGCTTGAGCTTCGAGTCCTTGGCAACCAAGGCCTTGATGGCGACGTCCGCTGCCTTCGCGAGCCGCTGTGCCAACTCGGCGTTATCTTCGGGCGGCGCGCTTCTCAACAGGAAGTGGCCGATGAAGAGCTTCAGGGCCTCGCGGAGCATTGCGAGCTTGGGGATGCCCGAAATCCTGACACACACACACAAAAAAAAGAAAAAAAAAACCCCACAGGTATTCATATTCAAAATAGGGTCATGAACTTGTAACATGACGGCTGTTGGTTCAAGCCAAACAGTAGAGAACATGAGCACACAAATAAACACCCTACACCACACGAATATTGTCAGCAAATTTTAGTTTTCTGATTCATTCTTAGAACTGTGTTGTAGTTCTTAACATTAATTAACATTAAATGTGATCCAATGCGTTTTTAACTCCTTGCGTACAAATTTTATGAGTCGCTCAAAGGGTCGGGATGCTTCTTGTTGGTATTTGGATTTTTTTTGTGAAGATGATTTTAAGTGTATTTGGTTTCATAATTATATTAAAATTAAATTTTGGAGGGAAACAATGCGTTTATCAAAAGCAGTTTCCCCGGTTAACGTGGAGATTTTTTTAGCGCCGATTACCTCCCAAATATATCGGCGAGCTCTTCGTGCTCCGTTTCCGTCAGCAGTTTGCTGAGAACCTGGCGCAGGAACCGCACCTTCACCTTGTCCAGCTCTCCAAACTCTATCACCTGTATTGCAGGACCACCGAAATGAGCCGTCGTATGGATGTGGGTGGACGTGTCGCTGTCCTCCAATGTGCCATGAAGCCAGTGGTGGGTGAGCGAGCAAACACACACACACACACACACACACACACACACACACACACACACACACACACACACCACAATCCAAGAGCTAGAAGAACAGCAACATGATGCATCCCAACCTGTGGCCCAATATGCCCAGTAAGCAGTTAATCATAGACAGGGTGTCCCAAATGTCTCGAACCATAATGCTCTCTTTTTTAAAAATTTTTCTAAGCCTATGATGTCTAGATAATTCTGCTCGGGGGGAGTCAGGAGTCAGAAACTGGTTGCCGCGGAACAAAAGCATTTGTTGTGCATTATTGTATTTGTACTTTTTATTAGGCTGATAGTCCTGTTATTCTGGGACATCCTGTATTCATACCTTGTTATGAATAACTTCAGAGTCATTCATTTTCAAAGACATATAAGCAGAAAGATTTCGTAACAGCAGCATTTTTAAAATTTGTTCGAACCATGTAATTTACTGTAGCTACATCCAAGACTTTCACAGACCATAACCTGCAAATACATGAAGAATATCTGTCCCGATTATAACTTATGGAGTAAAAGCGATTTTGTATTTACACACAAAGTGAGGTACGAACAGACTTCTGCTGCCAGTTGCGTGTGTAAATGCCAGCATCCGTGTCACCCTCGCACCCTCTCCGGTGTCACCAGTGGAGAACGGCATTACATAGGTGTGGAACACAAAGAGCTCCAACCATCATTTTCCCATTTATGATTCTGAAAAGTCAAAGTGACTCTAATGAAGCGTGAGAAGCGGTACGAATGACCTTGAGGATGGACGGCGAGAGCGTCTTCTTCTGGAGCAGGCGCACGAGTAGCTGGACGAGGTTCCCGAACGAGCCGCTCGAGAGGCTCTGCAGCTCCTTCAGCTTATCCCACAGGCTGAACTGAAGGGTCATCTGGAGGGAGAGGTCAGGGGTTAGAGGTCACTCGCCGTTCCTCATGACCGCTACTGCCGCCTGCTGTGTCTCGACGGTCCCGGTGGGTTTTGTGTCGAACGCTAAGCTGCCAACCGCTGCCCCAACTCCCTCCCGCGCTTCCCAAGAGTTGGGGCACGATGGTCAACCCCTGACATTTTTTTTTCAATTTATCCCCTACTCAGCTTCGAAAAGTCGAGTCCTGTCATTTAATTATTTTATTACATTTCATCTGGACAAAGTGATGCATAATTCTACGGAAAGCGAATTATATTAGTCATATGTTCTAAATCTTGGTTTATTTTGTGCGGAACATGGTGACCAGGATGAAGACTTGTTCACGCTAGTGCATGTGGAATGCTTCCAAAAAAAAAAAAAAATCAAAATAATAAAATAAATGTAAATATCATGACCACATAATGGAATGTGTGTCCTGTTTTACGGCGCTATTTTTGTTGGCTCCTAAATTTATGAACATTTATTAACTAGGAGTCTCATCATAAATCACTTTGTTTACAATTCCAGAGTCACTTTTAACACTAAGACACAGAAAAATTATTACTAATACAGATGTCCTTTGATTTACTAGGGCTAGGCTCTGCAAAAAAAAAAAAAAAAAAAATTAGAGATAGCTCTATAATTAGTAGCTACAGAAAAAGTGTCAGAGTATTGTTCGGTTCAAGCCGTGTTGAAAATAAAATAAGTTGTAATCACAACGGAATAGATTTGAATTAATGTGGTTCTGTAGTCCTGCTGTGACTGGGAGCGCAAAGTTAAGGTACCAGTAATTATTTACCCATTTACAGAACTGAATAATTTCTACCAGAGTAATTTCAGGGTAAGGACTTTGCTCAAGGGTACTACAGCAGGAGGTGACAACTGAACGTGGGACCTTCAGATATTAATACAACAGCTCTAACCACTATACTGACCCGCTACCCAAATAAATTTGATTCATTTACATTCATTTTTAAATATTATTATTTTTTTTTAAACGTTTTCTTAAACAATACAGCTTGGCTTGAACCAGCAATCACGGCATTAGGAGGTCATGACCTCAACCGCTGCGCAATGACTGTACGAACACATCCGACATCCTGCTCATAAAGACGATGCACCGGAACGTCACTTGGATTGCAATACATAGCTATTTTATTTATTTTTTTTTAATTTTACCGAAAATTAAGTGATTTAAGTGTCCATTGAATGAAATCAAAGCAAAACCACACATTACCTTTTCACGGAAAATCACACCACAGTACATCCATTTTTCACAGTGACCGATAATATATTATACATATTAAACTTAAGTTTTTAATTAAATTTTCACTCATTTGCGGCAGCCAGCATATAAAATACATTTTTAGTGAGGCGCCTAACCGGAGAAGCTTAATGAACTCAATTGTATGAATTGTAGTTAATTTTATTAAGTGGCATTTTTCTATTTAATTCTTAATGAATTTTAATTTTCATTAACCCACCACTGACATCAAGTTCTAAGGATCCCTGATTAATGAACGAATGAATGAAAGAAAAACATTTTTCCCCATTACGGGACGGACTCAATTCGGCGACTCATTCATTCACGAGTAAAGGACCCCGAGGTTAGTCGTTACGAGGCCGACGATGCGACGCGGTGGCGACGCGAGCGATCCTGGGCGGACCGGGCCGTACCTGGAAGCGGCGGTCGTGAGCGCAGAACTTCTCCGTCAGCACGCTGTAGAAGGCGTTGAAGACCTTCTCCTGCAGGCAGCAGTCCAGGAGCACGCGGATGATCTCCCGCTCCTGCTGGTCCTTGAGGCCCAGCCTGCAGCCGCGTGCGCGTGTGTGGGGGGGGGCAGAGAAACGGGAGGTGCCGAGAGGAGCAATCGTCATGAATCACAGTCATGGAGACAGTAAAATAAATCAGCAGTGAGGAGAGCAAACAGACAGACACACAAAAGGATTTAAACGACATGGGCGGGGCGTCTTCCTTTGTTGTCTTTTTTGTTTTGCCCCCCCCCCCCCACGGTTCAGCAAAGGCGTGTTTGTCTCTGTCACACGCTAAGTGCTCTTTATCACGGGGCACCGGCTGCTTTGTTGTTGCCCTCGGTACGAGCGACGGGTAACGAATCCACGTCGCCCCCCCATCGACTGCTTAAGGAAGCGGCGTCAGCGCTTCACTCTCTATCTCTTCCTTCCTTTCCTTCACTCACTGCACTCGCATCGCACCCCGATTATGTTGTGCTCCCGAGCCCTCGGGCTTTACCGCACACTTTCCTCCTGAAGCACTCGCACTGTTCTGCAACTTACAGCAATTTACCCAGGTATACACAGCTGGGTCATTTTTGTTTACTGCATAAACTCGGGGTACGGCGGTAGGGGCTCGGATCCGGGTCCACAACAACAACAACAACAACAACCTGTATTATAACAACAACAAAAATAATAATAATAATTATTGCTATTACTACCAACTCCTCTGTTCACATTATTACACAGCTACATAATCAGCTATACAGTGATTCACCCATTGATACAGCAGCATCGTTTTTACTGTATCGATTCAGGGTAACTAGTGTCATCAAGGGCAAGACAGCAGGAGGCGGGATGCGAACCCAAAACGGTTGCACCCGCAGGGTCACGGCCCCAACTACCGTGGCACCTGCCGCCCAAGTGGTTTGTAACAGACGACAGCAGCTCTGAGTACCCGGGCCGACAGCGCAGCGCAGGTGCCACGGGAGCGAACGGCGCCCCCTAGGGAGGTGGTGGGGGGAGGGGGTGCTCTGGGAGACTGAGGGCTTCGCAAGTTTGTGCTGTGCCGCACACGTCTGGCAGGAATCACCTGAGCGTTCAGTTTCGCTCACAAGTAAACGCTGCGAGACCCAAAGCGCCTGCAGTGCAAGAGAGCAGCTCGGCACAGTTCTTTTTCACCGGATGAGTGCCGGTGACCGCGGTACGCACGGGCCCACCGGACCCCCCCCCCCAGCGAGGGGAGCGATTTCTCCTACCTGAGGAGCTTCTCGAAGGCGTCCAGGTAGTCCTCGCTGGTCATGATCACGCAGAAGATGTTCCTCCTGATGTCCGTGTTCATGCGCTGTTTGCGGGCGAGTTCCAGCACCTTGGCACTGAACTGGGGGGGGTTGGGGGGTATAGTGGAGATGATAAACAAAAAAGAAGAAAAAAAAAAAAAACCCCACACAGAATTGGGGAGTCGCCACATTGCTTATTTAATGGAAACGTTATTAATAATGGAATATTAATCAACAACTCCCTTATTTGCCTTAATTAAAAAGCGTTTAAGTTCCCTTTAACACATTTGATACATTGTGACCCCGTTTGTTGGCGTTTTCAACCCTCCACACTCAAACACCACGAATATGACAAAACACTGCTCTGATCACTCTTATTGATCGCGCTCTCTATATTCTAGTGTTTTTGTGACTTCGACAAGAAAGGCTGAGGCTCTTAATAGTACTTTCACCCCCAAAATAAGGCTCACTCACCCAACGAGCTCATATCAGAGAGTAAATTAATAGGACTGCATCGCGCACACACGCTGTCTGAAACTGCTAGTCTCATACGGGGTGGCGGCGAACCGGATCCTAACCCGGCAACGCAGGGCGTGAGGCTGGAGAGGGAGGGGACGCACCCAGGACGGGACGCCAGTCCATCGCAAAGCACCCCAAGCGGGACTCAAACTCGGGAAGTCGACCGTATCGCTCGCTTCTTTATTAAACTGCTGAGACGTGACCGGCAAAGCTGCCTAAGTAACACTAATTTTATTCATTAGAATTTTACTTTAAGACAAGGAATCATTATTTTATTTCTATCAATTTAATTTTTTTATATAAAATAAAATTAAGAAATAAAATTGTAAGTGTTGCTGTTTTTAACGGAATTTCTGAAATTCAGACCAAATTATTACTCTTATTATTATTATTATTTATTAATAGATTTCTGACTAATGTTTCTGCTTTAATAAATTATACACGTGTTTAACAAACAGCTCCACCAGTGACTATTAGGAAATGAGCTCCGACAAACAGGGGTTGCATACAGGGCTCTGCCACAATTCCAGAACCAACCAAACCCAAAGTTCATCCATCTCCTCATGGTGTTTTCTGGTGGGGGGGGGAGGCTACACACCTGTCCCCCGGAAGTGCTGGGCTCCCGCCTGCCGCCGGTCTCCTCGATCATGGGGGCTCCGCTCCAGGAAGAGCCCACGATCCACCAGCGGCCCACCTGCTCGGCCGCCAGCAGGTTCTCTAGTGACACGCGCAGCTTCACATCGCCCCCCCGGGAGCTCTGCTGCACCTGTGGGAAGGGGTTGGAAGGGGGGGAGCGGGGAAGCGGCCAGGCACAACCAAGGGCAGGTTCTCACTTCATGTCTAGTGAAACAGACGAAGGCCCTTGTGAGTGGCCTAGTGGCGCCCCCTAGTGGCGCACACTCGCGGTTCTCACCAGGCTCCTCTGCAGTTTGCGCAGCTTCTCCACAGGTTCGGGGTCGTAGCCCGGAATCTTCCTCATGTCGTTGTTCTTCAGAGCCAGCATGGTCTCCAGCATGAAGCGCACCTGGCAAGCACAGGTGTTACTTTTATTAATTATTATATTACTAATTAAAGAAAACTGCTGTGAGCTACAGTACTACACCCTGTGGCTGAAAAAATGCGACTGAAAAGCTACAGGAAGCATAAAGTGCATCTAAAATTTATTCATTTATCTGACACTTTTCCCCAAAGTGACTTACGATGTTAATCTACCTACAATTATTTACCCATTTGTACAGCTACCTAATTTTCACCGGAGCAATTCAGGGTAAGTACCTTGTTCAAGGGTACTGCAGCCAGAGGTGGGAGTCGAACCTGCAACCTTTCGGTCCAAAAGCAGCAGCTCTAACCACTACACTACCAGCTGTTTCTGTCCCACTTTAGAGCTGACACTAATGGTTCTTGGTTCGAATCCACACTCCTGCTCCAGTACCCTGGATCAAGGTACTTACCATAAACACAGTAAAATTTCCCCAGCTGTATAAATGAGTAAATTAGTGCAAGAAGCTGCGTATACAAACCTCACACTCCAAGTTGCTTTAATAAAAGTAGTTATAATAATAACAGTAAGAGGTTAAAACCGACCTCACTGGCTGCATTATGGATGGTTTCCGGGTCTCACCAACAGGGTAGAACAGAGTATTATTTATCGCCGTTTACGCCTGAGCAGCGAATTCGAAGCCCAGGGACAAGGTGTCGTACCCGGGTCTGATCCCGGAACTTGGGCCCCAGAGCGGCAGCCTGGCGCTGAGCATCGGCGATGAGCTCGCGGAGAGATGCGGCGTCATCCTTGCGCAGGGAGAAACCCACGTTCCTGAGCAGCAGCAGGATGAGCTCTATGTCCTTCTCGGTGAAGGCGGCCGCCAGACGGCGAAGGATGTCGAACACGAGCAGCGCGTGAACCACCTGGAAGTTGTAGAGGTGCGCCACCAGGGACAGCAGGTTGTCGCACTCCTTCCCGGCGGCAGGGCCGCGGTACGCCTCGTCGAAGCGCCGCACCACCGTCTCCAGAAAGTGGGCCCCCACCTGGAGAGGGACACGCAGTCAGGTTACCGTCATCGTCATCCTCCTCATCATCATCGCCGAACAGGCATCAGCCAGGTAAACTTTTAAAAATTTAAATTAAACACTAAATAATAAGTGTGACCATACAATGCAAATTTTACAGAAATTAAAAAAACACACACAATAAAAATCAGTCGCTTAGTAACAGTTCATTACCCCGAACGGAGCGCACCGCTCATTCTGAGCTAATATAATGACAATTACTCTGCTGTATACATAGGTAAATCACGGTAAGTGGCTCAGTGTACCAAGCAAACATTGTGAAGTGCTTTAGGGAAAAATTTTCAGATGTATGAACAAATAATCATACCTGTGTATTGAGGAAACTACACTTCGAAATCCCACAGAAAGCTATTTGAGACGTCAGAAACGAACACCTATCAATCAAGGCCCAAGCCCCGCCCCCAACACAAATCCAGGGAGCTGATTGGCTCACTCACCTCCAAACCCACAGTGTGGTGCAGCACGCTGACCAGGAGCACGTGCTCCATGAGCAGGCGGTCGGGGGTGAGGGCGGGGCCCGCGCAGGCGGCCAGCAGGATGGCGGTCAGCGTCTCGTTCATGTCCTTGCGGCTGTGGCTCATGTAGAGCTCCTCCAGCTGCCCGCTGATGGACGCCACGTTGGACTCGCTCAGCCTGCAGGTGGACGAGACCAGGACCGGGAAGGGTGAAGAGCGACAGACTCGACCTGGCTGTTCTCACTCAGACACACACTTGGTGGTCACCAAAACCGCACCTGTTCACCAGCCCCTTCACAGTCCTCGTGAGTCGTTCCAGCTCTGCCTTGCGCTTCGAACCCTCAACCTCTCGCAGGTGCGGGGGTACGTATTTGGTAGATGAGTCAGCGCTCTGGACAGGGGGGGAAGCGTTTGCACTGAATTAAACAGAATTTTCTCTCGCGGTTCTTATACACATTATACACTTATCTTTACTACGATTACCATCATTTACCCACATTTACTCATTTAGCTGATGCCTTCCTCAAAGCGACTTACTGTTAAGTTACTTATTTACCCTTTCATACAGCTGGGTAATTTTACTGGAGCAACTTTAAGGTAGGTATCTTGCTCAAGGATACTATAGCTGGTAGTGGGATTCGAACCTGTGACCTTTGGGTCTAGAGGCTCTCACCACTACACTACCAGCTGTCCCGGCATATCTGACAATTCTCTCTCAGGTGACTCAGAGTTTGTGCAGTAAGCTACTTAGAGATTTACCAATTTATACAGCAGGGTAAATTTTACTGCAGCAATTTAAAGTAAGGGCACTATAGCAGGAGATGGAATTCAAACCAACAACCTTCCGGTGTTGTCGTGGTTAAAGCTGAAGACTTCCACTCACAGGACCCAAGTTCGAGTGTCGCCTCCAGGTGCGGTACCCTAAATCAAGGTACTTGATCTCACTGGAGAAAGTAAAAATGACCCTGCTGTGTAAAGAGTAAATCAGTGTAAAGAGCCCAACAGATCAATGAATAGATGTTGATGTGAAAGTGGTGCTCGAGTCTCCTCCACACCTGTGGGCCCCCCGCTTCTTCTTCTTCATCATGATCATCTTCCTCCTCCTCCTCGCAGTCATGATCATCTTCCTCCTCTTCATCATCATCCTCCTCCTCAACAACATCCATCACGTCCACATCTCTTGTGCCGCTCTGAGCGTCTTCATCGCTGCCCTCCTCCTCCTCAGCCCGAGACCCCTCAGACATCGTCGCCTCCTCTTCGGCATCATCCTCCGCATCATCATCATCATCCTCCTTCTCCTCCTCTTCCTGCTCTGCCAGCTGGTCCAATTTGTCCTTGAGCTCCACCTCCTCGTCGCTGCCGCCCTCCCCGGACCCCAGCGCCCCCAGGATGTAGTCGAGGCCGTCGGCGACGAAGGCCTGAGGAAGACTCGTCTTGTTCTTCCTCCTGCGGAGGCCCAGGAGGCGCTCCAGCTTGCGGATCTCGCGCTCCTCCTGCACGTTGGCCTCGAGCAGCGCCTTCCTCCTGCTGCGCTGCACACCGGCGCCGCCCTGTTGGGGGTCCCGCGCCGCCTGCACGCGCACTCTCTTCTCGAGGCGGCCCGACTCAGCGCTCCCGGAGTCCTTCTTCAAAATGGACTTGGGTACCGTGTCTTCACCCGCCGGCGGCTTCGTCTGCGCGGCGGGGGCGGCGGCCGGGCACGCGCTCGTCTCAGCAGCGAGCGGACGCTCCTTCTTCCCCTCGTAGTGAAGCTTCATTCTGGCCTTCTTCTGCTTCCTCTTCTCCTTCCGCAGCTCCTTCCGACTTTTCTTCTTAACGGCCGCGTAGCCGCGGTCGCTCTCCAGCGAGTCCGATTTGCTCCGAAGAAACTCGTTCACCGAGTTCATCATCTTCTGCAACGTTCCAGCGCCGGGCGCTTTCTTTCTTCTTCGCCCCCCCTGCATCCTCCCCTTCATCTTGTTCTAAGTGTGAGTTGCAGCACTTTCCTCTTGGTGGTAGTTGGTTAACGTTAAACTAAACACATCAGCCCCGGCAAATCTTTATTAAAACCATCATCTGCGCTTTAGTACAGTTCACGCGTGTTAAACCTGGGCGCAGCCATCTTGGAACACCTGAACCGGAAGTCCGCCCCAAACGACAACAAAACTTCCGGTAGAGTCCCGCAACATGGTTACGTCACCGTGTTCTTGTATTGGGAGTGCCTGAATTATTCTTTTAACGATAAATTAAGAAAATACAAAACTTGAATAAGCAGGAAATTAACCGGAAAAATTGTTTATGTCACCATTTTCCTCGACTCTACTAGTCTCATTTCCACACAATTAATAAACAAGTCGTGAAATGCCAAGCGATTGATTATTTGACGTGTGTCTGACGTACACAGTGTTTGATAAAGGAAATTTATACTGATTTATCTATTTTTAAACCAGGGATATTTTTACTCTATCAATTTAGGTGTGGATCCGACCCACCAACCTTCTGGTTTAATTAATAGCAATAGACATGTCATATGAATTCCGATGAATAAAGACATCTTAGTTGCTAGAAAATTGCATTTTTTGTCTTACTAGTAATATGAGAATAAGAGATTTCCAACATAAATCTGGAGAGAAGATTAAATTTAGAAGAGTTTAAAAACAGGATTCCGGGAAAGGGGTATAATTTAATAGAGGTTGTCTGAAAATGTGTGTGTGTTTTTTCATGTAACCCGAGAGTGAGTGTTGAACCTGCAATCACTGAGTCAGCGTCCTTTAATCCCTGTGTAAAGTTTCTGCATCGTTACGACATTTGACCATATTTTCTCATGAAGTATACACACATTTAGTGATTTATTATTAAATTTCAACTAAGACGTATGTCTATAGCGCTGGATTTCCTTACAGGAGCAGCTCAGGTTCTGAACCACACTCGGGAGTTCCCTTTCGATGAATCAATTCAGATATTTCTGTTTTACACACTGAAAAATTTCATAGCATCTGAGTTGTTTACGGACGTGTTACGCGGAGTGTAAAATGACGTACAGCATATAGAAACACAAAGGAGATGCGGAATAACTACACGAGTCACATTAGTTTGTGTAATTTCATTAACTACACTTAACGTGTTTATTGCTGGTTTACTGCTCTTTATTCAACGAAACTGGAAAAACCAACACAAATCCGAGCATCGCTGAGTTGTTTAAATTTATATCTTCCCGCGGCGCGGACTGATGACGCACACCACATTGTCGCGCGTCGCGGCATGATGATGAAACTTATTTTGAGACCGTTTTTTTTTTTCCCTTGGCGTCAACGAAACGCGGAGGCTCCAGTTTCTGACTCTTGGGCGGTACTGTTGTGCTGTTTTGTGCCTTTGTCTGAATCGCCACTTTGTTTTTAAATGTGCTGCGATGGCGCGCTCGTCGCCGACAGCCGCGGTACGCCGACAGTGAGCGATTAATTTGTAAGAATATGAAGAATGGACGAGGACGAGGTGACCGTCAGAGAGCAGAATTTCCACAGCCAAGTGCGGGAGTACATCGTGAGTAAAAAATCTCAGTAACACTTTAGCCATGTGTTGTTGTACATTACTGTTCGTCAGAGTGCATTCGCGTGCGTTAGTGAGTGCTGCGCGCGCTGAGGAGGTGGCGTTCCCAACTGCTCCCATGATGCACTGCGGTTAACATTTTTTTTGTGTTTTTCAACCAACTTCATTTCATTTTCAGTTGTTTTTCCGTTTTAGTTTTATTGTACCAAAGACAACAACAACACAGCCGCGTGTTGTTTGCACGCCCAGTTTGCTGTGGTGCGTTAATGCCCCCCAGCAATGTGTCAACCATTAACGTGAACTATGTTAACTTTCGTCACTGGCGTGGTTCGTAAGGCCGCGTGAGCGCGGAGCTGATTTATTTGACTTATAAACACTGATAGTTTGGTTTGCAGTGCTAGTCTTCTGGTTTGTGTCTCCAGGCTGTGTAACATATATCTTATCCTCTAATTTGATCTGCAGCTCGTTTTAGGCTGAGGATGAATTAGGTTAGCAAACTGTATGATTTGTTAGTGTTAAAATATTTGAAGTACACACACACACACACACACATTTTCAGAACCGCTTGTCCCATACGGGGTCGCGGGGAACCGGAGCCAACCCGGTAACACGGGGCGTAAAGCCGGAGGGGGAGGGGACACACCCAGGACGGGACGCCAGTCCATCGCAAGGCACCCCAAGTGGGACTCGAACCCCAGACCCACCCGAAAGCAGGACCGTGGTCCAACCCACTGCGCATATTGTTGTAAAATGTACGCACTTCATAGTTGGATAGGCCAGCACCTGACATGTACCTTGGTGAGATAGGTGTTAAATTTTCCTGACACATTCGCACACTTTGATGACACACAGTATCATTCAGTTGAAGTGATCCAACTCAGAATGAAGATTACTAGAAGTGCTTGTTTCTGTGGGACCTTTTTCTCTTGCCAGAAGTTTTTTAATTTTAATGAATGTGACATGCATTGAGAAGAACCTTGGCAAGATTCTTTAAAATCAAGGAAGATACATGATGCACCTCTCCTCCAGTGACACACCATCAGACACCTTTTCCAGGGTTATAAACCCAGCTTTACTCCATTGACGCACCTCTTTCTCTTTCCCTGTGTGTGGGAGACTTCAGGGAGTAGCAGGCTTACTTGTCAGGCACCATCTCTGAATGCAAAAACCAATGTAAATTTCTGAAGGATATCTCCTGGATGCAAGACCAATTACCATGTTGGAATCTGTTCCCAGTCGCTGACGGTTAACAGACATTTGCTGCAGTATTCGCTCAAATGATGCAACGCTTATAAAGTGAGCTTTGTGGGCACTTTCTCTCAGATGTACCCAAAATAACTGGAATGTGTCTAATAAGGTAAATTTGGCTCTCTCTGTTCCCCGGCAGCGGCTGCTGTCATGACCCAGTGAAACTGTTCAGATCCCATCTGTTTGAATCCACTTAATGTTCCCTCTGAGCGACTCTCTGTGGGACACAGTTAGCCTAATATTCCCATGTGACTCCTATCGAAATGCTTACTTTGTTGCCTTCTGTCTGACTTTGGGGGAGGGTGGAACAAGTGGGATAATTCCTCACTTCAGCACCACTGCACCGTTCCGGGAAAAGGGGATTCTGTGACATGTAACAGCTTTTTGGGCATTTTATCATTTACTTCTATTATTTTGTTGCTTAGCAGACATTCCCCTCCCCCAAAAAGACCCTGAGGTATTTCTCGATCTAAATAACTTTGTATTTTACTGACGACGTTTACCTGGTTCAGTGGTACAGCAGCACGTCCTGTCATGACTTGAACGAGGAAACTTTTCTTGTGAAATAAAATGTTTCCTGCCTTTCAGGTTCAGCGCTTGCTCATGTCTTTGGAAAACAAACCCCAGAAAGTGCAGTGATGGAAAAACACACTCGGTGCCAGCAGCGCTTTGGAGTCGTCCTTTGTTAATATGTGCTAACAGTTACACATTAAAGACAGCAGTGCTTTTTGTGGTTCCAGGGTAGGACTTGTAAATAATACTATAGACAGTAACACCTCGTTCTAGAGTGTCATCTGTTCATTATGCGGATACCTTGTATGTACTTTTACTGTGGACAGCTGGCAGTGTAGAGATTATAGCTGCTGCCTTTGGACCTCAAGGTCGCAGGTTTGAATCCCACCTCTAGCTGCAGTACCCTTGAGCAAGAGACTTGCCTTAAATTGCTCCAGTAAAATTACCCAGCTGTATAAATGGGTAAATAATTGTAAGTAGCTTAACAGCGTAAGTCGCTTTGGAGGAAAAGTATCAGCTGAATGAATAAATTAAAATATTTTGTTTAAAGGTAACCTAACAGAACTAGGCAGAGTCGTCAGCTAAATAAAGATTAATAATACAAATAATTATACATCCTCCAGTGTAAATTGACTATCTGGGAGGTTGGTCTTGAAGGTCAGTCTGATCTCTCTCCTACTTGTCATTCTTGAACATTCTGCAGGACGTGTTTGATTTATTTAAATTATTTTCTGCAGTGCAAGAACCTCTGTATCCCACTGATACAAGAAGTAGTGTCTCCTCACAGCTGCGCATATCAAGAAGATTTTTTTTGTTTTCCTGTTTTATTTCTGCAGTGAGGGTTCTGTGCTGCTGCTCTGGTAGTTGATGCTTGGCAGGAAATCCTGCACCACCTTCTGAATGTCCTTCCTCTTTTTGCATACGACCACGATCGCCCGATATCTCTCAACACCTCACTATTTGCATTCATAAATGAGGTTTATAGATCACAATTGCACCATGAAAGAGACGTTCCCAGCAGGTGCAGTTGTGTAGCAGGGGGAAAAAAGCGAAGGCAAGATAACTGCTTCTTTTGAGAGTATTGGATTTGAAAGTCAGTGTGTTAAAGGTCTGCTCAAACCTTATCTCCTGCCACACAAAGTGTGTGTTTCTGCTACAGAGGCAGGCAGGCTGGAACACCTATGGAAGAGGCCACTTTTTTACCCTCCCTTTTCATTCTGCCATATTTGCAAGTTTTTGCCTTTCAATTGGGGTCTTAATCTGCACAATATATCCTCCTGAATGTTTCTGTTATGTGAAACTTCCATGGGCACCGGTTGTTGAACTCATTAGCAAGAACACAGGACTACAATTTGATGATAGAAAAAGGCAAAATAAAAATTAAACACGTGACAGAGACTCAGATGTGGTCTCCTCGCTCTCTCCACATTGGTCGTCATTTCTCACTGTGTTTTGGGGATTAGATGTGGAAATCCAGAGCCATGGCAACTAGGTGGTTGTTTACTTTAACTCGTGTCAGGCAGGCATGGTAGCTGGGTGTAGGTGCTGGTGTTTGTTGGTTTCTCCCCTTGCATGCCACATACTGTTATTATATTTATCATTGTATCGTAAGGGTAAATGCCGTCAAGTCGAAGTCGGCTGATGGCGACCCCTTTCGTGGTTATCCCAGTCCAGAAATGGTTTGCCTGCAGGCGGAAACACACACACGGGGAGAACCCACATTCGAGTCCACAGCCCATGTGCTCAGGCATCAGTGCTATCTGTTGAGGTGCCATACCACCTGACCTTAAAGGAAATCCTTATTATACTGGGCATCTAATAAACTCTGCTGCGAATATGAGAGGACAGCAAATGTTGAATAACAAAGTCAGAATTCGACCCATGTGGGACTTCAGCCCACAAGCTGCAGGAATCATATCCATTCATTTACACCTTTGCTCAAGTAGCCACCTTAACGCTCATTTACCCATTTATATAGAAGGGTAATTTTTACAGTGTCCGTACAGGGCATGTACCATGACTTGGGATACTACAGCTGGAGAGAGATTTGAACCCGGGTCCTTTCTTCCATGCTCACCTCAGTGACTACTGAGCGGGCTTGATATCATGATCCATGATGGGTGGTGACTTGAGGAGGAGGAGTTTGCTGATGTCACTGTATTAATTGGTTATTAAAATTGGGAACGAGGCAAATACTTTTTCACAGCACGCATGAATATTTCAGGCAACACACACAATAACATTTAATAGGTTATGCATGTTTTTGAGTACATCATTTTGAATGGTAAAATAAAGTGCGGTAAACCTGAACCTCCAAGCAAAGGGTAAAACTGCCACAAGCTAAGAAAGAAAGCAGATTAACGTGTAGTAATTCTACTGCATTTGTTTTATAGTGTTGGTAATTTTCACTGTATGAGAAGAAGTTTCTATGGTTAAAGTGTGCTTTGTGGTTCACAAAGTAGACTTGGGCTGTGCTGTGGACCGGGAGCGTTAACTGTCCTCTTTGAATCGCTCTTTGCAGATCTGCTTCCTGCTGTTTGCAGCACTCTACATCGTCTCATACTGCATCATCACGAGATACAAGAGGAAAACTGGTAACCTGGCTCCCCTTTCCTGTCTTTTACCTTACTTGAAGTGCACATTGTAGAAACCAGAGCGTGTGCTTTCTTGAATATTTAACCCAGTATGTTGTTTTTCCCACCATTGGTATATCAAAGATTGCAACAGGCCTTTTGTGTGCAAGATGTGGAAAACGCCGAGATCAGTAGTGTTTTTGTGGCTGTGTGGCTGCCTCGCAACCTGTGTGAAACTCCAGAATTTGATCTGATACTTTGGTGGTAGATGGATGGATGAGATCTCTTGTTCCCACTTCTGCTTAGGATCCCGTTCAGTTTTGTTTACAGTTAAATGCTGTTATTGATGTAAATCGGAGTGACTCGGCTATGCGCAGTGATTTGAGGACATTTAAAGAGAGAAGTATCCATCAGTGTATTAAAATATAAATTAATAGCCCTGGAAAAGAGCACCTGCTGGGCAGTTTTGTCACGATATAAACTAAGCAGCGTTTATCTTCTAACAAGCACCATTCCATGCAGAACATGTTCACAATATGTAGACTTAAAATTGTTCTTGTTTATGAGTGAACAGAGCTGTGGAGTGAACTGCGATACTGCAGCTTTACTTCTGTAGGTCTTGGCTGAAGGAGTGATTTGTTCAGCTTATTTCCTATGTAAGCTTCCTATGTAAAAGTTAAAATACTGAGTGGTGCAACCAGTAAGTCCTCTCCCATGTTTAATAGAAACGGCAAATAAATTAACAAATCGATCACTTTATAAAAATGTTTTCATCGTTCCCGCATTTGTCAGCTCTGGCAATAAGTGACTGTATTACAAATATGAAGCGTTGTTGTAGGTGCATTTAAAGACACCTGAAACTGGTGTGATTATATGGAACCTTCCTGGTGAGTTGAAAATGCCACACAGTAACTGTGAAGTGCCAGATGGCACCTTGTTAATCCAAGGTCTTACCGTACAGCTGGGTAAAGCGACGGTCACAGCAACACTTCGCCCTGCCTGGGTGCGCAGGGTCAGTTTCGTAGCTGTGGGACGAGCTGTAGAAATGATATCTATGGCCCCGCATCAGTGCTTTGGCATCGCTGCTGGTCCTACTCTTTATTTTTCCATTTGCCTTTGTTTGATTGAAAAAAGCTTCATTATTAAGGATGCAATGAAAAGGTGGAAGGTATCGCAATGGTTATAGAGCTTGTGCAGCCCTGCTGTTGTAATGATCACTGAGTAATTTAGTAGGTAGTATTTATTTATAAAGTGGCCGTGTAAATTAATAAAAGGGCCACCGCGAGCTACGTCACATGCGACTCTCGATGGCCGTCCCTTTAACCTTATTTTGTTATTTAAGTTCCGACACATGTAGCGCCAACCGCTGCGCCTGCTGTACAATAACAGGGGCCGGTCCCATATCTGTTACTCTGTTGCTCTCGCTCAGTGTTTGGGCGTCGATCAGCCGCTGCGTTTTCTTTACAAGACTCCTCGTTTGGTGCTTCCCTTCAATTCGCTTTATATCTAATATGCCCAGCAAGCAAAAACTGGGTGCTTATGCAGCACTGAAAAGAAAAGCCTGAAGGCAATGGATTTTGAAGTGAAATCAGTAGTGCAGCGTGAAAAATATAATTATAATGCTGTACTGCATTTATTACTTTATATTAGTATTTTAATATGAATCCTGTGAAATTTGTGGGAAAAAATAGAGAAGCCCTGTTATACAAGGAGACCTAAGTGAGTTCTGTTGTTAAAATACTTATTGTTTATATGTTTGTACGGCTGTGTTTTCTCTTACTTTAAAAGTTTATTTTATTTTATTTTAAAGTTAATGAAATCATGGAAGATGAGTTACTTAGCTAAGAGGAAAGGCAGTGACAGGATTATTGTGTATGTCACCGAGTTTCTTGATTGTGACTGATGCTGCTCTTCCCAGATGACCACGAAGATGAAGATGCTATAGTGAACAGAATCTCGTAAGTACATCCCCTTGTCTTCACACTGACACGCACGAAGATGTGGCCTGAATGGTGTTTCCGAACTGACGGGTCCCTGTAACGGTACAGAGTGCCAAGCGGCTCTAATGAACAACACACGCGCACACACACATGCACCAGTAGGGTTGCGAATGTACCGCTGGTCAAAGCCGGGAGTTTTCTCAACTCATTTGACGCTTGAAAACGGATCAGGCAGATTAGAACACAACACATGGCTCTATTTTAGTCTTTGAATTAATTCTACATCCAAAGAGTCCTGCAAATTAGCTGCTTTCCCCCAGCTTCTCATTCCACGCCACGTTTCTTCCTCATGACTTTAAGGATTTGTACATAAGCTCTTTATGAAAAGATGGCAGAAGGTTCTACCGGAGTGCGATGTTGAGACCCCGTTGGCATTAGCGCTCCGTTCCGGCGGGTCTCATGCGATCGATGGACCCCATGTGCTCACTCCCTTCTCGTTTCCATTGTATGGAAGAAGCTTGAGCCATTGGGCAAAGTGGATGGTCTCAGATTAATGCAAAAGGCTCGGAACTCATCCCAGCTGGCGGCGGACGGAGCTGGCACAGGTGGCACCGCTCCGTCTCGTGGGTCGATTCAGAGCGACTGCGCCAGGAATGCCAGCTTGTCCATTAGAGATTTCCCGGCAGGTTAAAGGCCTGGTTCCCATCCAGCAAGGCTCTGCCAGCGCTGGCGGCGCCATCCTCGTTTTGTAGCCCAGTTGGCAGCGACCGACGGGCTTCCTCAGCCTGTCCTCCATCCGGTTCTCATTGTCGCCCACACCTTCAGAGGGAACAGGAGGAAGCTCCTCTAAGCTGACATGGCCTCTGCCGCTTGCATTGGTCCAGGGTCCAGATCTCAAATTTCACTTAGCTCTTGTTCAACCTTTAGCTGGGTTTCCTTGTCGATGCTGCCACTCATCGCCCACGGCGATGCGACCATGCCTCGACAGCAGTACCTCCAACTGCAAGCCGCTCGGCCCGGTGGGTGAAAGTTCGATGATTGCATCCTGATCCACACTAAGACGGCACTCCGACCCTGTGTGTTCTGGTTGTTTGTTCCTCCTGCAGGCTGTACCTGTGCACCTTCACACTGGCTGTGTCTGCGGGCGCTGTGCTGCTGCTGCCCTTCTCCATAGTCAGTAACGAGATCCTGCTCTCCTTCCCCAAAAACTACTACATTCAGTGGCTCAATGGCTCGCTCATCCATGGTCAGTAACACACGATGCCGCCGCCTCCATCACCATTCCTACCGTATTGTGTGCTTTACTCAGCCTCTTTATCTTTGCAGGTTTAACGTGTTCTTTTGGGCAGGTGTAGCATGTGTTGCACTAATTCCTACTAACGTGAGATTTACTGTGCAAAAGGGAGGCCTTCAACTGTTGTTTCATTTATTGTTCAGTGTTTTCTTCAGCGTAACGTGTCCTCTCTATGAAAAATTGGCATAAAAATAATACACTGTGTGTCCTTCAGCTGGAAGATGCTGTGGGGTTCCCTTGCACTCAGCTGTTGACTTTGGTGAAGTAATTATGTGTCATTGTTTGTAGCATAATTTTACTGCATTTCAGCTGTCTGGAGTGACATGCTAAGCTTGTGGGGTTTAATCACCTTTAAGTTTTGTGCTGTTTACTGCTGTAGGAGTTCAGACTTTTCGATCCATCCCGATCGTTGGAGTTCAGTGCAGCAGACCTGTTTTAAACATTTTAAGCACCTGAATGTCATAGTGGCAGCTGTTTGCACATCTATGACATCCATAAGTGTAGCACAAGGCTGCCCTTTGTTTAGAGAAACATCACCGCACGAGGAGACTGTCTTCAGCTGTGTGTTGGACACTGAGTGATATCAGAGACACATTGTCCATTCAACGAAAGATGATTTCGTTATTTCTCTGAATATACTGTACTTGCACAGCTTATTATTTTTGTGTACCTGGAATACAGACCATCTGTGAAATCATGGAGTATCTGTCCTTTATGCTCTTTTGTTTAGTGTTTTTGGATGGACTTGTAGCCTGGAGGTGGTCAAACCCCACACCCTTGCCAGCTGATATTGCATGGTGCTCAGACCTGCACAGCTCAGCTGGGCTGATGTTTTGGACTTTCTGCGGAAGCTGTGCGTTCATTAATGAAACCCTTGGGGATTTACTTGTTGTTACAGGACCTCACACTGTGCTTATGGGTCAGAGTGTGAAATCCAGACTCAGTCTATTACCTTTTTCCACTTGCTGAAAATTCCCGGGCTTTTGAAAATGTTCTGTCGCTGCTGTCAGTCCAGTGTCCTTTGTGGAGCAGGACATCATAACTAATGTCATGGCGTATGGTGGCCTTATTTATTCTTTGGCAGTGCTGTAATAATCGCCTTTTAACAGGATCATAAACAGTGCACGAACTAGACTGTGATCAGGCCGGTTGCACCTGAAAACAAAGTAGCGTATGTGAAATTGTGGGGTACAGGGAGTAGAGTTCACAGAAGACCAAGGGTGACCCTCGAACCAGTGATGAATTTGTTCAGTTTAAAGGTACATTTCTACTTCTGAATACAGTAAAGTGGAGAAAAGGCAAGACCCCTGACAGCAACTTGTCTGGGTGTGAGCTGTGTGGTAACACACATGGGGAGACCAACAGGAGGGATGCAGCTGTTGTGGATGTCCCTCACGCTGCAGCCTTTCGCTGTTTACACTGAATTGCAGGAACACCTCTCATCTGTTTTCCCTCCAGATCTGTGCTGGCAGCTGGTTGCTTTTCTTCATGAGGCCGCAAGGTGGCGTTAGAACTCAATAGTTTGCAGGTCACCTCTCAGCGAGGCTTGGGCCACTGCTGGCAGTATCTCTGCATCATGGCCTGTTCCCGCGAGCAAGCGGTCATTCTCGGTGTGTGTGCTTCCGCTCTGTAGGGTCACGTTATGATAACATCTTTGTTATTTTTGTCTACTTATGACATTTGAATACATTCATATATGAGGTCAAATTACTGTGTCAGTTACATATTTGCTCAACCTCCACTGGTGTGGAATTGTGTACCATGTTACCGGTTCGCATCACTCTATTAGCTGCCCGTAGCAGTGACATTCATGTGGCAAATGCATAGCTAATCGCAGCGGATGAAGTGGCTTTCAAAGAGATGTGTTTGAGACCCTTCTTCTTGAATGTGGGAGGGATTCAGCAACTCTGAGGGACAGAAGGAGCTCATTCCACCTCATTGGAACCAAAATGGCACCAATAGACTTTCAGTTTTGGACTTCTGGTGTGTGTTACCACCAAGCCTACAGGTGTGGAGGAGTGTGATACTCTTGCTGGGGTGTAGGGACAGGTTGTGTAGGTGCTGGGTGCTAATCCATTGACCATTTTGGTTAACTGCTTTTTTCGAGGGTTGGGCATCTGAAAGACCGGGGGCTTGAACCTGCAACTGGCTGGTGTTCTCTCTGCTACTTGCCGTAGTGTCTCACAGTGACAGAGAAACTCTTTTCTTCCAGGCCTGTGGAACCTGGTGTCCCTTTTCTCCAACCTCTGCCTCTTCGTGCTCATGCCCTTCGCTTATTTCTTCCTGGAGTCCGAAGGATTTGCCGGATCAAAGAAGGTATGAGAGCTCTTCCGCCGTGTTGTGGTCGTCAAATTTTTTGCTATGGTGCCTTTTCAGGTCGTGTTGCACTTGGGTTCGTTTACCGTGATTGCACAGTACTGAACCCCCAGGCCATTTACCTAATGGTGTAATTTAGCTTAGTGTCAGAGAGAGCGACCGTTGCCAAATGAGCCCCTCAACTAATTTAATAATTCCTTCAGTGAGTGTGTTAATTCCCCCCAATTGCCCTTATCCTCACCTTGCTCCCACAGAATTAACCCCTAGCATCAGAAGTAAACCCAGGGGCTGTAGTGTTTGATGCTTGGCCCTTTTCTGTAGGTGGGCAGTTGAACACATCGGTAGTGGACATACTTGAGAATCATCTGTCTGCATCCCAGTCTCTCTCTCTCTCTCTCTGCTAATGTGATACACTCTTTATATTGTTCTTTGAGATGTATGGTAAAAATGTGTGTGTGTGTGTGTGTGTGTGTGTGTGTGTTTGCTATATTTTCACACTGTGTACGTGGCAGTGTTTTACAGTTTCCTTTGCTTAAACTAGTAAGTTTCTCGAATGGCAAAATTTGTCCTGCAGCTGGGGAATTGCCCACTCGAAGACCTTGATGAAAAGGCAAAGTAAGAGAGATTTGGCATCACTTTGAGTCCTTCCTTTTTCTCTAGTTGAGAGTCTACGTTTGGAGACAGAAATTAGGGGGGGAAGCAGGATGCGGTGCTGTTTTTATTGATGTCATCGCAGCTTCTCGGTATTGCGCTCGCTGCTGCACCCGTGATGCTTTGATGTTCTGTACTTTAGAGTGGGAGTTGTTAGCGGAGACCTGCAGATCGAGATGACTTCATTTATTAGCTTTTTTTGTTTTCCATGCTGATGGGTAACACAGGCTAGAAGTGGGACACATGCACTTACGTTTGTCTTAGGGTTTCTTTTGTGTTCCATTTAGGGCCAGAGTGTACTTTTCACTCTTGGTTAAACTTTTGTGTGTGTTGGCGGGGGGGGTGATGGGCTTCTGCAAAGGGGGGGGGGGGGGGGGGGGAATCTTTTTTTAAATTCCATTTCATTACTCATCGCAATGCAAACGGTGTGGTTGGGACTGTTTTCAGTTGAGCCGTGATGGGAAGAGCTCCTTCTCCTTACTGCGTGTGTGTAGCCAACGTACAGGTATGTTTTCACTGGAGCAGCTCAGCAAGCTCTGTCAGCGGCGGCCGGGTCCTGACCTGTCGCCTCGCTGTAATCCAGGCGCAGCAGACGTGTCAGCACCTCCGCAGCAGCCGTGTGATTTAGGAGTCCATTTCCCTTAAAATAAAACTTCAAACGGACTCTCTAATAATCGAGCATCAAGGCAGAAATGTAAAAATTAATCACCTTCCTGGTTTAACGAATTTGCGGGGGAGGCTAGCAACGAGGACGATCTGTAAAGTGGAGCGAGAGGACAACACAATGGAGCCGGGTTCTTTTAATGCCCCTCTGTCCTGTGTCGCAGTTTGAAATGCTCCTGCTTTTTGTCCCTCTTGGCAAGACACCATAAAACTGGCCTGTACTGTAGTTTACGACGCCCTTTCCGGTTCTGTTGCCAATTTGTATGAAGGCGTCTCGGTAATAAAGGACAGGCCCAAATGGGACGGAACTGAGAGCCGCCGCCCCCCGTCACTTACGATGTTGTCGTTCGTTTTAGCGAGGATTGTTCCTTCTGATCGTTGCTCCGCTCTTCCAGGGAAGGGCTGCTCAGTGTTAGCTACACGTTCGCAAGCAGCAGGAAGGGAGGAAGGGAGGAAGCGAGGAAGCGAAGGCCTCGCGCCCCGCAAAACACCAGGTGGCCTTGGATGTTGTGAAAGCTTCGTGTTCAGATTTGCGAGAGGAAAATTATTATGATTAGTATTATTAATCTTTATTCTTATTCGTCGTAATTACATAGCACGTTCTTAATTACATGGCACAATCCAAAGTGACTTACACAACTGACTCAGAGACACAGTTTGATCATTTTCACTGTAGCGATTGACGTCGGATTCCTTGCCCAAGGGTGCGAAAGCCAAGGCACTTGTTGGGACTTGAACCAGTCCTTAGCTGCTACATTAGCTGCTAGTTGGCTGCCAAGGCAGGCTGTTTAGGGGATGGACAGGAGCTAAAAGTTTTTTGAAAGGGCAGCTGTATGAGGGATGCATGTCTGAAAATGGATTGTGGATTTCATGATAGTCTAAATGAAATGATGTGATTAAAGGCACTTTTTGGCAAATTGGTTAATTCGGAAAGTATTTTCATCACTTTTGGGCTTCGGTGAGGTCCATTTGATGCATGGTGCTGCCGAAAGTGTTTTTCTGTCCTCGTAGAAAAAATAAAAGTGACATAATTTTAAATTTGCTTAAAAACATTGTTCAAATCAGTTTATTTGAAGTTGAGTATTTTTCTCACACAGTGACACGCCGTTGAATAAAGGATCTGAGATGTATAGCCGACCTTTTATTCATATTACATTAAGTTACTAAAATAACTAAATTAATAAAGCTTTGAGTAAACCAACTGGCCAAGGAGGAAAGGAACAAAACGACTAACTCCAAACCGAAAGGCGGGTGGGGGGACTCTGGGGTTCCAAGTGCCAGTGGCTGCCCACCCCATTCTAGATAGAGAAAAGATTTGTCAATTTACACAGCTATTTATAACATCATTGCTAGACACCAATAGCTTGATGATTCTCATAATTCTGGTCCATCACGTTGAGATTGGAACATGCTGTCGTATTCAATGGTCTCTAGTTAAAAATTTAAAGGCAGTTTAAAGAGTACAGTCCTGTAATTCCTGTACATGTGAGCCTCCTTCCCTCTTATGCCAGCAGTGAATGACCACCAGTAGATTACCCCCCCCTCCCGTCACACTCGACTGGAAGCATCCCGCAAGAACGTAACACCTTTATCTTCTGCTCTTTCTTACTCTTCCCCTGGAATGTCAGCTGCCGGGGTCTCTTGTCCTCTGTACTGTGCGTTGACTGTCTTGCATGCAGCAGCGGTGGGGTGGTGCTGGGGGCAGACAGTGTTGTGGCTGGCATTCCAGCCTCACTGCCCTTTCATCAGAGAAGGCACCCCGCTGAACTAATCCTTTTGCATCCAGATCTATTAGAGAGCACTTTGAGCGCCAGGACGCATCTACAGCTTTCCCTTCCTTACTCGCACCCTGGAGAAAAGCCCAAAACGTCAATGAAACATCGCATCACTGCCTACTGTGTCAGGGCTGCTCCTGGGAGGTTGGACGGCGTTTATGAATTCGCTCTGTGGAAGCTAATCTTGGAAATGTCATGTTCTGATTTCAGGTCTCTGCTTTTAATTTTTTTTTTTTTTTTTTTTTTTTTTTTTTTTTTTTACAAATTTATTGTACCGAGGTAGACCAAAAGTAGAAGGAGTAAGAGACTCATGGTTTCCCATTACCGGTCGCTGTGTACATTCTCCGCCCATTGTGACCCTTAACACGGCCCTGTGCTCCCATCTATCTCAGTCATTTCCTCATGCAGGGGTGTGTGTCTGTATCTGTGTGTCTGTCTGTCTCGCTGGGTGTTTTTTGTGAAGCTGTTTCGTGTTACTAAGATACCGCCTTTGTCAGGATACCACAATGGGCTGGATATTTATTTCGGATCAGCTGCACACAAGAACATATTTCCCAGGCCTCTTTCTCCCCCTGAGTGCGGGGATGAGCGTATAAAGTGATGTTTACATACCTTGCTTAAGGTCAGGATGTCTCCACAGGGCCTCTTTAACGGGCTGGATGCTTTGAATGCCTGTTGCTATGGAAACACATTAGTTTGCTGAGAATTTTGAAAAGTGCACTTTTGTTCTCTTGCGAAGCCCAAAAGTCTTAATGAAGATTTGTGATGAAGAACCGTGGTGTGTTTCACATCCTCTTCGGCTCCTCGGTTCATCCGAATCGAGCCCGAGTCCGTTTGGTTTGATGCGAGCGCCACCTGACAGTGGTGTAGCCTCAGCCTCTCACACACTCTAGATGTGTGTTGTATTTAAAGCCTGGGTAAGTATCTCATCCGTTGGTGTCCTGTTGGAAGAGGGCTCTTTAAAGCACTTCTGTATGGTTTCCAGAGTGCGGCTCATACAGTGATCTCATAGAGCGATACAGGAGGAACGGCACATCCGCTGCGTGATCGGTACTCGCTATGCAGAAATGCTCTCAAGGTATTGAGATGTTGAATGTTCCTGCATTCAACATAAGATTGAAACCGTGAGCATTGTTGACTTTCAAAGGTGCTGTTTTCATTCTGAAAGAAGCAGGAGCCTTTGTTTGCTGTTCGCAAAGGTGCGACAGGCCCGGAGCGAGGTGGCCGCTGCTTCCCGTCAGAGCGGCCGCTTCCTGTCAGGTCGTTGGAGCGGTCACATCTCCCGCCTCCGCCATCCCTCTCCCCCTCCCCTCGCTGAGCTGGCTTCTGTTTTCTGTCTTCGACACAGTCAGCACTTGGCTTCTGCGAAGGACGAGCCAATGAGCCGGCTTGCCATCTGGTGTACTTTGGTACCACTCACCCCCGTCACCCCGCCCGAGACTCGGGCTGCTCCGCTCCCACCCCTGCCTGTTAATAGAGGGAGTCGTCCAGGTCCTTGTGTGTGAGGTGACCTGGTTTAAGGCACAAGCCGATGAACAGCCCCAATGGATCGCCGTTATTCGCCGGGGGCTGGTAGTGCTCCCGTGACACTCCGCAGCAACTTCGTTCTCCATACTGCGCCGACTCGAGGCTGAATTCTCCACGGTTCACTATATTAAATACTACACAAGAGCCACTAATGAGACTTAGGTGACACCACACTTTTCTGTACCTTAGCCACTATAGGAAACTGTCCAGAGCTACGTTAGTTTTGTTGGTGGACGCACAATGGCGCACACACAGTTTATCTGGTGATACTCTATTCCACACAGCTTTCGCCCGGTTCCAGCCCTATAAGTACCCAGCAAACCATGTTTTTCACAGTGATCGATACAGGAGGGAGAATCTTGGCTGTGTCGCCCACCTTTACAGAACTATTTGTTGTCTCTGCTCCTCCTTTTCATATATTGCACAGGTGATGAAGCTGTATTCAAATTTTTCTTTTTCTGAGGCATATCAATATTTGCACATTACCTCTCCACCATTGACAGATTTGCATTTAGGAATTCCAGTTCATAATATGAAATTTTGAATGGCAGGACGGAGGAGTGGTGTGTGTATGTGAGCGCACAGTGGTCCTGCAGGAGCTCAACGCGTGTGTTGCTGAAGTGTGAGTCCAGGGCCCTGCCGGCTTTCTGCCTCTCCCAAGCCGCCTCCTGCTATTAATAGCCCCGGCTTCGTGCCGCATCGGCGCCCCAGTGGCTGATTGGACGAGAGCCGAGGGGAGCGGGCACGCGCGTCTCCGTGCTCCACCTGCCCCGCGTCGAGGTGAGGGATGGAGGATGAGTGGGAGGATGGCTCTTTGTCCCGAAGGTGACCTGCTAGGCTGCTGCTCCTTACCCTGCGTGCACATGTGTGTGGGGGAGTGAATAGTGCTGCCAAGGCTCGCGGAGAGAGATGGCAGCAGTGAGTGTCAGACACACGACACCCCAGCTCCAACTGATCTAAATAGGTAATGGTTTAAGCGCCATGAAACATTGATGGGGAGGAGAAAATAGACTGAGAGGAGAGCGCTCTCGGCACACGGAGGCGGAGGACTCACCAGCTCTCCGCTGTACGCTCCTCTGCGGGATTGACTCCCAGAGATGTCACTGTTCCTGTCACCTCTGCACATCCTGCGCCGTCTATGTATGCAGTCAACAGCCACAAACGTGCCGTTTGAAATGGCTGCGTGTTTCGAGCTCCGTGCCATTTGGTAGGATATACCGTTTTAAATGGTAGCCCCTCCCCGGCGTGCATGATACGCTCTCCTGGACACGGGGTGAGGCCGCGGGCGCGTGCGACGTGCATAACGTGTGCGTTGCCAGGAGAGACATGCCGTGGCTGCTACCGGAAGGGCGATGGCAGTGCGGCGTCCATCCACACGAGGGCACCTCACCGCCCGCCCTCTGGTCTCGCTGTGCTAGAATGTTCCCTGTGCCCGGCATGGGTTGACAAATCGAGACAGTGGACGGAGGAAATCGGATGAGAACCGTGGGGCAGCGACTTCAGACAAACGCACGCACGCATGCACACACATGCAGACACAGCGCTGACGGTGTGTTAAAAAGGCACGTAACAGCAGGTGTCAGTGCGGTAAAACACTTTGTCGGTGCCACCAGGCAGTATGGTGTCTGCCAGCGCACAGGACTCCGTACAACGTTCTCAGCAGTCCTTATGTTAGGTTTGTTTTATGGAAAGAGGTGTTTTTAACGTCTGCGGCACGGGAGCTTTGCCGTCTCGTTGGCTTTTGCACTGCAACACCACAGAGGGCCACCGGGTGGGGCTTGGCCCCTGACTGTAGAGAGTAGTCTTCATCACTGGGCCTGATAGCTACTACTTTTTTCACCACCTTCTGGGGCTTTGGTAGGACACTCAGAGCAAGGTGATGGGCGATGGGGTCCCGTTCGAGTGGCTCCTGCCATAAGACGAGGAAGGCCGTGTGACCGCGACAATAGACTAGACCGTCTTGGTGCCACAGGGCACACCGTTTGCCCTCTGTGTCGCCTCATGAGCAAAAGTGCCTCCTGGGTGAGAACCCGCCTCATGCTGTGCTCCAGGTGTCCAACTGTCATCGAGTGGCCAGTTTGAGTGGAGTGCCGCTCAGCTTGTGAGGTCCAGAATGTGCAGATCAAAGACACGGTAGCTGCCTTTTTCTCTGCCGTCACCGCTTGTATCAGAAAGGTACGAAAAGTCATTTGGCTCGTTGCTGTGCTGCCATGGTAAATGGAAAGATGCCGATTGTTAGATGTACATGGTAAGGATGTTTATGGAGTCTCTGGGGAGAACGTCAGAGGGCTTCGTCCTTCACAGGACCGTCTGTGCCATTGGCGCTTAACCACAGTGGAAATGCACCGTTACAAACCAATGTGGGGTCTTGTGCCGCAGGACACGTGGAGCTTCAAGCCGACAGTTTCCCCAGGTCTCTTCTGCATTCAGCTTGGTGTTGGAAAGTGAAACAGTCGGTGAAATGCAGAGATAAATGTCAGGCACCACTTCTCGAGAGCACATGGTGTAATCTGAAGGTCCTGGGATCAAATCCCACCTCCTGCTGTAGTACCCTTGAGAAGGTTCGTAGCCTGAATTGACGAAGCAAAATTTATCCAGCTGCATAAATGGGTAAAACGCTGCAAATACCTTAGTATACGAACTTAACGCTGTTAATTGCTTTGGAGAGAAGTCAAATAATGGTTATAATCATAGAAAGTAATTGCATCAGGTTGTAACTTTGAAAGTCATGTGGGTAAGAAATATTATTCCATCAGGTACTGTTAGTTGTGCATCTATTGTGTTCAGCTGGAGCAGCTGTCTGTGTATTTAGAGACTTGTGATCCATGCTGCCATGATGGAGGCGTCAACCGAGTGGGTGAAAGGCTGCACACATTTCTGCGTCCACCGGTTTTACCGACTCCACCTGGCTGCAGCTTGGCGTTCTGGGGCCCGTCCATCCACAGCTGCCTTTTGTTTGTTGTGTGTGTGTTTGTTTATTTTGACGGAGCGCTGCGTTCCTGTCAAAGAGGACAGTGAAGCATTTGTGTTTGTGCGCATGTCTCCAAAGCTGGAGATTGTTTGACTGCTTCAAGTTGATGGAACTTGTAATTTTATCAGCTTTCAGTGTTGCAGTTTCCCCCTTTGTTCACAGCTATTATGGACGCTTTATGATCTGATCATGAAGTAAAATTAAAAAAAGTACTTGTCCCTTTGGCCTCGATGGAAGGGTTTTAAAGCATCGGAATTGCAGGTGATAAAATTGTCATGTGGATAGATGACTATTGAAAGAGCTGAGATGATTTCCTTCTTATGACACCATCTCTGCTATTCATCTGGGAGCCAGGTGGATTGTGGGAAACATTAGACTGTCCCACCGACCCGCACGTGACAGGCACGCCACTGGTCGACCCATTTCACTTGTGCCCTCTCCCAGGGTTTGGAATCTTACTGGTTTAAACTCTGCTCTGTCCCAGGCTTCTCAGGCCTGCTGCTTATTGTCTTCTGTATGTTTCGTCTGTTTATGAGCCACGTGCCTTTGTATATGTGGTGTCCTGACCTGGTGGCCCACATTTAATCCAGTGGTTTGCTGCCGACCAAAGGGTGGTTCACGCTATCTGCTCTTCTACCTGAGGCTCTTTGAACATCTCACACACGAAGGCTGAAAGTGAAAGCCCTTTGGTTTTCCAGCACTGACTTTGGTGTGGTGTAGTCTTCAGTCTCAAAGAATTGAGTTTTTCCAAACAATCCCCTTTTAAGTACATTTCATCCTGGATGTCCTAATGAATTATTCTTACTGTTCAGTTTTATTAATTCCATGTAGTTCAAGTTGTTTTTGTCATTCATCTATATAGCTTGTATACAGTGGAGCGAAATGTTGTTTCTCCAGAGATCATGGTGCAACACAAAACAGGAGTACAAGACAGTAAATACACTGGACAAGATGTGGTTGTAGACATGGGCTGTGAACTGTAGGCAGTTTGTAGTGTATGGAGTCACAATTATCATATATCACATGTATATTTATTCACTACTCGCACACACACAATTGTCATGTATCGTATTATCAGTGATTAGCAGTAGTGCTGTGGTCGACAACAAACTACACTGTCGCACTCGTGCGCCTGTTCGTAGGTTACTTTGAAAGACCTCAAGGACCTGGAGCTACGGGGCCCCTGTGCCCCTGTCACTGAGCTTTGTGCTTCCGGTTCTCCTCCCCCCAGGGCATCAAGGCTCGTATTCTGGAGACCTTTGTCATGCTCTTCCTGCTTGCCCTGCTCATCTTGGGAATGGTGTGGGTGGCCTCGGCGCTCATCGACAACGACGCGGCCAGCATGGAGTCGCTGTATGGTGCGTACTTCTCTTTGTTCTCACATGCATTCAACTGTTTTACCTGTATGATTATTAACCGCTCTGCGATCTGTTTCCAGATCTTTGGGAGTTCTACCTGCCCTATTTGTACTCTTGTATATCCTTAATGGGCGGTTTACTGCTTCTCAGTGAGTAGCTTTCTTTCCATCTTAATCTGCTTATGGTGTGTGTGTGTGTGTGTGTGTGTGTGTGTGTGTGTGTGTGTTCATTCACATTTTCACTTACACAAACTGCTTGACTTTGTTCTAGTGTGCACGCCTGTGGGACTCTCCCGCATGTTTACTGTCTGGGGCCAGTTGCTGGTGAAGCCCACGGTGAGTACCTTCTGCCCATCCCAACCTTCACAGTTCTTGACACAAGCATCCAAACTGGATGTTGGTGTCTGTGGCAGTGCCTTTTAATGCTCTCCTTTTGGTTTTTTTTTCTTTGCTTTTTTTTTTTTTGGGGCCATATTCTGTATTAAAGTGTGTGTGTGTGTTTTTCCTTTTCAAAGCTAATTTAAGAATAAAGGTAACATTTCAGAATCTGTGAATGCCTGAAATTAGTCCCAGAATTTCAAATGTGCCTTGTATGGATCATCTATTATGTGCGATATACAGTGTAAGTGAAAGGTCTGCATAAACCTACTTCAAGCCAGGCCTGCAGCATAAAAGCAGAAAGTAGATGTTTGAGGAGTGGAAGTTGGTCTTATGGATCAATGACTCAAAATTTGAAATATTTGGGTCCAACCGAAGAGTGTTTGCAAAATGCAGAGGATGAGAACATTGGTAACCTGTACAGTTCTCTCCATGTCCACCGTGGAGGTGGCAGTGTGGTGATGTGGGTCTGCCTTGCTGGTCACACAGTTCCATGGTGATCTCAATCACCATGGCTGTGCTACTTCAGAGGCAGGCCGTTGCATCAGAAGTATGCCTAGTTGGACAGTTCTTTTGTTCTTCAGCAAGGTCTGCACCCAAAACAAACTGTGGATAAGAAGGAAATTGAAGGACAACTCAAGCTCATGACCTGGAAAAAGCTTCCAGCAAGTGTTACTGTATTGTCTGATCTGTTGGACCACAGGACTAGAGACTTGCTGGTTCTAAATCTGCCCCATGAAAGTATGCTTCACAGTGTCCCATCTTACAATGGTGTGTGTCCTGACTCCTGTGTTTGCGGTGCCCATTAATCAACATCCATCTGTATTTCCCTGGCCCTCTGAGCACTGTTCCGACTGTTTCCTTTCCTAGATCCTGGAAGACCTCGATGAGCAAATTTACTGCATCCACTTGCAAGAAGAGGCTCTCCAGAGGAGACTGAATGGTATGTTGGGGTATATGAAGGGTGGAGGAGACATGTGGGAAGATGAGTATGAGGTCAAGGGCCATCTTAAAGAACATGGCCAAGCCTCTCTGTGCAGGAATTCATCAAGTGCTGACAAAGACTCCCCTCCACCTCCCTCCCCTGGGAGCTGTCCTGCTTTCTCGCGAACCGGACTCTAGCTCTGTGTTCTCCTAGGAAATGCTGATTTCTGCTCATCAAGCCAGTGCAGGCTGAAGACCGTAGCTAGTCTCTGAGAGCGCATGACTAGCCACCATAGCCTTTGTGTTCAAATCCCACTGATACCCTTACTTTGCTCAAGAGATTTTACAATGCCATCATTTTGGAGACAGGGCAGTACACGTCCTACTGAGTGTTGAGTGGACAGACAGGAAGCTCTACGGTGAAGGCTCCAGTTGTCCTGTTTCAGAAGCCCCATTATTTTTGCATGGTCTTTCAAATCATGCCAATATGTGAAAAATCACCTTGCGCTACTTAACCTGATCAGCATACCTCTTTGTACAAAGAATTTTAGCATAGACTGTAGTCATGTGTGCTGTGGGGCTGGTGAAGTTCCTTGCTCAAGTCTGTAGAAAAGCCCCCTCCTTCGCTGGCTTTTTAACCCGCAAAGTACGTTTCCCTTGAATAACAACAGTAAAATTTTACAGGAATTTAGACTTACTGGCAGATAGATTTCGTATCCTAAAATTCACAGAACGAGAGATCGTCTCAGGCTTACGAAAAAGAAAAATCAATTCGAAATACAAGCCTCGGTGACACTGAGCATCAAAAAAGTCATGTAGCCCCCACCACACATGAGCAGTGTGACCTTTTCTCTGCAAGTCATTTGTCTCATAGCAGTGTCCCGGCTCGTACGCATCTTGCCAAAATGCCAATATAAGCCCTAAAATAAAAAAAAGTTTTAAAGTGCACAAAGATCTTGGAAAAAGTTTAAAAAAAAAAAAAAAAAAAAAGGCAAAGGAAAGTCTTACGTATTAGTTTAAAATATGGACTAAAATGGGTCAATTCATTATAAACATACTGTTAGCTGCACAGTTTTTTTTTAAAAATAATTCCCAAAGTGCTTTTAATTGTAAAATATATGGGTTAGAACTGTAACACAAAATTTACAATATAAGTATTTTACAAATGATAAAAACAAATATTTTATTAATAATATGATGATAATGATGATGATGGGGGGCAAGTCTACTGCAGGGCAACCACACACACACTCATTCACAACACGCATACATACGTCGTGGGCAAGTTAGTGTGACCAGTTTGCCTGAAACCATGTCTTTGGACTGTGGGAAGAAACAGGAGCGCTTTGTGAAAACCCCTGTGAACTGAGGGAGGATGTGTCATCTCGCATAGAATGAGCCAAGAGCCGTGAGGCACCAGAACAGCAAAATAAAATAAAAATAAAAGGAGAAAATAAGTATATTAATGATGAGCAGGACTTGCGAAAGGACTATGCAAGATCTTAAGTCTGTACTTAAGGGTGTCTATTATAGGCTTGCTTTTTGTTTAGATTTTCACTGTGTTAAAAAGATAAGGCAGGAATTTTGCATGTTCGTGGGGGGGTGGGTGAACCTTTTGTAGTTTTGGGAATGCATTATTTTTCTGATTTAACTTAAAATTCACTAATAGTAATTAAGAGTGTTTTGTAAAGATTATTTTCATGCTTCTTATGAGAGAAACATGTATTTGGTCACATGTTCACATTTCTGAACCCCCACACCAGCTGTTTCCAGCTGCAGGTTTGATTCCCACCTCCAGCTGTGTACCCTTGAGCAAGGTACTTCCCCTAAATTGCTCCAGTAAAATTATCCTGCTGTATAAATGGACAAATAATTGCATGTTGCTTAACATTGTAAGTCGATTTGAAGAAAAGCATCTGCTAAATGAATAAATGTACATGGTGTTCTGGTGGTGCAGAAAAGAAAAGGTGGAAGATAACATACATTGATTTAGATTTTTAAATAGAAGTGAAAATAACAATGCAGCTTGAAAATGTAATACTGTCCTTATTGTTAAATATTACTGATATAAAATATAAAGGATAAGGAACAAAACCGTGTTATACAATGTAAGATTTTGTGCATTATAGTTAATATTATGCAGCTTAAGGGAATTTCCCCGTCATAAATTGACGATCAGCTGCACAGAGGTGCTTGCGGTGTGTTTTTACATTACATTTATTCATTTAGCTGATGCTTTGACGCTTTTCTCCAAAGTGGGGCACAGTGGCACAGTGGGTTTGGCTGGGTCCTGCTCTGTGGTTGGTCTGGGGTTCCAGTCCTGTTTGGTGTGCCTTGCGACTGGCTTTCCATCCGGGATGTGTCCCCGTCCCCCTCCAGCCTTGCGCCCTGTCTTTCCAAGTTAGGCTCCGGTTTGCCGCGACCCACTCGGGACAAGTGGTCGTGGACAGCATGTGTGTGTTCTCCAAAGCGACTTAAAATGTTAAGGTCACAATAATTACAGGCTTACAGTTATTTTCCCAGTTATACAGCTGGGTAATTTTACTAGAGCACTTTAGGGTAAGTAGCTTGCTCAAAGCTACTACAACTGGAGGTGGGGTTCGAACCTGCGGCATTTGAATCCAGAGGCAGTGACTGTAACCGCTACGCTACCGGCAGTCCGGTCTTTTGCTTGAAGTTTTACATAGCAGTCTGCTAAGGACGCTGCAAACTGGTGATCTTCCGAATGTTTTTGCCCCTCATGAAATGTACCAGACGGCCTCTTCTAGCGTTCCGCGAGAAACCAGACCTGCGGAGAAGCTTTCGCCGTAACACGAGAGTAAAAGCGTCTGCGCGTTGTGTTCCCACGGACCCAAACCTCAGCAGGAGGCCGGTCGAGCTGCTGACGGAGCTGCTAACGGACGGAGAACGTTAACTTCCCCTTCGGGGCCTTCGGGAGGGTGTCGCTGTTCTCCACAGCCACGCTTTTCCTTTACCTTTCAAAAGTGACACGTCGGTGCCGTGCGGAGGGCTGCCCGGCGCGCTCTACTACGAAGCGAGGCGCGCAGATGCGAGGGAACTGAAAAGAAGAGAAGACTTCGTGCTCCGCGCTGGAAGATGTGCCTTCAGATAGCCTTGCTATTCGTAGGCTACGTTGCCTCTCAATAGGCTGCTTTCTCGCCAGTCTCCCTGCCTCTGAACACCTGATCAAGTAACTGTAATCGGTGTATCTGTATCTGCGCCGCCGTTTGATCTACGTGTGCCGCTACGGAGCGGCAGGGCATGGCATACGTGTGGGTTCCCCCCCCCCCTTCCCCCCTCCCCTGCCCCTTCATTCTTTTCTACATTCAGCTCTGTCCTCTGTATTTATTTCAGCACACCGGCCTGGTGTCGTATCCTCTCTCACGAGGACGAGTCGATTGGCGGTTCGCTTCCAGCTACTGTCCCGACATCAGCTGTCCCATAGGCTTAGACCTTAGACCTGTTGTGGTACTTGATGAGCATGAGGGCGTGCATCCGTGTTCCAGCGTTTGCATCCCCCCTCCACACTTCTCGTACAGGACGCCCCATGACTTGCAGGCACTTGTGCGTCCCGGTATCAGATCGGATGGGCTGCTGTCGACGTGCGGTCACGGCCCCTCGCTGCAAACCATTTCACGTTCTTCTTCGCGGGACCTGCTTTAACTCGTAATTTCGTCCACTTTTTTTCCCCCCCAGAACATTTAACCAGAGAAATGGCCACAGTGTTATTTAAAAAGAAATAAAATAACATTCACTACAGAATTCAGAATTCTTTGATTTCATAACATTGACATTCAAAGTCAAATATATACACAACAGAAGATTCTCAGCTTTAACCAGGGATTTAACGTGAGGGTTTATCTGCCTTTCCAGATGTACAACTTTTTTTTGTAAATCATCTTGTAACGATACGGTATAAGTGACATAATTAAATGACAAAAACGACGAAAGCCAATAAACTGAGAAGCCCTTGACTGGAGTAAGTCGCCTGCAGCTTTGACATTTAGCTTCGTACAAAGACATCAGATGGCAGTGCTGCTGAGTTCTGGTGTCTCACGGTTTTTAAAAAAAAAAAAAAAAAAAAAAAAATTTTTTTTTGAACATCATGGATAAATGGTCTGAAAACAGTGATGCAAACTAATATTTGGTAATATTAGTAACACAATAATTTGGTTCATCTAAATGGAGATGGCCACACATTTTTATGACAAAGTCACCTTGTGGCCATTGAACAGTGTGTCACCACAGCTGCACAAGGGGGACCTTGCAGGGGTGTGATCCTCAATAACTCATAACTGTATACCCTACGTTGCTTAGCAACGGCAACCTGTTTGGCAGACGTCCCCAAGCGTAGCAGAGGTGCAGCCTGATAATTGCTGAGCGGACGTCTATTCCGCTCAGTATCTCACTTCAAGCAGGTCAGGTCGAGCACCCTGTTGGCACTTTTGATCACCAGTATGGTACTGGATCCGGTCTCTACTGTCACCTTTAGTCAGGTGGCTCCGTGTCCACTGTCATGTAGCAATGCCACTGCCTCCTTCACTGCCGTTTGTTACTTTTGTCTGCAGACCCTCCACCAGGTGTCTCTGTTCGCTGTGCCCTCATTCATCGCAACTGTGGGTTGTAGGTTCAAATGCTGGGAGACAGAGTTACTTTACTGAGCTTATTTGAAAGGACAGACAGCAAAACATTTTTGTCACCATGAAGGACATTGTTGCAGATTCCAACGTTTGTGTAGCTAAAAGGTAGCTGTTGCACCTGCTTGTTTGGGATTTGACCCAATAACTGTCCAGCCACAGTCTCCTGCTTTAGACCCTTCCATTATAGCGAATACTTGTGGCAATTGTGATGCAGAGTTTTGACACTGAATGTGCACCACACTCCATGCTGACCTGGAATTAGTACTTTACAGCATCGAGTCCACCCAGTGTAGGACCCCCACGTAGACCCCCAGCCACTTTCGCCCATGAGCTGCGCTTCCTTCCCATTGGTTCAGACTCTTACCGACCGCTCCAGGTCTTTGTGTTCTTATCGATTTCCTGTTGCAACTTATCTGCAGCAACGGGGAGAACAGAAAGGTGCAGTTATTTGAAAGGCGTGGCCTTGGCGGTGATGATAGACCAGCAGGAGACGGGTTCTGCACGACCCTGTCAACGCGACAATGACGTTCTCTATTCTGTGGGACCGCTGCTCTGAGCAGACAGGATGTGGTGGAATTTTTAAAAAAAAGTTAATATACTGTATGCATATAATATATATGTAGAAAGCGCTTTGATCAAAGTGATTAGCTCTTCACCTGTGTAAGGAAGATGAAAGGTGCAGTTCCTGTCGCAGGCTGGTACGAGTGTAACGCCGGACTAATTGGTGTTGATCCGCCAGTCACCCAGGGGCGTGCAAGCGGATACCTTGCAGTCGGCGTCACGGCACTGCGAGACAAACAGCCGAGCGCACAGTTCACCTTAAACGAGCCGCCTTTGCGGTTGCGGGAGAATCCCCGTCCCGACCGGTTGGAGCACGCAGCGGCGCTCGCGAGACGGCGCTGGCGGGGGGATTAGTGCGACCTGCTTCGCGGGGCTCTCGCATCAGCCGGGATTAAGAGTTTGATGGGATTGCTTAATCGGCCAGGTGGAATTCCGCAGGTGAAGGAAAAGACGACGTGCAAAGAGGAGGCGGCGAAGCGCAGCTGGCCGTTTCGGGGAAAAGCGAGGCGCCCGTGACCTTTTTGTCCTCCCAAAGACACACGTGGCACGTAAAGTCAAGGCTCTTTGTTTTCCATGAAGTCAATAAGGAAAACATGCAGCTCCTGAGCTGACGGGTTGGACATGGGTTCCAGTCTGGCCCCGTCTATGTGGAGTTGGCATGTTCTTTCTGTGTTTGTGTGGGTTCCCTTTCTCCCACAGTCCAAAGACATGTTTTAAGGGGTGTTGCATGTGTGGTTGTCCTCTGACGGATTGGCACTCCATCCAGGGTGCACTCTACCTATGCCTTCTACCTTGTGCTTCTGGGGCATACAGGTTGCAGGTTCCAATCCCAGCTCTTACTGCTGTACCCCTGATCAATTGCTCCAGTAAAAATGACCCAACTGTGTAAAGGGGTAAACTGCTGTAAGTAGCTGTACGCCGTCGGTCAGTGTGTGGTGTTGCCTCGTGTGGCTCACGGGCTCTGCTCTCTCCTCCAGGGTTGTCGGCCCAGTGCAACATCACGCACCTGCACAAAGAACTTGAAGGCATCAGGAGTCAAAAGAATAAACTCGGTGAGCGTCTCTCATCTGCACAGGACAAGGGGAACGGCAGCAGGGGCACTTAGGATTTCGGAAGGGGTACATTTTATTGCGCCCAGACTTTTTAGCGACGTCATTAATTGAGCGGCATTGTCCGTGTGGGGGAATAACCGTCCCTAAAGTCGGTCCTTTGGCGAGTCATCCCCTACTGTTAGCTGTCCATCTCTCTGCCTGTCTCTGTATCTGTTTTATTTCATTGTTTCATTCGTTCAGAGAAGGGCCAACTCTCCACTCTCCTGTACCTGCAGTGTATCGGCTGTGTTTACTCGCCTGGTACGCGACTGCCAGCCCCAACAAAAGTGTTTTGGATAAGAAATTGTTAAAGTGATGCAATGGTTTAGACCAGCCTTTTTTTTTTTTTTTTAAATGTCAAGGCACACATAAATCATATGCTTCGTTTTCTCACCATTTCATCTCGCTGCCTTATAACCCAAAAAGGAAAGATAATTAAAGAGAATATGTGTAATTTATAGCAGTTGTGCAATCAATAATGCCTTCCTCGAGGGCAGCGTGTGCGAAGACCATGTTGGTACACACACACTACTGTGTGTTCTAACGAAACGAAGGGGGGAGGGGGTAATTAATCCCAGCAGGGGTGATTGCACACATCAGACACGCGGCACAGATTTTTTTAAAAAAATCCCCTCAACAGCTGGACCTCTGACACAGGTGGATGCCACAGGTGGCACAAGTGTGCTGCTTTATCCTCTATGAGCTTCTCGTACCGTTGGACGCCTCTGGAGGGTTCCTTATCCGTCTTTGTGTTTTACAGAGAGGCGAAAGAAGGCTTCGGCCTGGGAGAGGAATCTGCTTTACCCCGTCGTCATGCTCATACTGCTCACCGGAACTGTAAGTGTCCGCACATCATTCTCCCCTCACCGCCACAACCCCACCCAGAGTGCTGTGCTATCACTCTGGGATGAGTATGTTAGGGGCTTTGCTGCGACCTGCTGATGGCCACTGTGGTTCCCATCACCCCCCGTGCACCTTGGAGCGGGTCAGCCATCTCAGCGACTCCACAAAAGAGGAGCCCTGATGGGCTCAAACTGCTCAAACTCTCTTCACCACAGGACCAGCTCATCTCTCACGCTCAGCTGGCAGCACTGCTCTTTTAGCCGTTTCATCTGACAGGCCTGCTGAAACAGACCTGTTGACTGCATAGTCATTCAGCCAATGCTTTTCTTCACAGCAGCTTTAATTATTTACCCATTTATGCAGCTCAGTCATTTTTTCTTAGTCAATGTAGGGTAAATACCTTGATCAAGAGAGAGAACAGTAGATGCTGGGATTTGAACCCAGGTCCTTCATGTGTAGAGTGACGCCTCTAACCACTACTCCATCTGCTACCCAGTCTCCCATCGCTCTGCATTCACAGTTTCACACATGAATATATTTTGTCTTGTGATAATTTAATATGTTATAATCTGAACAAAATCTAATCATAATTGTGCTTCTGGAAATGAACAGTCTGAGATGCAGTACAGATGAGGATCATTTATAGCATAGTGGGTATAACAATCACCTTGAAATCAAGGTGTCCTGGGCTTGAGTCTCTGTTCTTGCTGTGCTGCCCTTGACCAAGGAACTTTACCTGAATTCATACAGTAAGAAAACTGACGTATAAATGGGTAAACCGTTGTAAAGTGGATTATCTGCACAATGCCACCCTACACAAAGGTGCCAGATAAATGAATGAATGTACATTGTTGGTTTTTTTTAAGTGAAATGAGGCTCTTCTGCTCTGTAGGTGTGGTAATAGTGGTGTGTCCCGTGGTATATGAATTAGTGTTTGAAACAGGAGTGCGGTGTTCCTCTGGCACAGCCATAATGCCCAGCGCCCCTGCATTCAGAAACGTGCATTTTGAAACCATCATATGAAACCATACCCCCCAATGCCCTCTCCATAGGCCATCTCCGTTCTTCTGGTCGCCCTCAACATTCTGTACCTGCTAGTGGACGAAACCGCCATGCCCAAAGGGTCGAAGGTGAGCTCCCGACAGCCTGTTACACAATGCACGTTGTGGTTCGAAAAAGCTGACCACTACCGCAGGCAGCGTTCTGGAAGCTTCTGCGCAATAGAAACGAAATTCCAGGTGTGCTCAGGTGCATGCTGAAAAGCCCAGGCTTGATTTTTATCTAACGGTTTTATCGCTGTTAGCATTTTTGTTGTTGTTGCCCTCCATAGGTGGCTTTCATTGAAAGTCATTTCAAAGGGCTGCACACGTTAAATAGGCTGCTTGATAAATGCGTACAGCTGCCAAACACAGTGCCTTTCCTGTCTTTTTATTCCTCTAAATTCCTCTAAATTGTTGCTCAGATTTTTTTAAAACGAAAGTATAATTGTTTTCTTTCTATGTTTCATTGCACAGGTTCTATAACATTTACCTTTTACACTAAAAAGTCCCCCCCTCCTCACACCTCCTTTTTCCTCCCCATTTGACTGGATATAAAACTAGACATTAATGTGTTTGTTGTCTCTCTCTTAATTTTTATTGACAGCAGAAATTATAATATTTTGTTTCTTGTTTCCCCTTGTGGTGACTGCCCTCAACTTTGCAGTTGTTTTATTTAGAAGTTATTTTCTTTGGCATGACGCATATGAGAAAATCCCCCAAATTATGGCTGTCATACACGGTGCGAGCCTCCCGACAGCCTTCTCCACCGTAATTGTTTTGAGCTGGATTTCTTCCACGCCTCTGATCTCATGTCAGATGTCTCGGCACATGGGTTCAGATAAACAGGCGGATCGCTACTGATGGGCAGTGCACCGCGCCGCGGAGTGCCTCGGCCGCCTTCCCACCTTGTGCCGCGGTGATGAACACCTGGATGTTATTTCAAGGAGAATGTAACACAATGTACAGGCAAAGAGTCAGGAAATAACAGAAACAAGTGGTGGTGGGTCAGGGATGGTGATGGTGTAAACAAAGGATTGGTATTTACGGAGAAGTGGTATTATTTCTACAGATTAATTAAAGACGTTTTTATAAATACAAGTTACAATTCTACAATTGCAGTTGCAAATGCAATTAATTCAACAATTATATAATGCGAGCTTTGAAGTTGTTTTTGGTACTTCGTTAAGGAATTTCGTTACACACACACACATTTTCTGAACCGCTTGTCCCATACGGGGTCGCGGGGGACCGGAGCCTACCCGGCAACAGAGGGCGTAGGGCCGGAGGGGGAGGGGACACACCCGGGACGGGACGCCAGTCCGTCGCAAGGCACCCCAAGCGGGACTCGAAACCCAGACCCACTGGAGAGCAGGACCTGGTCCAACCCACTGCGCCACCGCGTCCCCGCGGAATTCCATTATAATTCCACAAAAATACACTTATTGCTAAAATAATAAAACCATTTCAACACAACACTTGTTGCCTTCTGCACAGTCATCCAGTTTTTGAGCTCAAGTTGTGCCTGACTTGAATTTTCCAGTAGGTTTCAGAATTATTCTAAAATTAATAATGGCAGTAACAGAACGATGCTCGCTTTAGCAACCAACCTTAGGATCGCGAATGCTGGCTGAGATCGCACCTTTGCTAAGATTGTCTTTGGGGGCCTTTAAACTGTCTAATCGAGCCCAGTTCAGCCCTCTCCTTTATCAGGTCCCATCACAGCACCTTAGCAGGAGTACGATACACGGTTACTGGATCTAGAGACCTGGTGCCACTAGTTCCGATGCTGGGGCCCATCATGTGCCGCTGGCTTCACTTACCGCTCTCAAGCAGTGGCGGAAAATTGGCCGGTGGAGCAAAACGAGGACTGGGGCAGAGGGAGGTGTAACGCAAAAGCTCCACCCAGCATTCAGTTCAGATTCAGTGGCAGTAAATGACATCGGATTGACCGCGGTAAATCCCTGTGGAGTAGACAGAAACATCCGTTTGATTTCTGCACTAAGCTCGGAGATGACGGTTGCACGGAGGCATGAAACGACCTGTCAGTTTCCCATGTGCCCCGGCTTTCTGGGTGTGAAAACCTATTAAACTGCAGGTCCACTTCTGGCAGTGAGGTTAAATTGAATATTTCCTAACTTGTTTTTCTTATGTAATTAGACTTTTCATGTATTAATTTATTTTTTTCTGGCGAGCGCCACCGCCCCCGTTCCACCGGAGTTTCACCAAAGTGTTGAGCAACGAGCACCACTGCAGCGCCAACAAGTCCGACAAAAGCAAATATTTATCGCCTAACAACTGACTTCAAATAAAAAATGTGTGTTTACCGAAGTCTTTGTTTTGTTTCGTTTTTTTTTCCCCCTCCACGCTGACATGCATTCAACGTGTACCACGCTTTTATCGTAAGGAGTGTGGCTTTTTGTTTGAACACCTGTTCAATTATTATGTGATTAACGATGGTTGTAGAAAGGATTTGTCTGTTTTGGCCCAAACTGCCTGTTGCGTGCGGCTTGCGTCAGTTTGGCGATATTGTTTTCTAAATACACTTTAAAGCTTTGTTGTATGGATGTATGTGGAACGCATATTTGTTTGCACGCCTTTTTTTTTTTTTGCAGTGGTGTCTTGTGGAGGGGAAGAAAAAACTGGATTGTTGTTTTACTCTTAAACAAAACGCATGCGGTATGGGCAGTTTTTGAGTCGATCTGAACAGCTTTTTTCTTTTTTCTTCAGGAAAGAGGCATAGGAAACGCATCGCTGTCCCC